>NC_136816.1:28929916-29458127 GCF_951394365.1 Tetrao urogallus
ACACAGAGCTTCTGAGGTGAACAATGATGTGGATTATTGTCCCAATTCTACAGAAGGAAAAAAAAATCCAAACAGACAGCTTTCAACCCTAGTTTTTGGGGCTTAGGTTTGTAGTGAAAAGTGAAGTAGTATTGCCAGAAGACAAGGCACGGAATTCAAAAGCTAGCTATCTTGAATATAAACCATGCAGCCAGGATGGGTTGTTAGGAAACAAGCATGATAGAGTTGAGGGTCAGGTTTGAAAAATAAGGGGTGTCTCCACATGTTGAGGGAAGAGAGGAAGGAAAGAGTACCACATATTCTTAAGAATGAATTTACAGAATCATTCCAGTTGCTTGAAAGATTAGAGTTCAAAGACTGTACATAGCCATCTTTTTACTAGAAAATTTTACTCAGTCCTTAGCCATAAAATTGATCTGCATTAGAAAAAGACCTTTTGTTTTGATATTTTTGTCATTAACAAAGCGAAACTATGATTAACTCATGCATGGGATAGATAACATGTCATACTATGCAGACTAAATTTTCCAAGTGTTTATGCTGCTGTTGCCAACATCTGTGAGAGGATATTTCTAAATAGTTCATAAGCAGCTAGAACAATTTTTCTTGCACAACTCAATACTTGTACAAAATGTACTGTAGGCAACACTTAGAAAGACAGCCTTCAATAGACAAATTCAACCACAGCGCCTCTCAACTGCAAATCTCTGCAGCCATTACAATGTCACTGTTCCTCTTTAATTCCATGCCAGCCTCTCATCTTTTTAATTACTGTCCAAACATCCTTTATTTCTGCACAATGTCTACTGCAGTGACATTCCAGTGTACGGCTAGGACCTTTAAGCACTGTTATAAGATGTACTTCAAACAGCTTAACAAGTAGTACTAGTACAGACAATATAATTAGCAAAGCAAAATCACATCGGTGTTTGAACCACTCGCATGCACTAGCTTAGCTCATCACTGCTTCTGAAAGAAAGCTGAAAGGCATCTCAGTCTGTCTGTGAGCTAAAGAAAGTTTTGCAGTCAGTTAACCTTTCCTATGTAGATATCTTCTTAGCAACGTTGACAAGCAAACACTATTACAAACACAGTTTTCAAAAAAAGTTTTTTTTTTTAAAAAAAGCAATTTAAAAATGATATAAGTTATAAAAGTCATGCAAACCAGCATGAGATTCAAGCCAAATACAATACCTGTTACTACCAAAGCCTTAAGAAATATCAAACCAAAGCTTCTAGTTATTCTTCTAGTTGAAAGCCACTACATTTTAAAATAAGAAGCATAACAAAATTCAATATTTAAATGACTGTGACAACTTGCAGAAGAAGGTTTTGGCCTAACAGAATATCAGCACCTGCCTTGACTGTTTTTACACAAGATAAACAAAAACAAAACAATTTTACCATCCCAAATTAGAAAACTAATAGGCATACCAGTATGCTGTTTACATATTGTAATACCTGACTGGAATTCTTTCTGTTCGCTTCCTGTTCACTGTTGCAAATTCACTCAAGATTGAGACTTTTCTTACAAAAGCCCTCAAAATGAAGTAGGTATTCAACATTTTTTAATAAAAGAACTTCTAGAAAGATACAGTTTATTGTTCTTTTTTTAACAAATGATTTACATGTACTTCATTTGTTAATCTTATTCTACATAATACAAAATACTCAGTTTGGAAAAAAAACCCACAAGAGTATAGTTTGAAAAGGAAAATCCCATTGCTACTTCCAATTTAGTTTCTTTTAGGTATAGCTGTTACATAAATTGGCACTTCTATATTTATTTTTTTTATTTTTAATGCATAGATAAGCACTACAGAGTGATTACTGAAATAAGTTCCATTACATAAAGTAAATGTGAATTCAGTCTGAATCTGCAAGTACTACTTTGAGCAACAAACTTTAGAAGGAACAGAGAAGAACAAACAGGACAGTAATCAAAGCGTAGTAAAGGTGTATGCTTAAAAAAATTGATTTCTTGGATGTTCATCTTTAGGAGTGAAAACTCAATAATTGTTGTTATCCTTAAAAAAATTTTTTTTTTCAGTATAATTTAATTAATACACCAGAGTATCACATGAGTGTTCACAGTTTGGTAGATTAGATATTAGAGGTCTTTAATATAGCACAGGCATTATCACTTTTTAATAGGGAAGTTTATATATACCATACCAGAGAAACAACCTTGCAGCACGCAAGGAAGAAAAATAATAAGTTCTACAAAAGGCCTCTAGTGCAAAACTTGCTCTATATCTACTTATAATTTGTTAACAGTCCTTAAATTTGCTCAGTTTCTTCTTTTGTTACTGCCCAAGAACGGACCCTCAACTAATTGGTAGGCTCTGGTACAGCACCCTCCCAATTTTGCAGTATGAAGTTATACCCCTTGCTCCTGTGCTAGTTTAACAGTCTGCTAGTTTCAAATCTTCAGGAAATAACAAAGCTGAAGACAGAATTCTAAGTCCTCAAATATAAATTTGATAGGAAATACTGGAAAGTTATGGACAATATTTTCTACTTACTAATGCGCGCAGTACAACCTATGTGCAATGCTAAAAAAAAAACACCAAAACAAGTCGTATTTCATCAAAACTGCCCTGCTGCATGTTCTATTAACGGACAGAACTTGTTCTTCCAGGCCCTTCTGAAGAACAGACTAAACGGAGGCAAACAGGAAAATGAAGGAAAAAACAAAAGTGAGAAAATTTAGTTGGCAGTATTATGTAAATAAATTGAACTGGGGGCAGGAACATAGGTTCTGGTCTCAGATTTACCACAGAACTATATCAGCAACTCAGTTTTATGTTTTCATTCTGTGTATCATTCACATGTATGTGCCTTTTGAAGTTCCAGAGAACACACACTATCTTTTCCATATCTCAGTGAATGGCAAGTCAGTGCAACAGTACATCTGTTAGTTGTCAAACGCTATCACAGTAATTAATGAGACTTATTTACACAATCTATTGCCAATCCAATGAATGCAGACTCTGCTTAAACCATTTAAAAATGTAGACAAGATGCTTTTAAAAATAAAAATTTAGTTCCACGTCAATTTTGTGCTTATTTATGCCACAAAAAATAAATCTGTGCAAGTAAGTAAATATCAAGTTCTGTAACATTAACAAAGCATTACCCAAAACATCACTACTCATCGTGTTTCTTGAGTAGCAACGCCTATAGCAAAAAAAAATCTCTTGCCTGAGAAGAAGTTATAATTCGTTATTCATGTATTTCTTAAGGTAGGTCAGTTAGATATACCCTACATTTTCTGCAATTAAATAAGTTTCAATCTAGTTCTTTCGATAAACAGACCACTTCTGTTGGTTCTAACATTGGAACATTGACTCTAACATTGGAAATCCATTCAGTTGATATCACTTTTCAGTGACTTCACTGAAGACAGATGGAACTGATCACATCCTTAAGATTGACCACATTTCTCTCTATTTTGGTGGAAGTGACCAAAGAAAAAAGCGATCCTAAATTATTTTCAAGCCATTCAAATATAAGAGGTTTTATGCAACACTCTTGTGGGAAACAATTATGTTCACAGAATAGAATGTTCTCATTAATTTTTCAGTGAAATTCCTCTTCCTGTCCAAAGTTCCTTCTAAATACTAGAATGGTTTTGTTTCCAGACTTTACACTGCTTTGCAATACATTTACTCAAGCATGGTGATCATTGGAAAGCTGAAGATAAAAAGCTGGTAAAAACAAAACATCTGAAGAATAGAAGCTATTCACTTTTCAGATTAAAAGAAATGAGTTGCCTGGCATGAGTCACATTGAGATTTTGCAGAAAACTGGACTTTTAACAAAACTGCTTTAGTCAATCCTTCTAAATGCATATAACAGAACGTATTTTTATGGACTTTATACACGTTAGCACCAAATGACAGATGGAAATGTGCAGCAATCTAATAAAGATTTGAGCTATGCAATTTTGCAATTCAATGAAGCACTAAATCTAAATTGCACAATCAACAGGTTAGTGGCATGCCCTTCTATGAATTACTTGAAAGCAAAAAAGTCAACTGCACACACTGCATAGTAAATACAGTTTATTAGAAAATTAACATGAACATCAAATCCATTGTATACTCTTGTGGGTTGCTGTTGGTTTTGTTTGTTTGTTTTTGTTTAACTTTTTTTCCCCTGGGGTCAAACAGCCAAAGTGTAATTTCACTGTTAGAAGCCAACTTCTGTACCAAACCAATATATGGATAAAGAATTGAAAAAGTCTTTTTCACTTAACATAAAGTAACAAGAAAATCTGAAAATGAGATTCTATTTCCAAAGGATTTCCACACAGAAATTAACGTGGAACAACAGTTCCTCAAAACCCTACAACAAAAGCTACACGGAATTTCCATCACATTATTCTAAATGGCAACAGGGAATAAAAAACAGATTTCAATTTAAAGAACATTCTGATAATGAAACTTCCATCAGGAAAATCATCACCTTTACTCTTTATCAGAACATTTCACAAGCAAGAAAAACATCAAAAGTGCAGTGAAGAGCCTCTTTACAGATTCGTTGTTTTGCAAATCCATTTCGGTACTATTTCCAAGTGTTTGTCTGCCACCTTATTCATGTGATAACATTAAAAAAAAACCAAAACCAAAACAAAACAGAAGGAAGAGTTTAGGTTGCTTTTGCTCTATTTTGTTTCTTTTTCATTTGCTTTTTTGCCTCTTAGATAAATAAAATCTTACCACAGCCAAAGCTGACTGTAAGTGCAAAGGATTTACAGTCTACACCAGCAGGTAAATAAACAGCCTGCTCAGTGGAGCAGAATTAAGTATCCATCCAGAGGACAGAAAGCCAATACTTCACAAATGGGACTGTTTGATATTGACTGCCAGAGGCATTTGCATGCAGCTCCTTAACTACTATTACTCATGAATCTCTCCAGATACAGTTTGTTATCTTGACTCTAAGTAGCTTTTTCTAGTTAGTTTCTGCATTAGCCATGACGAATGCATTTTAGAAACTCTGACAGGCAAAGATTAAGTCAATACAAGTCAAATTTAAAAAAAAAAAAAAAAAAAAAAAAAAAAACAATAGACCTTTAGATTCTTCAAAATGGCTTGCTTAAGCTCTTCAAATTAACCAACACTCACCTACATAGGCTTCATCATCCACTGGCAGGGGTACTGACATGCAGAGGTAGGTATCAGACTGCTCAAAGACAAAAGAACAGAAATTCCCTTAAAATAGGGCATTCTTACAATGAAAAGAAAGTACCAGAATTCTTTCAAAGAATGAAAACAGGGAGAAAAACTGAAATATTAAGAAAAAAGAATTAAGAAATTATACACTTATAAATCTTGGCACTGAGATTATTTGCAATAGTTAACAAACACCACACTCTCTGCCTGACAAAAAATTTGAAGGGGTAACAGTATTCTGATGATGTCCAAATAAGCAGCATAAATCCATGTCTGATACGTTAAAATGACAAATATTACTAAGTTTCTGATTTATTGTATTCTTGTTATGCATTTGTTCAATATTTAATAACTTCCTATATTCTAAGAATAAAGACTATCTCAGAGCTAAACATTTTTCTACCATTAGCCGTATGTCTTCTTAATCAAAGATGCATTTAACTGGACAAAAAAGGGTAAAAATACAATGCCATTGCAACAGTAATCATAGGAATACATTTATTTATTTTCATGCATCTAATTATGTGGTAATCAATGAAATTATTTTTCACTGGACAATACAACAAACATCACATGCCCTTCAAAACAAAGAACATTATTAACTAAAAAATTAATAATAAAATCAATTTGCAATTTTCTTGCTTAAACATTGTAAAGGACTAGCAATTTCCTGGAGCAATTGGATGAACAGTACAGATGAGATACAGAATAATAGGCAGTCCATGCAGAAAACATACAAAGAATGACTTCTGCAAGACGTTACAGCTGCCTTAGTAACCTAAAAGACTTTGAATTTAAAGTGCTCAGCTTGTCAGATTTTGAATTATTCTTGGATTTAAATAGAAAAATCAATTAAAACACAAAACCAGTAGACCCAGAGCAGTAATCACAAATACCCAGATGTGAAATCTCTACAAGTACTCTGGAACACAAAATAATGTCCCTGAAAACAAAACCGGGCAAATTTTTGTAAAGGAAAGCTCTCAGCTCTCTCCATTGCTCATCAGCAAAACAGTGAATCATTGGTACAGCATGAAATCATTCATCTTAAATGCATGTGAACTACAAAAGCAAAAAATGCAATCAGGTTTATTTTTATCTACTAGGTGGAGGCCAGTTCCCTATAACAGCACCATGTAGGAAAAAAAAAAAAACAAAAACTAGTTGCTTTACTGAGATATTTGTCCAAAGATTATGTAGAAAGTCAACATTGCTGTAAGGAATTAATTCATTTCCATGTTTTATTTAGATGTAACAGAGATTACAAGGTCAGGGATGTGGCTTGTGTGTTGACAGCTATGCTATTATCTAATTTAAACATTATTTTTCAGCTTTAAGGTTGTTTAAAAACGAAAATCTTATAGTAGTGGTACTTCACTACATCCATGAACTCTAAGACCAATAAGATGTCCTCTTTCACTATTACTTGCCAAAATGGATGAAAACAAAATTCCTGCTAAAAAACACTTCAAGTTAATGAGAAAATAATATACACTGAAAATAGGCTTAAACAATTAAATGCAGCTGAGAAGGAATGACAAGTACAATGCTGATAAAAGTATGTGATTACACAAAGCACTGATGTTCACAGATAAGAAATTTGCACTGGTGGTTTGCTTGAAGACAGAAAAGATAAACATAGGTCAGCTGATACAAATAGTTTGAATGCCTTTGTGAACTCCAGGTATATGCATTTACAGAACATACAACAGCCATTTATAAATTGAAAAGGAAATAGCTTATTTTCTATTTAGCTGGGATTCAGAACTTCAATTAGAAACTTCAAGTTCAACAGCAGCAAAGCTGCTCCAATGGAGATGCTATAAAGAAGCCATATGAACAGCATGTCACTGAGGCTGTTCATTCATCCTCTTTGAAGCCTTTCTACAAGCACTACCAAATTTATATCATTTGTGAAGAACATGCGATTTCTCAGATTAGCTAGCTGTTGATCTGAATAAAAGTTCCACTTTCTTGCACTACATGACATCACAGTGATCCAGTTGAAGCATAAGATTTTCTTTTCATAGAAAAACACATAATGAAGGACAACATAGAACACACAGGTGTTACTCCAAAGATACTAATCTTATATTCGCAATTAAACTAATTTATGTGTTCTCTAGTAATTTTTTCATCTTTCCCACGTAAGTTACTTTAATTCAGAACTCAAGAACTAAATGCAGTCATAACAAATACAGCAGTACATTTATCACTGCATTTTAAAAACTGCACTTGTTTCCCTGCTCACTGGTTCACTTTGGCATCTTTTTTGACTAGATACAGAGTTACAAACAGGCCTTAAAACTGCATATGAACACCTAGAGGGCTAAGAAATACATGAAGAAGATAATGAGTTAGTAAGAGGCCACTACCGAAGAATATCCTCTCTAAAGAGGATAATTCAGCTCCATTCTACTTATGCCATAACATCCATTCCACTTAGTGCCAGTGAATACAACATCCATTCCACTTAGTGCCAGTGTTGACTGTTGTGGCATAAAATGCTTTTGATTATCTCTTTCTGTGAACTGCAAGAAAACAAAGACTGCCTTTTCTGCATTTCTTCTCACTATGCATATTGTGCATAACTTGCATAAATACGAACCAAGTTTCCTGCTGCTAGAGTAGGTCAGTGTGGAAGGAGGAAGGGATGGGAAGGAGAAAGGGAAAAAAAAAGATGAGACAGAGAACATAAGAGCTGGACTACATATGAGGTTAGGTGTTATTTTTGCTTATCTTCTTCACAATTAGTGTCGCATGTTGCTTTCTATTGCTGCCTGCCTTCCCCATCCCTCTCACAAAACTATACGGGAGAATACAATTTGTCTTCATAAGCATTGCTAGATACAGATACACACGCATATTTCCCATCTAACAATTATCCCAGCTTTTTGTTGATGGTGTTGCTTTTTTTCTTTTTGAATGGGAAGAGACTGACCCCTTCATACACGATTCCCAATATTTTAACTAATGATTAATCATGCCATATCACTAGAAGTTACATAATTAGAAGTGTTCGCCCTGAAGAATTAAGAGTACTTTTCACTCTCTCTGAAAGGGATGCTTAGTATTTTGTTGCAGACAAATAAAATACAATAGAGACTCTCTCTCTGTTTGTACTTACTGGAATGATGCCACTTACTCTAAATTTTATGTTCCAGGAGGCTGCTCCCCTGTAACTGAGAGCCTCATTCTCCTTTCACTATTTTTTGAAAGTGCTATCTGCAACAATGAGTCATCATCTACTGCAGCACAACATCCTACTCTTTCCAAGCATCTGCAGCCCTTTTAAAGAGATGTGTCTTTTAATGACATACATAGTTCCCTGCATTGCCTCACTAAAGAAAATGAAAATTAGACATTGTTTATCTTGCTAAATAAAACTTCATTTGAAAGTGACAGCAGAATTTTAGACTTAAAACGTGAATCTCAAAAATGCTGATGTTAAATATTAATTCTTCATTTTTACTGTCTTGGTTCGGTAAGCTATGACATAAATAAGCTATGTCAAACCACAAAGATATACTGATAATACTTCCTGGAATATTTCAACGTTTTAGAATGTTAAATCAAAAGTATTATTCATGTAAAAATGCTTTCTGGCATTCTCTCTCAGCTTGTCAAAGTTGTAATAATGTTCAATTTACTGCACCTAAAATTGAACTGAGAAACTATCTGAGATTTGGTGTAAACTGCAATTTTAATCTGTCTTACCAGCACAACTGTATAAGTTTCATTTTAATAAATCTCATAATTTAAGTTTCAATAAGCTCTAGCAATTAATTGTAAGAAATCAATATTAGAAATAAAATTTGTCAGATGAAACTATTTTTCTATTCTTTGAAACTCTTTTTCAGATTTCCATTTCTCACTGGACATGCACACATTATTAAAGTTACCATTTTCTTCATTCACCTCAAGTTAGTCATACTTCAGGCAAGACTTTATTTCTCTAGCCCATTGAAGAAAAAAAAAAAAAAAAAGAATAATTGGCAAAAAGAAAAACTATACTTCTCCCACCTGCTTGGGTGTCACTCCAGGCATACGAATGTCCAAAGCAAAATCTGACAGCCCAAATGAAATAACTGGCCTGGTGCTCCCAAAGCATTCACTGGAAAGAGATCTGGTAGCATCTTTATACCTTAAAAATAAGAAGGGAACATAAAGATAAATATATATTTTAAAATATATTTTAAAAAGATCTGTATTAGAAATAGTAAAGAAATCTGACAACACAGGAACGATTTGGAAAATTCCCTACTTCATTAGGTCATAAAAACATCTCCATTATCAAGCAATTACTGAAGTAATTCCTGTGAAAAAATTAGATGTATTAATCTCATCTAAATCCCTGTCTTAGGTACACAGATGTACAGATAAAGAACTAATGCACTAGTATATGTCAAGTACTATTAATCACTCAAGACAGATTGATGTTTTGTTTAGGAATACGTATCTGCTGTATAATTCAATAAGGAGAATTTATTTTTTTTTAACTTCCAATAATATGACATTTATAGCAATTCCCACTGCCAGTAGAGAAGCAAAACAGTAAGTTTTAGAACTTCATGTGAATATCAAGGTCTATATTGACGGCAAATGACAAAAAAAAAAATTGAAAAATGAAAAAATACAGTTGAACACCTTTTGGAGAGCTAAGAGGCTTTCTCTTGTATTAACTAGATTAAGTTTGTCTATTCAATCTTACAGAAACTTATGTTTACTCCTTCTCCAATATTTCTAAGGATTGAGCAGTTTAAGATGATTTTTTTTTTTTTTCTGTTGGAACAGCTTTTTACACTGCCAAGCTAATAAGAGCAGGGGAAATGTATTTACTCGCTGTGTAAAGACTCAAATATACCTGTGGCACTATGTAACACAATGTATTCATTTTTGTTTTTATCATCCCAATGACAGCCATCCTTAACTTCTATTTTAATGAGCTATTTGTGGAAAAAAAAAAACAAACAACCAAGAGTTTGTCCTCACTATGACAAGAGTGACACTTCAAGTAGAATGCAGAACAAGTGAGCAAAACCAACCAACCAACATGCACATTTTTATCAAGGACATGCTTTTTCATACATTTATTGTATTTCCATACAAAGGTGAGGGTAGCACTAAAAATCATGCATTCAACACATAATGTCTTTCTGCATAACCCACCTTTTGAAGACAGAAAGTGGGCTTCTAAAACCCAAACAGATGTTTTGAAGAACAAAAATCAGTACTAGCAGGTTGTTAACGAAGCCAGCCATGTCCACCCTGCAGTTCCTGGCCTGATTAAGGGACCAGAAAAAGGGCAGCACAGCTCTATCAGCTGACTATTAGGCAACAGCAGCATTAATTCATTACTTCATTTTTATGTGCTCTGCAGGCATCCTGCTTCTGACAGACCATCTGTCTTGGAAGGTGATGCACTGTAAATCGGGAAGGTGGATGATGTTATGTTGTCTTTATTACTAGCTGTAAAAATCTGTTGAAGGGTTTTCCCTTGGAGACAGATGAGACTGCGCCTCTGCCCACTTAAGGAGCCAAAATGAAGTAGCACTCTTGATGCTTCCTCCCCAAGTGGCACAGTCAGATTTGTGTGTTCCGTATCAGTCCATGGTGCCAGAGACACCCAGTAGCATCACAGAAACCAGCTTCAGTCATCTTTTAGAACCTGTAAAAAAACAAGAGGATAAAAGATGACTAACACATTACAGCATCAGTTCTCCGCAAATCCCTGTCAAGAGTTTTTGAAACATTAGTAAGCGTTGTCACAAGGTACAGCCCAAGCCAGTGAAGAACGCACCTCATTTGAGTCCTCTCCCACTCATCCAATGTCAGAAACTGATACATTCAATATGGACATAGAAAACTCACTCAAGAATACATTTTAAAACAGCACAAAGAAAAACAAAACAAAACATTTATAAGCAAAAGGCAAAACTATATATTTCACATATACAACAGTATAGTATAATGTGTTCTGCATGCAGCTAGAAGAGCCAAACACTGGCACAGCAAAAATGGAGCTCTAAGAATTTTAAGAACTATCACTAAAAGTTTCTGCATTAGTAGCAGACTGAGATACTTCATTTTTAAAACAACAATGGAATACTATACCATTCTGTCTTAATATACCTGTTGTTTATGTACCGTAGTGCATATCTGATAGTAACAAATTGTTTTCAGAAATACAAAAGCAAGACTGCTTTACACTACTTGTATACTGTTTCTATATTCTTCTGTTAATGCTATTTCAGCTTAAGACATTACTATTCATATTGCTTTAATTAAATTTAACCTTAATGGCCCTTATATCGCTACACTGGTTGATTACACACTTCAAATTCACAAGTTCACAAGGGTTTTTTTTAAGAATGTTGGAAAATAAAAGTGTGTGTTACTGAAAATATACACTAATGTTTGGGCTTGTTTTTCAGCATTTACAACTATCTAAGAAGAAAAAATCTCAAAGACAAAGAAAATCAACCCTTTAAATGTGTTAGTAATTTGTTTAAAATAAACATTAAATAAAATATAAACGAAAAAAAAATCTATCCTTTGGATGCTGAAAACACAGTGAAAATATTGCTACGAAGATGAAGAAACAAAGGATTCTGAAACTCATGAGTTTTAATAAAAATCACTTCCCATCTCAGGGCACACTCACCAAAAAGGATTCTATATGAAAAAAAGTGCTTCCAGACTGAAGCCCATGCTGGCAGCTTGCCTGTGTAGCAGCTACACCAGATTTGCACTGAGCAATGTGCAAGAGGCACTGATTCTAAAATCTGATTAAACTAACCATTACAAAACCCAAGTATTTTCTTCACTGAAAGATGACAGAAAATCCAGTCACACCAACAAAAATAGACTCTTAGATCTGAAGTTGCCAAAAACATGCCAAAACTGTCCAAAATCATTCATGAGAACTAGTGATACAACAGTAATTCTTTTTCTTTATGTAAATTCTTAAGCCTTCAGTTCTACCATCTTCATCATCTTGACTACTAAACTACAGAAAACTGTTAAAACATGTTGAGGACTGCACTGTGACAGAAAGTCAAGTCTGTCTATCTATCTGTCTATACAGTCTCTATATAGGTCTATCTATACCTATAAGTCTATATATATCTCTGTAAACATATAGAGCTTCACTACTTTTTACATGAAGATATGATTATGCAATTATAACAGAGCAGCATCTTTCAAAGCCACCTGAAAGTTCTAGCACAGCTTAAGCATATTTCCATATAAGAAAAGAAAGCTAGTTATTCCAGGCAGAAAAACAAACATACACTGATGAGATTTTCACAGACAGACATGCAAAAAAAATTAAAAAAAAAAAAAAAAAAAAAAAAAAAAAAAAAAAAGAAAAGAAAAAAAAAAAAAAATCAATTACATCTCATAAGAACTGAAAACCAGGTTACATTCATCTTTCTTACAATTAGGCTGAAAATCAAATCTCCCCAGAAAAGAAAAGTGAGGGTCATATGCGCAATACTTATTGAATTTGCTGCATTTCTTTTTTTTCCAGCAAGTTAAAAATGAGTATTTTAAAAATGAGTATTGATGAATTACAACCATTATGCTTTGATTCTTTTGTTCCTTTGTAGCAATTCTTTGTGGCAATTCTCTCCGTATAGATTTTCATCAATATATTTTAGCTTCTTTCTTTCTATAGTAATTGCGAACATAAAATGGTTGGAAAACTAGTGAATGTGTCCCCAGACACATTAACCAAATTATCAGCTATTTAGATTGTTGTTTGATTGTTGCACAAAGTTGAACAGCCAAAAAAACCTTTAAGTTTCAAATTCTATGTAACAAATATGCTAAACATTAACAAAGTAGGCTGGATTGGATGGGGCCCTGGGCAGCCTGGTCTAGTATTAAATGGGGAGGTTGGTGGCCCTGCATGTGGCAGGGGGTTGGAGATTCATGATCCTTGAGGTCCCTTCCAACCCTGGCCATTCTGTGATTCTATGATGTGCTGGGACACATGTGCTGGGATCTGCAACAATGCTCTAACTTAATTTTCTGGAACATGAAAAATTAACTTCCAATGACTATAAATATTTTTTCCAGCTTTAGGAAAGTCTGAAGTTGTTTGTAACTAGCACAGCTACTTGGTGTGCAGATTAATAAAAAGAAGCCACGGAAAAAGATGAGCATTTACAGTCCTCCATCTGTAGTGTGAGTGCTTTGTTTGATGCATCTGGCTACATAACATATGGCTTCTGCTTGTCCTCACATTGTGATGTTGGGTTAAGATCGAGGGATGGAGATAAGGAGGAGGAAACAGCTCTGACTCCACTCTGACATAACCAGTATCAGACAAGGAGGAAAAAAGTGAGGATGAGAGATTCACTAAGATTACATGGTTACTTCAGTTCATTAGGTCTGAATGACCTACCCTGATACTACACAGTTCTGCTTCCAATTTAGAGTAAGAGTTTCCAAGGGAATGGAAAAAGCGAAGTAAAAAAGATGTAATTGATGACAAATGCTATATTGAAAGGAGAGAAAATAGAGACGGAAATTTGCTCAAGCAATACAAGCATGTTATCTTATCCACCATGTCCTATACAAACATAGTAGAAGACATAAAAAAAAACACACAAATACAAAAAACTAACTGCATCTAGCAGGAAGAAATCTTACTGAACAAGCTGGGGAAAAAAAGAAAAAGAAAAAGAAACAGGCACAAAAAGAGCTAGAGTTCAAAACAGAATTCAAAATAGCATGCAAAATTAAGTAACAACATCTCAAAGTGATTTCATGAAAATTCAACTGCAAACCTTAAAAAAATACTAATTCCTTAATAATGATCCATTCAAAAAAACAAAAGAGCAAACAAAAACCAAGAAAAACCTCAATGCCTTGTGATAAAGAAAGCTCTGTATTAGCCACAACCTTATAAAACACGCTATAATTTCTTCGTTTCATTTTCGTCATTTTACACACAGTACAAACTGAACTTGACGCAAGGAGAAGCCTCATCTGCAGCTTCCACTGTCTTCAAAGGAAAAATAAAAAGAAAGCTAAGCAGTATTGATCTGAAAGTTCAAAGGCAGTAAGTTCTCAAAGCTGAATCTTGTTTCATGATTCTTATGCAATGAAACCATGGAACTGAGCCAGGACAACTTGATTACAGTCTCCAGCTACAGCATGCAAGAATCAAATTTTCAGCTATAGCAGGGAAGGCCATGTTTCATCTCACACTAAACATGAAGCTTAAGCAATGCAAGTTTGCCATGTTTAGATCATAGTTTGAGATTAAATTTAATGTTTGCAAAAAAATAATAGACAAATATGGCAAAAAAGTGTTATATTCAACCTACTGCACAGTCTTTTACATTTTGGAGGGGAGTATTCCTTTATTCTCTATCATGATGTTCCGCTCACATCATCATATAGTCACTCCTTCAGAAAAAAAAACAAAAAAACTTCAGAAAAAAGAAAAAACCTCAGAAGAAATGCTCACATGCACAATAAGACAAAACTAGCCCTCTTCCAGCACGTATGTCTTCTACATCGTAATTAGAAAGCAATGCTTAAGATTTCTCAGTAACAGTTGTGAAAGATGAAGTATTCTTCACAATACCAGGAAGATTAAAGGAACCAAGGATAAATGGTACCAAGGATTTTTTTGGTAAGGATTTTGGCAGCAAATAGTGAAAGTTCTCTTTCTGCACAGGTTTCCGTTACTTTTACTATACCATTGTCCATGCAGGGAAATGAATCTGTAAGAAAATGGCAGGAAGGCCAGAAAAGTCTTGCCCAGATAAGCTGGTTTTAGAGCTTATAATTCTTTGGAAAATAATTAACTCATGATTACAGAAAACAGAGGGCCAATACAGCTTTTAACACCATGCATGCCAACTACATGCAGTCCTGTATTTAGTGATTCCTTTTTGAAAATATGAAATGCCCTGACTTGTCACATTTTACTAAACTTTAAAATAATACACTTACCAGCTTATAAAACTCCTAAAAAACCTTTGAAATGTTGTATTTTGTAGAACTTTTTATTTTCCTTGACGCAACTCAAGTAGTTTTCCAGGAAAACATTTATGGCATGATTATAAACCATTAAAAAAAAAAAAAACAAAAACACATAACCAACTAAGGAGCTTTCTACAGAAACTGCTCCTTCAGTCTAGACTTCATTGGACTGTTCTTCTGGTTCAACTAACGATGAACTTCCAACGTATACCATATCCACTGTAATCACACACTGCCTTGTATTTTCTTTCTCTTGCACTGCACTGGTTCAGCAAGCTGATGCCCTCCTTCCCAACCCCCATCAGTATATTCATCTTCAGATCAGATCAACTGGCCAGTGTAGCTGCCGCAAATCTATCATAAAAGAAATGATGCAAACATACAGATGGCAAGGAATCTTCTGCTTTTGGAGCAACTGAACTATGTGTAATATCACTCGCATTTTAAAAATATTTGTCTTCATAAGTTATCACATATAATTGGCCTCTTGGTTTAATTTAGATTTTCCTAATTCTCATATTCTGCTACCAAAACCTTTTCAAATATGGATACCAGAGGAAAAAAAGAAATATGATTGCTCTTATTGTTGTTTCTATGAACAATTTTTTCTATAATTTGACAGCTGAGCTTAAGTAATGTGAATACTTCTAAAATAAAAATCTGTGGGAATAAAACCTACTGTTGATTCCACTGGAAGAAGTACAGCATCTGTAATTTGAATAAAGAACTTGAATCTTCTACATATTATAGAAGTTTAATTAGATGATTTCTAAACACATTTATACTCTGCAGGCTTTCAGAATATGCTGACTTTGGACAACATGCTTTCTCCCCTATTTGATGACTAGTATTAAATGAAAATTCATGCTAAGTAGTGCTAAAGAAAAAAAACCTGACTACCTGAATACTTAATCATCCTGAGTGATTTCGTTGATCTCTTAATCACTTGTGAGTTCTTTATTATGTGGAGCATTTCTTCCACAGAATTATAGGGATTGAAAGGAACCTCTGGAAATTATCAAGTCCAACTCCCTGCTAAATTAAGTTTCCTACAGTAGGTTGCACAGGAAAATGTCCACGCGTGTTTTGAATGTCTCCAAGAAAGAAGACTTCTCAACCTCTCTATTTAGCCTGTTCCAGTGCTCTGTAAACCTCAAAGTAAAGATTTTCCTCATGCCCAGATGGAACTTCCTACGTTCCAGTTTGCGCTGGTTGCTTGTTGCTGTTTTACTGGACATCACTGAGAAGAACCTGACCCCATCCAATTGAAATCCATCCCTTAGGTATTTATAAATATCTGAGATCCCCTTCTCAGTTTTCCTTCTATTCTTCAGTCCCAAGTCCCAGTCTTCCCTCAGAAGGGAGATGGTCCAGGTCCCTAATCACCTCAGCTGCCCTCTTCTGGAGTCTCTCCAGAAGTTCCCTACCTTTCTTAAACAGAAGAAAGCCCAGAACTGAGCCTGTTCCAGCACCTCACCACCCTCTCAATGAAAAGTTTCTAATCTAAATCTCCCGTTTAGTTAAAAACCATTCTGTCTCGTCCTATCATTATGTGTATGTGAAAAAGGTTTATTTCCCTTTAAGTAACCAGAAGTTACTTAAAACCACAGTGAGGGCTTTTACACCACTGTCTTCTCCAAGAAAAACATGCATAACTCCCTCAGCTTCTCTGATAATTTCACAGTCCTCCTCCAAACCTGCTCCAACAGCTCTGTGTCCCTTCTGCAGGAAAGACCCCAAGCCTGGACAGAGCACTCCAGAATGGGGCCTCACAAGGGCAATGGAAGGTAAACCCTTGCCCTGCTGGCCACTCCTAATGCAGTCCAGGATACTGTAGGCCATCAGGACTTATGAGTCCTTCCAAAAGAGTGAAACTGAGAAAGTCCCTTCGTTCTCGTGGAAATCAGATCTCAGGACGCCGAAGACCAGAGAAAACACATTTAAAATGCCAACACTGCCTTTTAAACACATTTGGAAAGCATTTTATTCACAATAAATCATCTTGTAATCCTTCTGCTTTGTCCAACCATCATACAAGTAAAATTCTCTTGTCAAGGAAGATCAATGCTTTTCACTGAAAGACGACATCTTAACTAAATGCTAATTTCATACTCTGAAAAAAAAAAGAAAAAAGAAAAAGAAAAAAAAAAAGAACAAGTTGGATGGCACTAATTACTTGCTTAAAAGGGAAAGCACATGAGAATCTTCATCTTTCATTTTAGTATTGAGATCATTATCAGTAGCACAGAGCAGTAATGATAAAGGTTCACTGAAGTGCCCTTCATCTCCCTTTTTTGTGGAGAAAAAAAGAATTTACTAAGGGGAAAAATCTTTCAAGAATTTGGATTAACCTCTAAGGATAAATCAAAGAAGAGATCATTAAAAGCATTCAAGTTAAATTACATATTGTGTGCGAACAATGAATTAAATTCTTTGCATATTCGTACACTAGAAAGGGCTTCAAATCTTGCTTCCTTGTGCATCTAGTCAAACAAGATGAAAAGCAACATTTTTCAGTCAGAATGTGCAGGAGTTTGTTCATGTAGCTATTTAGACTGTTTTGAACTGACTGGTTCCAACAAAGCACAATGCGAGAGGCAGCACAAGGAATTGGACATGCAGTGGTAGTCAACAGGTGATCTACTAGGCTGGCATATGCAGCATCTCCAGCAGGCACTTCCTGCCTGTCACCACGGGATGTCCATTCTCCTCCTGTTAGGCTGCTGAGCTGAACTAGCCCACAATGCTAACAGATGAATACAAGCACTGGAAAAAGATGAAGGACACAGCAAAGTGTGTGCTGCTAGGAGAGAAAGGCAGCAATCAGTGCTAGTGCCATTCTCCCAGCCTGGTACTACCAGTCAAAGAGCAACATATTTTTATATGTTTTGTATTTATATGTGCCCTGTGTGCCCAAGGAATACCCCCTCACAGCCTGGACGTCTCACTGACCCTCTGCGCAACCCATGCAAATCCACCTGAACAAGCCTCTTTTAGCAGGGACACACTGTTAGATGGAAACAATGGAGGGAACTGCCTTTAAAGAAGTACAGTGAGGCAATAATTACTATTTAGTTCTTAGTCTGGTATCTCGTAGCAAAATATTTAAGAGAAATCTAAGGAACAGGGTTGCAGGTATACCACACCCCATCCCCATCTCCCCCTCACTCTTCCATCACCCCAAAAAACAATAACCAAGAAAACCAGAACAGTTTTGCCGCCTTCTGTAGTAGGATAGTCTCCACCATGAACTACTACATTACCGTCTAAGATAGGCTGGATCTGTTGGAGTACAGGTGATGCAGATAGACTAAGACTTTGAGCATTTTAGCTCCATTAAAATAACAAGTAATTTTCATTCATTAAAATATATATATATTTTAAGTTTGGGAGTGTAATACAAAACTAATCTTGCACCATTTCCTTGTTCCGAAAGGGCCAGATAGTAACACTACTTAAATAATAATGGGAAGAGTGAGTGAGGAAAAAGCAAATCATTGTACCTAATTCAATTCAGCAGTAGTTAACAGCTGTTAACAGCAGTTTAAGATCAGAAAAAGCAGATAACTGATTTTTCTACTCTTATAGTTCCGTTTCTATAGGATGAACATTTTTCTAGTTGAATTTTCACTATCATAAAATACAATAACGGTAATAGTAAGGTAATAAATGCAATAAAGTTGACTAGTATTTCAGCAGAACATTCAGAGGAATTTTTTGGAAGTAAAAATGAAAGTTAAAAACAAGCAGCAGGTTTTCTGTAGAGTGTCTACAGAGATGGAATGTATAAGACAAAGATGAGTTTCTTTTCTAAAACTCACCACTACACATGAGAAAGTAAGTTCACAGGAAAGGGCAGAAGAAAAAAAAAGGAGAAAGAGAAATGAAGGAATAAGAAAAATATGCAGAAACGAAAACCAACGTAAGAACCAAATACTGAGAACGTACAAGGCTCCGTTACAGGAAAAAGTCAACATCTATTCAAACAAACAGCAAGTCGGATGAAATAATTATCTTCTGTTAATGCCTGATCAAATTTAACAGAGCCAATTAATACTCACAAAAGGTCAAAGCTTTCAGAGAAAAATAAGTCTGTGTAATGGACATCCCTTGTTAAGAATGATCTCTGAAACCGCTCTTAAGATTTCAGCAGTAGTTCTTTAAAAAGGTATACATAATATAACAAAACTGACATAATAATGAAAAACACATTTATTAAAAAACAAAGTCTCGTGAAAATAATTTAACCACTAAAAACAGTAAACATACCGTCTGTTTTTGAAGAATTTACCATTGGAATTTAGAGAAATGTAACAGACTGTATGTCAAGAATTGTATATACGCACAAAGATCTCATAAAACAATATCCTGCCTTAGGTGCAGCAAGTTAAATATGAACAGTAGTACAACAAAGAGAAACCATTTTGAACACTGCACGCTAACATGGAAAACCAAACAAAAATCAAGAAGGGAAGCAGTTAGAATCAAGTGAGAGCAAGGAAACACGCAAAAAAAATGTCCGTGCCCCAAGATTGTATAAATTTGGGGCACAATTCCAACTGATAGCCAACTTAATGACTTAATGACTTAATAGGTAATGTTGATAAAAGAATCTCTCAATAACATTTATTTTGTCTTTGTATGAAATGTTTGTAGGAGTAAAAGGAAAGCCACGCTCTGTCTTAAGAGAGAATATAAATGCTGGTAATGACTGATACGAGTTTCACTGTATTTGCTTTCTATAAGCAAAACAAGACAAAACAGACCAAAGCTTAAGCAGGGGAAATAAATCATCAGGTTTAGTGTCACAATATTCTGGACATGCCCCCTCCCTCTGGATGGTCTGTAAGGGGAGATTCGAGAATATGTATGGAAAGAACATTACACTTATTTGCTTCCAGAATAGAGCACGTCAGGGTGCTGCGCTCCCAGCTGGCAAATGCTATTCAGCTACAGAAGGATTAGGAAAGGTGATGCAGGAAAATTTATACCATGTACTGTTTTCTTGAAACATTTTGTTTTTAGACTCAATTGCTAAATAAATGGAATTGCTACCAAATAAATAAATAAAGGAAATACATATAAGAGAACTCGATATGAAACTAAATCTGCATAAGATTGGGAAAGAAAGATTACTATTTTCCAGGATTTAAGAAAAAATATTTTTTTAAATCTATTTATGTAGAAGTTGTTTTCAAAGTTTAGGAAGCTTACCTAATTCAACTGAATGGCAAACTGAAATTGTTTTCAATCTTTTTTTGTAAGTCACAGATGTAGAAAATAGTATAAATCCAAGACTTCTCAATAAGACACATCTATCTTGGCTTATGTAGCATATTTAAGAGCATGGGCACTTTTAATTCATACTTATTTTTATTCCTACACTTGTTCAGACAGGAGCATATATGACTAATAGTTTGGTAGGTAAAAACAAAAGTTCAACCTTTTTTTTTTTTTTTTTTTTTTTCTTTTTTTTTTTTTTTTTAAATTTGAAGTAAGATTACCTGACAATCAAGGTATGCATTACATACAGTTTGCCCTTTTTTTCAGAATGCAATCTCTCTTCTGTCCAATTTCCGAAGTAACTATTTTGATTCTCAGGGTGCAGGTGGGTTTTTATCAGTGACTTGTCTTATCAAAACACTGTCTTTTTTTAAGCACCATGTAATTGATTTAGGCCAGAGCTCCATTCCATGATGCTTGCTAACAGATCGTATGGAAGAATGAAGTGATCCAGGAAAAACTAACTACCCCAGAAGTTATCAGAGGAACTACTGGCATCATGGCTTGATAAACAATGGCAAAAGGTAAATATCACAGGAAACAAGCCTTTCAGAACCTCTCAAATTTAAAGACAGATCAAACTCGGAAGAAAAATACGACTTTCTGCCTACTCTCATTCTAGTTACAGAGAAACATAATTCTCTGAGAAGGAATTAAGAATAGCCTAAACAATACTATCACTTATAGCCTACATTAACATTAATGATACGTATTTTTGTCCATGCTCCTTCCTCCAGATTAGCTCATTCTTACTACCGACCACAACTTAGTGTCCTTAATCAAATTCAGATTAAATGTAGCCAGGTTTTAGGAACTTTTAGGAACTTTTATCAATCTCATTTTTCTTTGAAAGGGTGAAAGCTTCAGTAGTGGTAGCTAGGGAAAGAAGAGATAAAAGGTCCTCACGTACTAGATAGTAATAGCACTGAAAGAGCTAAAACAACAACCAGCACCAAACAAAAAGCACAAAAAGCCTATAACACACACCTGAAATGTAACACTTTTTTAAAACAGGAGTTAATATTTCCTAGCTGGCTTTTTTTTTTTTTCCCTCCTAACATGTCTTATACTCTATAAAACATGAAAAAAGCATTTTGTTTTCCTACATAAAGTCCTCCAAGGGCAAAAATACTCAGGAAAAAATAAACAAAAATCAATATGGACTCTTCTGAAATCCTCTATTAAAAAATATATACATATATACATATATTTTACATAAAGTACTACATACTGAGCTATTTTTCAGCTGTTTTTCCCTACAACTACTTCTGAAGTGCTAAGCAAAACATTACGTAGATTTTAGCACAAAAATTATTTCTAATTTCACTTCTACTTAGAAGTAAATAATTTAAGCTGAATTCCCAAAACTGAATCCCAAAAGACTTCATCATACTTGAAGGTATTAAGATTGAAATTTTTCTGTTTTGCTTACAGCTCTGTAAGATGGAAGTTTTTAGATCAGCATTAAAAATCGTTTACGCAAACATTTCATTGTCCTGCTTTAAGTACTTCTTAACTACTAACAAAAAAGCCAATACACTTTCTTACATACTTTGATATCAAGTATGATCCCAATTTTTTACAAAAAAATTTGCTCAGCATTCAACAGAAGTAGACCACTTTCAGGCAGGTACATCATCAGAAAGGCCACTACTTACATTAAATGGTTAATGTTTTCAACACTATGGGTTACATTAATCAACTGTTATTAATTATATGCCAGGCAGATTATTTCACTGACTGAAAAAAGAAAAATCAATAGGTGTGAAAAGAAAGTTAGCTAGTAACCCCCAAAAATGTTTGTAAAAATTCTGACCATACCAGCTAGTCCACAGAAACTGGGCAGCCTGAACAGTGGTAACGGACAGAACAGGCACATTTTAGCATTACGCATTCATTACACTTTCAAAACTCTGATGTTCATATGGAGTTATACGGACTGGAAGGGAACAAACAATACTGCAAAATCAACATGATGTGCGGTGCTTTCCTGTACTCACCACTTCCAACAAGATTTGTAACTTGAGAAATTACAAATCTACCACATCCGCTTTACCTGAACTGCCTTCTGGCACTTCAAGCTTGAAATTAAGGTACTGCAGAATATATTACAACAAGGTGCAGAGTAACTACAATTCAAAGATGGAAGTTAGGTGACAAAATAAAAACAGACAACTGGAACTGGAACTTCAAGACCAGCAAGGGCTAATTCAGCTGAAATCCCCAGGACATCATAAGTGTTAGAAATGGGAGAGCAGAACTCTAACGGTTAACCATCTGCATCAGGAGGAAGTGACATTTCTTCCCTGGTTCAAATTGAACTACATACTCTTTTCCCCAGGGTCCTTTCCAACCCAAACTATTCTGCTATTCTGAAAAACTGTTGTATGTACAGAGCAGAAACATGTACCAGAGATATTACAGAACACACGGACCATGAGCCTCACAAATAGATAGAAATGAGAAGTTGGAAACAGGAACACAGGAAAGCTCAAGATGCTCCATGGTCTAAATCGTACTTGGTACCCAGCATCAGAGACTGCTTGTGAACAAAAAACAAGGAGTAGTGAATTTAGATATAAACGTCTTTCTGAAAATCAGGCTTCAAAACTCAGTAGCGATTTTCTCTACACAAAACTAGATTTACCGTGGCAGCTACTCATGCCAGTCCATTGAGCACTTGCAATTTCCTCTAGTAAAACATTTTTACAATCATCCTCTTATGGCTGTTTAATGGTTTGTATAGAGTCCCATTGTTCGGGAGGAATACAGAATTATCAGAGTGCTGTTTCTGTGCAGCGAATGAATGCCATTTCTAACTCAAGCTTTCAAGAGGGAAATCTATGTTTTGTACCAGCAAAGACTTCACATCTACCACTTAAATAAAATTGGTAAAGATCTGATCAAGTGCTGCGATTAATCACACAAATGTGGCTTTTCCACATAATACTTGAAAGCAGAGGTAACTGAAACGCCAAGCAACCAGCTGGCATTTCTTAAAATAAATAAATAAATAAATAAATAAAAATCAGATTTTTGTGCACTTGTCTAATGGAAGATTAGGCAATGCTTACATATGATATTTAGAAGAATATCCTACAAAGAAAAAAAGAAAGTATTCATTAAGATAACACCAACAAGGTAAGAACAGCTGGTCAAAACACTGAAAAGAATGGAAAGGAAATGGCCATTACCTTGTAAACTTCCTTGTATCTTCCTCTGGCTTACACTTTTTCCCTCTCACACACATCTTTCCCTAAGCCTGGAAGCTATCAACTGACTTAGTTATACATGCATATATGTATGCATGCAAAAAAGAGAGCTACATAGAGATGAGGAAATGCAGAGATATACTGTGGAACCAGGAGGGTTATGTAGATGGGTAATAAGGAAATTTATTACATTCTTCATTTATTTGTTACCTGGTGCAATTGACAGAGATTTTTCAGTTTTCCAAAATGCAACAACTAAAAGTCTCATCTTGCTTAACGAATAACCTGTACTGTAGTTCTGTACAGCACTCTCTTCAAATCTTTACTGCATTCTGCAACCACTGCATGTTGCCATTAAACAAATAGGCAAAAGAAGATTTTAGTAATGTCTAGGTACTGAAACTTCCTGTTTAAAAATAAATTAAATAAAAACAATCAACAAAAAAAAAAAAAAAAAAAAAAAAAATCCAAAGTCAGACCATGGTTACATTAGATATCCAAACTTCAACTAAAAGATCTTTGAAGCTGTATCTGTATGGTGTTTGAAAAAAATGAAGTGAGCTTATGAAAAAGATGGAGATCAACTTTTCGCATGGCCTGATCATGACAGGACAACGGGGAAATGCTTTGAACTAAAAGAAGCAGTAGTCCAGTTAGAAAGAAATTCTTCACTCAGACAGTAGTGAGGCCTTGGCACAGCTGCCCAGAGAAGCTGTGGGTGCCCCATCCCTGGAGGCATTCAAAGCCAGGTTGGACAGGGCCTTGGACTGCCTGATCTGGCAGATGAAAACTCTGTCAAGGAGCAGGTTGGAACTGGGTGGGCTTACAGAGACCTTTTAAGACAATCATTCTGTGATTCTAAGAAAATACAAAGCAAACATGAGCTAGGTAAGTGCTCTGCACAGAGTAAGGCAACGCATGCAACTTTTTTGCCACAGCTAGAGGCATAGTACACTGAGATCTGTCAGTTCTAAAACCACCTTCCTCTCCAACACAACAGGAACAATCACTTTTAATTCTAACAGTGATGATACTCCTCTGATGAAGGCAGCTACGTAAAAGAAACGAAAGCTCCTAATAGAAAAACAACTGCCTACAGCTGATTAACTCCATGCAGAATTCACCAGAGATACTGTATGAAATCAAAGCTGACTCTTGAAACATAGCTATATTTAACCTCCATTTCCATAGTTCAGTGCCCTCAGTAGACCCAATAAAGCCTATCTAGAAGTTTAACTACCAGCCTAGATTTGTATGCGTTGGCTGCCACTTCCTCAGCACAAGCTACCTGAGAAACAGTGCTGATGGCCATTTCTTCGGAGCTGCACCACGATCTGCACATAAACTCAGCATCAGGTAAGCTGTGGCAGGCAGACAAACATCTGAGCTGCACAGGTGAGGGAAATCTACACAGGATTTCACTCAGATTAAAGCTTTAGTTAATGGTACTGCAACTGTACAAAATACATAAATAGAATTGCACAAGGTATGATGTGCAAGGGATAGCTGTAGTCATCCCACAGGCATCTTTCTGAGCTAAGACAACCTCCTAGACCAAGCAGAAACAAGCAGTTTTGAAAAATCAGATGAAACTGCTACTAGGACACCTATATCCAGAGGTTTTGCAGAAACCACACAGCTCCTCGGATAAGTGCTGCTGGGCAACATGCAGGGGGCTGACACCATGCTGACTTCTGCAGGAAGGAAAGAAGGAGGAAGGCACTGACAGAAGGAAGGGGCACAGCAAGGAAGATCAACCTCATCTGGTGCAGGTGGCCTTCACACACCTGAAACATACTAGAAATATCAGAAATAGCATTGCCAGCAGGAGCAGGGAATTGATCGTCTGTCTGTACTCAGTCCTGGTGAGGCTGCATCTTGAGTACTGTATTCAGTTTTGGGCCCCTCACTACAAGAAAGACATTGAGGCCCTAGAGTGTTCAGAGAAGGGTGATGAAGCTGCTAAAGGGTCTGGAGCACAAGTCTTACGGGGAGCAGCTGAGGGAGCTGTAATAGATTAGTCTGGAGGAGGTTCAGCAGAGATTTATAGTTCTCTACAACCACCTGAAGTGAGGTTATGACGAGGTGGTGGTCAGCTTCTTCTCCCGTTTAACTACTGATAGGATGACAGGGAATGGCCTCAAGTTGCACCAGGGCAGCTTCAGGTTGGATGTCAGGAAATAATTGTTCTCCAAGTCACTGGAATGCGCTGCCCAGGGAGGTGGTGGAGTCACAGACTGCAAAGGTGTTGAAGAAATGTTTAGATGTTGTACTGAGGGACATGGTTTGGTAGAGAAATATTGGTGATAGGTGGATGTTTGGACTAGATCTTAGAAGTCTTTTCCAACCTTGGTAAATTCTAGAATTCTGTAACCGTTAGAGAGAAAGCCTGCTTCTTCCTTACCACACATATGCCACGTGAAAGAACTTTCCAAAAACATACTGCTAGCAGTTATGTAATCTTCTATTTGCTTTCAAACTGTTTTAACAGATTTTAATATTGCCCCCCAAAAAGCAACCACAAGGTTTTTAAAGGGGAAGACAAAAACTGGCCTATAGTCATTCCCCAGTAGAAACAGATACCATTGTTTCCAATGTTGTTTCTTGCTTTCCTTCTTTGAATTCTCTTTTTTCTCAAATCATCAGACAAGAGCTGCATCATTTACTAGTTTCAGGCTCTGTTTTGTTTCAGGATAATCAAGTCAGACTCTGCATTAAGTTGAAAATAAAAATATGTCCTTAAGTTATTCAGTAAGCTATTCAGAGAGGCTTGATATAATTTTATCATCACTGTAATGTTTCTGGGAAAAAAGTGTCCTTGTTAGTGCTAATTCACGCTGTATCAACATTCAATGAATACAAGCCAATATCGTTCTGTTTTACCCCATTGAGTAGAAAATCTAACAGCTTTCTGTTAGATTAGCTGCTCTGGCAGCTAATGCTGACATGATGCAGACAACCGATTTACACTGTAGCATCTGTGTGCCTCCACAGCATGCAGAAAGTAAAGCATTAGCTACAACTGCCCTCCCAAGATACTGCTCTGAAAATACAGGAGTGTATATTAGGATTAATTTTCTATCAAATTTTTGTTTGTTTCAAAGACAACTGGTCACAAAAAAAAATTCACAGTAGCATACAGAGCAGTGCTCAATATTACTAAATTACAGTTTTGCTGATCCTAATGCTGTACGAACTAGTACAGTACTAGAATGTCCAAAAAACGAATTAACAAGTTAACGTTTGACAGCTTATTGTCTTTTGTTTGTATTATGAAAGGAAGAGTTATAAAGCATATCTGTCAGTTATTCACAAAACAAAATCTTGTTTTGCAAGTAATACAAAGATCACTTTTATAAAACTAATCAAAAAAGTACAGGTTGTATTGGTGCTCAAAACAACCTCAATACTATTTTCAAAACTAACAGGTATAACTGTAATCAAATCTAAGAATCAGAAATCACTAATTATTTTCCATCACCACAATGAATGAAATACTGACTTATGTATGGTGCTTATGAGATAATAATAATAAAATCTTTGTGAAACAGTAAGCTGAATTCACTGAAAAGATGTTTAGCTTTCACAAAGTTTGTTTTAAACTTACTCAAGTTCCTTCCTTCCCTCAGCAAGCTTCCCAGACTTGCAGAGAAGAGGACACAGGTAATCTTCATTGCAATACAAATCAATGAATGAAACAAAACAAAACACAGATTAAATAACAAAATATATCTGTGAGCAGACTCAATGAGCTCAAATTAGAACAGTGCAAAAACCAATTCAATTTTCAATAAGTCATTAACTTTTATAGTACATAGTGGATGTGTTTCCTCAGCTAAAGGTTACTGTTTTAGATTTAGCCATTTTGAAATCTGTATTATTCAGTAGCAGAAACTGCTTTAATTTCCATACGAGAAACAAGCTTGTGACAATGATGAACAAAATATACTTTGAGTTGAAGAAAATGAGAATGCCTCAAAAAACAGATCAGGCTTCCCAACCCAGATAGCCTACTCCTGCTTCTCAGCTGTAATTCATGAACTCAAATCACATTTTAAATAGGTAAACTGCAACTTAACTATCTGAACCTTTGCCTACAGCATCTGTATTTGTTTTGATCAGCAATGAAATGGTTACTTCTGAAATTCAAAGCATTGTAATTTAGATTTAATCCAGTATTTTCTTGAAATGAAAAGCCTGAATACTTCACGGTTGTCTTAAATCTTTTGTTTCAGGCTGTCAGCTGCAGTGGATGTGAATGCATTGTTTCCACTTTTTTTTTCCACATTTTAAGGATGTCCAGGCAAGCACATAAAGAAGGATTTTATATTTCATAGTTAACTAAAATTTGAGTTTTGATTAGATGGGAGATTAAGAAACAATCTGACAAGGAGTAAGTTCAAAGATAAACAAATTCCCTATTGGTAAAAAAAATAACAAAGTAAATATTTAGATTGATTTTTCATGGGTCTATATTTTAGTTACCTTTAAATCTAAAAGGTAAATAAGGTACATAAATCCTATGTAGACAATATTCATACAACCTCCTAAATAAATAAACTTAAACTATACAAAGTTTCCTAAAAGTTTAGCCCACAATACTGCCCAAGATTGGAAAGCTTCTCACTGTGATTTTGTTGTACTACAAATTTATTAGATACAACAACAGAAAAAATGTTCCAAAAAATTTACTGCCCTATGATGTCACTTTTTCTGCCTTACTTATCAGTGTAGATTTAGTTTCATTTTTTCTTCTTCTGTTTAATTTCTTTGGGCGGGAGACAGACACCTTGCTAAGTAGTAAAAATAAAATTACCTCATGTTAATCAGAAGAAATTCTCCCAAGACCACACTCTCAAGCAGGCTGAAGACAGATGGTGCCTACGTTCAGCATCATGTAACACTGACTAAATATGTGCCACTCAAATACATCCGAACAATGAACTCCATCTGCGACTTAATTACTATAGCAAAACCATTCCCTGTAACTGTAGTGATTCCACAACTTTGTAACTTTAAAAGATAAACTCTTAATTAAAGGACTAGTTATTCTGCACTGTTACCAGACAGCAAGTCTAAAGTACTGAGAAATGAACAAAACTTCACAACTTCCTGAAAAAAATCATAACAATGATAATAAAGCATACATTAAAAACACTTAACCTCTCATTTACTCATCAAAATACAAAAGCAGGTTTCAGGCTTATATTTTGCATAAAAGTATAGCAAATAATATTACATTTAGGAAACACAACAACCTTATATTTGTCTGTTTCATTTTTGAATTGTTCTGTAAAATCCATAAAGCTTTTAAGCTACATTTCATAGTCTGATGTCACAGAGACATGACAAAAAAAAAAAAAAGCACCTACAAGACAAAACCTACCTCTAACACAAAGAGCAATATTCATCATAACATGAAGAACAATATTGAATCATACTTGAAATGTAAAGCAGACATCGCAGAGCTCTGAAACAGTGAATAAAGCTAAGAAAAAGATGTACACTGGTGAGTTACAAAATCACTTCTAAGTAACACTGATGAAGCACATGAAGCATACACAATAACAATAGTGGGCACTTCTGTTCTCATACAAGCATCTCAGCAGCTGTAGCTCTACCTAAAGAGATTAATTTGCAAGCATTACTGAATTCTATTCCCAGTGCTTCTGTGACATTCAGTAGCTAATTCACTACACAGAGTGGGAACCGAAGCAGGAGTCCCCTGCAAGACACCATGGGACCAAGCCAAGAACTGAAAATCAATTCCACATGCACCAAACTGTTATTCACAACCCATCATCATAACTGATTCTTGTAAAGTCACAGTGTCCTCAATAAAACTCAGAGTTAGAATATGCAGTAATTAGTTTGGACACTTCTAAAAGATTATATTAGAGCTAAGAATGTCACATATGTATTTTCCAATTACAATATCACATTTTAATTACAGGAAAACAAATAGAATATTTATCATTCATGATTTTTATTTGCTAACTCCTATTACTGTTGAGCTACTATAACAAGTAAAATAAGAAGCACATTGTGTCCTTATTACCTTGAAAAAGTACAGATTCAAGAAAGCTCTTTAGGTTCCGTGACCAAGAATGCCATCAAAATTTCAGTTCTTTCAAGCTGATGAAAGAAGTAAGTTTTGTATCATACCAAACTTGAGACTTTCCACAACAAAGCTATAAAATCGCTTGCGGTTGCCTTCTCAGAAAGAGAGAAACAGGTTTAATTCCTTTTTTCCAACACAAATGTGGTGGCCTTACACCTCTCACCTCCCATGATATATCTTTTTCTTTTGACATAAGCATATGTGAAACCAGACATTCTCTCCCTAAGATTTCCAGCAATCATGGGTTAGTGTCTACCATATGACACAGTGCTTTGTTTTAGAATCAAGGGCATGCTTAGACAATTTGGACTCCCTCTTGCTATTCTTAAAACAATGGTTGGAGAACGGTAGATTGATCTGCAGACTGAAACGGGAACTGGATCAGCCTTCTCCCTCCTTGGTGAGCCAGTTAAGATGGTAGCCAAATAAAAAGAAAAATATTATTAGAAATTCTGAAAATCTGTACTGATATATTTTCCTATCCAACTGAATTCACTACTTATTCATTTTACAGGATTGCCTAGTAATTTCAACTTCATGAAATTAAGTCATGTGTTTAAACACCCTCATGTCCATGCTTTAAAACACCCTCATGTCCATTAGGACTGAAACAGCAAGGTGCCAGCCAGAGGAGACTTGGCATTCAGGAGTCACTTTGTCATTTCTGCTCTCAAGAACAGTACAGCAGGCACCTGTTCCCAGGTAGCAAAGGGAGGAATGACTTACCACTAAATGAGCACAAGTACTAGGATAGGATACTCTAGGGAAACTTCAAGAAAAACTACATATTGTTGCATTCCTTCTCTTAGGATAAAGCTCTATTTAAACACTGCTTCCCTATGGAAAACTTATTCTGTCCAGCTCTGCAGAACAAACTAGAATCCTTTTTTTCATGGACACCTTACTGATAAAGCAAAAGCCTCCAAAGCCTTCAAATTATGTTCAATTTTTAATTAAACAAGTAACTAAAATAAAAGTAACTCGAAGTAATACAGTAATGATAACAGTAGAAATCTGATTGCTCTCTTATGCTAGTCTCACAGCATTATTTCTGTGTAGCTGAAGCGTTTAAAGAGAATGATGGACTTAACTTTCAACACTACACTCAAGCTCCTTTCAGTTGTCCATAAGGACATAGGGTAAAAGACATCCTACGTACTGTAATGTAAAAAGATACATCAGACTGATAAATTAACTACTGTACTTACTCAATAATTAAAGAAGAGAGATACCGGTATCTTGCAGAGGTGTTTTGTTTCTACAGAAGTCTAGGAGGTTTGGCTTAGTTTTGGAATTACAGTACCCTTCTGATTCCCATGCTTTTCCATTGTAAACCACCTTTTCATTGTAAATCAGATTTGCATTCTGAGAATTCACTCTCAGTTTACATTATGCAGCTTTCACTAAAGTGAATATAATTTATTTGCAAGCATGGTGCTTACAGCACCCCAGATGGAAATCCCCTTTCTCTGATATAAATTTTAACACACTGAAAAAAATGGTAGTGATTTTAAAAAAGGAACATAAAGCTCACCTTCAACCTCTGAGGTAATACATGATTCTACAACAGAAACAGAAGTACCTAACTGAATGAAAAATTAATGTTTCTGTCAGAAGTACAGCACCACTTATGTTCTGAGGTAATAACCAAAGGACTAAGAAAAAAAAGCAAAATAATTGTGTGGCTTCATCACTAACTCCCATTCAGATCACAAAACCGTCAATAAGGCAACTTGGGAAGCGAAGAGGAGAAAGCTGGTAAATCATAGCACAAACAAACCCCATGGACAACCAAAATGAAACCCTGTAAGAAACACTGAACTCCTACTTCTCCCTCATGTAGAACAGGCTAAACAGTGTCACATGATTCCTTCGCTTTTCAAAGAAGTTCTCCAAAATTAGGTGCTGTAGTTCTGACAGCGTAGACACAAAACACCCCGGATACTGTAAGCTACAACACTACAACAGTATTCTCAGTATGCTAATACATTTGTTTTATATTCGTCTTTATGTTTCAAAGAATAATCACCATTACAAAGTAATCATATTTAGAGTATATGATAATCATCCCAACACCAAAAGGGACAGTTTCAGAACATGAGTATGTAATTCTGGAGATAAATACACCCCTGGAATGAAAACAGGTTATCAGTCAGTATGTACTAGAAGTATGCATGAAACCCCCAAAACTTCTGGAATCCATTTAAAAGAAGTTCAAACTACCAGTTCCACTTCTTTTATCATCATTCTGTTATAGACATGAAGACAAATGGCTTCAGGGTAAAGAAAAGAATTTAACTTACGCAAAATTAAGAAAATTACATAGATCATTTCTTATTTTCATAGGGTTACAGAGGGAAAATACCACACCTCAGGCAGTAGAAAAGTTTTCATGGAGATTTTTTGAATAATACAGAAGACATAGAAGAATTGCATATGGATTTTTCTACTTTTGTAGTCTTCCTGACTACAGGGTCCAATCTTCTTAAATCACATGCATTTATCTCTAAGAAATTTATTTCAGTAAGACTAAAATACTACACACATTCTGCCAGCAAACAGGACTTGGCCAGAACAGAACACAATTTGTCTCATTTTTGTCAATACGTAAGCTGCAAATCTTTCATCTCCTGTGTTCCACACATACATGTACAATTAAGGTCTTATGAGACAGGAGGCAGCTGAGGAAATATCACAAATTGATTCCCAAAGACTACACGTTTCCTTCATTATGATTAATCCCTGTGGAGAAAAGAAAGACACGCTGCATTCTTTGAATACAAAAATAAGGAAAACATCTTAAAAACCTCTGTGTCTTCAGCTCTTGAATCCACCTTCTGTGGTCCGGCCTGTCACAGGCACTGTGGTCAGGTCCTGGGGCAGCACAACCCCGGGCTGGTGCACACAGGTCAGAGCCCTCACCACAAAACAGGCTGGAAGGGAAGGTGAGAAGATGGCAGGGTACAACACACAGGGAATACCCAGTCAGGGTCCAAACTTGTCTGCCTCCTACACACAGCCAGCCATTTTAACCCACAGTCCCTCAACTTTTTCCCTCTTATACTCATCCTTACACCACCTCATTCCACCCCATTTCACACCTCTGATTCTGCCCCTACTAGTCCCATAAGCACTCTCACTCAAAAATAAATGCACATCCATAGCATCCTGTGTCCCGTCCTCCTGGGCAGTTTTCCTGCATTCTGAAAGGCACTGATTTAACCCACTGGCTTTCTCAGCTTGGTTGACAGTCTTAGAAGGAGCCCCAGACTGGGCATATCCATCTTCCCAGCCCTCACTGCAGGGTAACCCTGACACCTTCTCCTGCCCTTGTGCTCATCAGGCATTACGGAGACTGGCATTTGATGGCTTCTGCAGAGGCCTGGGCACAGGCTGCTTGGGTCACTCCTGCTATTGCCTCTCTGTTCCTTCACTGCTCTGCAGTGAAGCTTTAACATTTAACCTAATGGACTTTTGTCAGGCAGACAAGATTAATATGAAAGTTAATGCTGCTGCAGCAGTCTTCTACATTGCCCTTGCTTCAAAGATTTTTTTTTTTTTTTTGGTCATCATTTAAAACCAGCACATTCTTACTGCCAAATCTTAAAATAAATTCTTTTGTTCAAAGGTCAAAAAGGTCAAAAAATTTCTCTTTCATCTGAATAGTAACTCTTAAGTTTTAGGAAAAACATTCAAAAACTTCACACTCAAACCAATTAAATCAATTACCTATGACCACCTGCACCAGCTAAAGGTTCTTTGACAGAATAGTTGCCTTGAACACAAAGATTTCAAAAGTCACAAAACCCCACCATAATGGTTTCTAAAAAACAAGTAAGCGCTCCGTATGTCCACTGATCTGACTTTTATCTTCTTACCTACAATAGAATTCACGATTACATAGCTTAAAGACCTGAGAAAAGTTGTTGCTTTGCTTTTTTTTTTTTTTTTTTTTTTAAGTATATATCCTTTCCTCTAGCCACCATTTCATCTTGTTTATTTTCTACTCAGAAAGGAGAAAACAAGTCAATGATTAATGATGCCATTCTAAAAGAGGAACCCAAGTAATTTCACAGTACAATCAGAGTCCACTCAAACATGAACCCCTGTGAACGACCTAACAGAATTACAGTGGAAGAACAAAGAGAAGTCTTGTTTTGATTAAGAAATATTTGCCAGTGAAATGTGCACATGAATCCTAGAGCTCTCGTAGGAAAGAAAAGGAAGAAGTAAAAGCACAAAGCAAGGAAGAAAGAAGCCCCTAGCTCTAAACTACTGCTTATATCCTGAGACAGAAATAGACATCAGAGAAACAACTGAAAATGTTATCTCCCTTGCACTACATTGTTGTGCAATGTCAATTGTTGGACAGTTGTGTCTAATCTGCCAAAGAAAATAATTTCTTACAACAGTTCCTCAAAAGCAACAGTAAATAATTTGCAGTGGGTGGAAAAAATCATTCCTTTCTCAAAATTTTCCCCTGGAACTTTTTTTTTTTTTCTTCTTAAATTGTCTCATTTCAGTGACAATCACGTAACATTGTTTGCATCCAGAAGGTAGAAACAATTAGAGCAGCTAAAAACCAAATCTGAAATGCAACAATCAATAACTAACTGCTATTTTAACTCCTTTTAGACACCCTTAAAAGCATTTTGCTTTTAACTGGGACTGTAGTTAAAAACAAATGCATATGTTGAAAATACAACAGTAAAAAAGGTAATTAATACAATAACATCTTTGGGACAAGAAATATAGTTCTAAAGACTATAAAAATGGTTACATCACTGTTGGTAGCCCATACTACAGAAAGTCACATTTGAAAGTAATTTCATTCAAAAGATCAAGTATGCAACAAGAGTAATTATTAGTACCTACATTAAATAGGATAAAATTATAAACTCAATTTAGAACTCACTGGCATGATTTTACAAGGATATTCTCATTTTCGTAATTTTCCAGAATTTTTTATTTCCAACCACAACTGCGTCTAAAGGAAATTCCTTCTACATTTCAACACAGCAGGTACTCCATGTTAGAACATAACTCGACTTGCAAAAAGAGAAAGTATTTGTATGTGAAACTTGTTTTATTTCTTTTCTAGATTTGAAGTGCTTACTCAAGAAAGCTATGCAGGTTATACCTTCCATAATGAAATTAGCATCATCATCATTTTTAACGTAAAACAATAATTACAATGATTTACGCTAAATTTTATTGTACGACTGTTCACCAGATTTTTTTTTTAAAGTATTTGGTTTGTTCTTTAAAATATATATAACCTAATTTGCAGATCACCTACTTATGTATAGATTCACTTAGACCCACTGAAGAAAAGGTCGAAACACACAGTAAAAGCTGTTTAATGAAAGTGATTTATGAATACAAAACAGTGTACATGCAGTCTAGTGCATTCATATGCTTAGATACACTCCAGAAATGCTTTTATTCCACTGATGGAAATCTTCACATCTTCTAAAGAGTTTCTGCCTGAAAAATGGCATTCCTGATGGCTTTTTTTTTAATATTCCCAATCATATCCTTGCTTACATTTAAACTGACCACTAACCTTAACTACACATGAGGAGCTGCACGACACAGCAAATACACGCAATTTGAAATATGTTTTCATATTTCTATAATATGGAACTCCCAAATGGAATTCAATTGGAAAACAAACAACTACAAAAACCTCCTCATCAGTTCCTTCTCCATCCCTTTCAGCAGGGAAATTTATGAATGGATCTTTAATGTGCCCAAATGCATAAATATTTTTATATTTAACTATATATTAAAGCTATGGAAACTTCACTACAATTTCCCAGAAAGCTGAAAAGCAACTTCAAAATAACTATAATAGTTAAATACAGTTAACAGTTCAATATTCCATTCCTAACCATTTTTCTCTCTCTACATGCTGGCTAACCTTTCAGATTAAACCAAAAAATACAGAACACCTAAATTCATTAAATAATGTAATGTGCTGTAATCAATACAAAATAAATAATCAAATGTGAAAATTCATGTAAAGCATTGCTCTTTATATTATTAATATCCAACAGTGATGCAGTAGTAGAGGAAAAACAGCGTAAGTATTGCATTAGAAAGGAAAAAAAAATCCTTACACTACTTGGACTAAGAGAAAAAACCCAAGAAAAAACAACTTGATTGTCAGCAGTCAGTCTATCGCTTCTAATGTACCTTGTCTACCACGATTAATAGTACTTTCAGACCAAATCTTAGACATAGCATCTGACTGCCTAAGTGCCTTATTCAATAGGCACAGCATACTAAGTAGTTCACTTAAGAAATATCCCTACTGGATGCCATTCCCAGACAATTCACTACTTAAATAAAGCAACAGAAACCGTGGTCAGAGCACACAAAATAAAACAGGTAAAGGAAAAGAAAAATAAAGAATTTCCGAGCTGTCAAAATAAGAGAGAGAAAAAAGAATAAACTGGTGGCTTGTACGAAATCCATTGTTTTAATTTCCATTAATGTGCATATTGCTGCTACACCAAAACAACTTTTTACAAATTTTTTTTCTTATGCACCAATAATACTAACATTAATTTAACTGTAAGTATTAAACTTAAGCTTTCTTTCAGAAATAAAGCCCCACAGAATTTTCAAGGTGGAGAAGTTGAGACTATAAAACCGAGATGAAGATAAGGCATTAAAAACCAAAACAAAACAAACAAAACAAAACAAAACAAAACAAAACCACAAAGAATGTTTGCTATAATTCTACAGCTTAGTTCCAGTAATGTAGTTTTTTGGTTTTGGTGTTTTGTTTTTTCTTTGCTTGTTTGTTTTGTTTTTTTGTTTTTTACTTTTTAGTGTGTGTACTTTAGGTGGTGGTGGTTTTGGTGATTTTTGCTCGTTTGCCTCATTCAGATTTGTGGGTTTTTTTTCGTTAGAAAAACATTAAATATCATTAATAGTCAAGTGTAATAGTGGTCATATAAAGTGGACTATGAGAAGGAAAAACAAAAAAAATCAAACTGTGAAACCAAATAGTTAATGGCTTTTTGTGGTGGGCTTACTAATAAACTTAATTTGCAAGGCCAAAATGTGCAAGAGTCCTCTCAGTCTTTCAACATCAGTTTCTTCCAGTCTTTCATTGCATTTTTCCACTATTCAGGATAAAAGCCAGGACCTCTGCTTTGCTGAAGGGTGACTGTGTATTTCAGTAAGAACTGAAATAAGTAAGAACAAAACACTTTACATAAGCAGAACTGTATGTAGGCTATGTTTAATCACACTTATCCCATATAATTATCCCTTTATTCACATATTCACATATTCTCCCCCTTTTTTTCTTCTTTCCATTCTTCCTCTTTTTTATTGCTGTTTTCTTTTTCCTACTAAAAGCTTGAACTTGTTTCCTTCAATGATATTACCATTACATATTCTGTGTTCTCTTCTGATGATTAAAAATAAGGACTCAAGGAATTTCAGTTTATTAAAAAAACAAAAAACAACTCAAAAAGCCACTCTACTTACTTAGCAAAACAGTTTTTCAATAAAGATTTTTTAGCTTGTATTTTTTCTTATTGATGAGATTAGCTGGACTTTGCCAAGTTTAATTTACATAGTCTATGCAATTACTTCAAATAAAACACTGTGTATTTTGTGGACTATGGAACTGAGGACAAAAAAAGTAATGTCCCACAGTGTAAGGATATAAAAAAAAAAAAAAATATGAAGAAAAAGCCACTTACCTTCCAGCCTCATGAATTTCTAAAATGATACTAAACAATAGAACATATGGAGGGACGCTTACAATCTTTAGCAGAGGCTGAATTATATTAATGTAGATGCTCTGAATAGCCCCTGTATGCATACTGACATCATCAGTAAAGACTTGGAGGCAGAGGATACTATGGTAACCACGCAATGTACTGTGAGAGAGAAGCCTTTAATTGCTTTAACAACTTCCTGAAGCTCTTGCTACTAGGCTTCGATTTGCTAAGTAGGAAATGAAGGCTGTCACAGGCGCAGCGAGTGCGACACCATGTAGGAAAAAGCTCAGTGAATCCTGAATCTATTAATTGTGATGTGACTTTTTAAGTGACAAGTGTCACAGCCTGAATCCATTACTGACACTTTCTGACATCTGCAAGCTCTGCCAGAAGTCATAGGTCAAGAAATAATACTGTCAGGTAGCAATTTTATAAGCATTTGTGTTTTGCTTTCTCTGTTTGCACACGTTGATATCATTGCATTGAGACGTTTGTTTCACAAGTAATGGCACAGCTTTAAGTATCAGATGCCCTTCTCTAACTGAGGGTCGACAGATCGATCAGAACAAAACCTATGCTCTAAAATGAGAAGGCCATCACATGTTCATCTTAGTGTCCCTCAATTTCAATGGCTATGTCAGTGCATCGCTTAGGAAGGAAAAAGCTCATGTGAATATTAACAGCTGTGACATATATCAGCCAAGAGAGCTGAGCATGAAGTTCTGATTAAACTTTCAAGAAAGCTGCAGCACTTTCTCTTCATTTTGCATGCAAATAGCTCAGCTAGGATTTATTCCAATTTTAGAAACTAAAAAGTAACTACATGAATAACAACTCCATCAGAATTACACAAAACCAAAATGTAAGCCTTAGATGGGGAAGAACTCCTCCCACTCATGTTGGTTTTAGGTTTTAATTCCAACTAGCTTGAGTTTTTTGTTTCTTAAGGGCATGGGGAACAGTGGCAGGTTGGCTAGGGAGGTAGAATGGTATGAATTTATCACAATTTGTACATTTGACTTCACCATTACGGTATTTCTGTGGAATCAGGCTTCACTAGAAACAAACAGAAAAAATACACATCCATGAAGACACTCGTTTTCATTTCCATACAAACTCACTCCTAGTCTCCTAGGCTAAGCCTCTCCTTGAGCACTATGATCAATTAAAAATTTTAAACTGAATATGGTAGTTACCCAGAAAAGATAGAATCAGTAATTTTTATCTATTGTTCAAAACAGCGAGTTAGACTCCTAAAATTAATTTCATTTTTTCTTCCTTAAAAATGCAACAGTTGAGAGATCTTTAATAGCTTCTGTTTCAACCTACTCCTTACCTCTCTTTCCCACAAGCATTAGATATTTAAAAAAGAGTAATTTCCAATGTATAAATGTGTAAATGAAATTCTGCAGCAGTAATGCAACTGCACTTCGAGGTTTTTTTTAATCTAAAGCCTAGCATTTATAAAAATAACTCATTATACAAGTTCTTTAATACCACAGCTGAGATGGCTGTTTCATACTCCACACCTGGGAAGACAACAGAGCATACCATGCTGAACTGTATGGCTGGCAAATCTGGTACCCACACACACCTTTATTATCCAGTATTGAGCTGATTAAAATATGCAGGGTTCTGCCAGATTGCAGTCTGCCTATGCAGAAATATTTATGTCTTTTTACAGAAATCAGAATTGCCTTCTATTCAAGAGGCTGCTGTCAGCTTTGCACCAATATGTAGAGATCACAGACATGCTTTATCAGTTAGGATTCTCCCTGATTTGGGATGTCAGAACAGCTGCTGTGAATAAGTTAGTTACGTATGTCACAGTTTCAATTCTAACATTAATCAAACCTTTGAGAGGAAGCGTCGCTTTCCACAGGAAGGTTGAAAACTATAATCATGACGTGTTAGATTAAGAATTCTAGCCTTTATATTTCAAAAATTCGTAGTTAGCTATCATTCAACATGGCATTTTTATTTATTTATTTTTTTAAGTGGTGCCCTTTTTTCAAACACAACACAGAGACTACTTACAATACACAAAGACTACTTATCATAGCAAGCCTTCTGCACGCATGCCTGGTTTTTAAACCACTGAACTAACGTATGAAGAAAAGTACTGCTCTCCAACACAGTCCCCATTGCTTTATGCATGTAATGCTACGTACGCAGCAGGAAAAAAGAAAATGCACAAAACAGAAATAAGAAAGAATTGAAGAATTTTCACAAAGTTCTACATACAGTTCTCAAGTAAACTCTAATTGCAACCATGAAGAGAGAGACAGTTATTTTTAATTCTCTGCTGGGATGGGATTAGGACCCCAGAGGACATCGCAGATGAGCAGATGCAGAAACAAATAGCAGCTCAAAGCAGAAACAGAAAACCACACAGCCTCTCTCTGCCCCTTCAGAGACTGACGTCACAAGCTACTTAGTGCTTGTCAGTGTGCCCAAACACCAAAAGGACCACAGCAACTGATAAGTGAAACTTCTTCTGAAGCCAGGGTGAGAAAGGTACACGCCATTTTTAACTCATACTCAAGCAAATAAAGTGAGAAAGGAAAAAAAAAAAAAAAAAAAAAAAAAGCAGACCAGGCTGCACCCAAACATAAAAGCTTGCAGTAGAACTGAAGTGTTAATCTCTTGATAGCAAAGTTGAAAATGTAGTTACAAAGGATGAAAAAGAAAATCTCCATAATCATCAACTGCCAAGTTACACACAGGCTTTAAAGCAACATTCATCTAGAATGCTTTTACCACAGACTTTTTCAGTTTTGAGAAGAGGAAGAACATTATCTGCAATGACTAACAAATGAAATCCATACCCCCAGAGGACGTAAAAGAAAATAATTCCAAGAAAACCACCATGTCTTGATTCACTAAGAAAGGCACTGCCTTTGTTTCTTCAGTTAAAATCTCCCATGGTGTATTTTGCTGGGCAAATTCCAAAATTTCTTTTCTCAAGTACTCAAGCTATTCGACTTCATTGATTTATAATCAGAATAATAGACAGCAGATCGTTATTTGGAGAAAAGGAAAATTTTATATTTACAAAATCCATAATGGAAGTCTTCTCTCAGGTATCTCTCTGGTGACAGCAACAGGGCCCAAGGGCACGGCATGGAGCTGTGGCAGGGGAGGGGGTCAGGGAAAGGGTCTGCACCAGAGGGCAGTGTGTGTGGAATGCACTGCACAGGGCAGTGGGCACGGCCCTGAGCTGCAGGAGATCAGGGAGCATTTGGACACCTGCCTCAGACATGGGATTTGGATTTTGGGTGATGCTGTGTTGTGAAGCCAGGGTTGGACTTGGCGGTATTTGTGGGCCCTTCACAGCTCAGAATATTCCATGATTTTATGATTCCTTGTAAAGTAGTCTAAGTTGACTTACAAACTTGATATATCAGCCATGAAGGTTTGTCTATGCAATGTTCTAAAGTCCCCACAAAATCCCTACCAATTTAGGTGAAAGTACAAGTGACAAAGAGAAAGGGGAAAAAAAAAAAAAAAAAAAAAAAAAAAAAAAAAAAGAAAGGAAAAGAGAACAAAACTCTAACAGATCATTTTGCATACTTTTTAGAGTTTGATTTAAGCTAAGTGTGAGTTCCAAGAAGAAAAAGAATAAGCAATCATGGCATTTTCAGCTATGACTAGACAGGCACAAGGTTAAGACATTGGCATATGCTAGAATGAGACTGCAAATTGTAATGAGACAACAGCACACAAATTCCTTCTTTAGACTAAAAAGTCAAGTATTGGAAAATTAAGATCAGTGTATACAATAGCAATCTAAATTTCATTTTTGCAGATACATGCAATCATTTCTTCACATTCCTTAGCTTCATAATTATCCAAAATCTAATTTCAACAGCAATAGAAAGAATATGGAAAAAAAAAGAAAACAGATTAGTTTGCATTCTTTAGCAATCATGACACCATATTCTTAAGTTCTGTTCTTTCTAAAAGGTTAACTAACACATGCAGCCACTTCAAGCCAATCAAAACATTTGATCTGGTTCTATTATGAAACGTGCAAATCTGGTTCTCATTTGACCGCAATCCCACTTACCAGGGGTCCCCACCAGGGACTGGATAGTCCTAGAAGGCTTGCATAGAAGCAGCTTAGTAGCAGAATGTTGTTATAGTTTTCTCTTTCTGGATGTTGTTTTGTTCTCCTCCACACAACCAGCATCCCTCCACAGCATACATCTTTTGCTGATATCGCAATAGTGGGGAAAAAGGACCAACCACAGCTTCTGGAAATGACCTTCACCACCACTGCCTATCTCTTCAAGGCAGCCACTACCAATGGCTATAAACAGCAGTCAAAAATAAGAGCCAGACTTGCAGTATGCCATGAGAGAAAGAAAAAAAAGAAAAAAGAAAGGAAGAGAGAAAAAAAAAAGGAAGCAAAACTGTTCTCAAAGCACCTGAAGCATATTTTATTTTTCTTCTGTGAACCCCCTTAATTAGGGTTCTGAATAGACTGTCTCCTATAAAGTTTGCTTTACACAATAGCCAGAGATTAGCAAAAGAGGAAGAATCAGAAAGAGACAGGACTACACATCTCTAAAACAGTTATGGCGCAACCTATTTACAAACAGCATATATATCCAGGCACTTGTATGGATATATCCATATTTGAAAAACTGTAATAAGAAACATGCTCAGTAAATCCTTTCTACATCTCAAGCTTAGCTTTGAAGATTAACATTTAAGTTTAAACTCTGTATTGTAATACCCACACCCAATTAATACTTGTAAACATTGATCTTTGAAACATACAATCAGTACTCCTGCACAAAACAAAACTTCCCTTTGAAGAAATGTATCAGGGATGTGAAAACACCAACACACACAAGTAACTACTTATATTTCTAAGCATGGAGCAGTTCACTACACCTTGAAAGTGAATAACGAGGCACTTATCATCACTAGTTCCACCGCTCCTCTTAGATTTCTGCATTTCAGATAAGAATTTCAAAACAAATCACAATTTTCCATCGTCTAAGAATACCCTGTTGTTGCTCTGTCCAACTGCACCTCACAGATATAGAAAAAGAAAGGCATATTAACCTCCTTCCACTCCCTTTATAAGATAGCTTCTGCAGTCCTGCCTATGGGAATGACAGCAAAGCTTTTCATCCACACATGGCAAAAAATTCCTGCTTATCCCTAAAGTAAGGTTATCCTTCTGCCACTAAATGCTATTTCTTCACTGCTTTGCTAGTGTGAGAGCTGATTAAAGCACACTGAAAACCAGATATTTACTAGAAAGAACTGAATATTTATTCCTTAATCCACTCCACCATTGTCCAAAAGTTTTAACACTTCTGCTTCAAGAGACATAATAGATTTGTCATTTCTAAATCTCACAAAGGTCTCATACTTTATGCATACTTTGTTTTCTTCCACCAGAATTTTTTCTCTACAAGAATGATCCTGCCCTTTTCACTGCATTTTTAAGATGCCTCTAACTTTTATTACAGAAAATTGAGTAAGGATATTACATGCTTGTGGCACAAGAGTTACTTTTTTTTTTTTTTTTTTTTTTCTGCCATGGATATTCCCAGCCTCAGACTCTAAGACTGTTGGACAAGCATGAGATATTGCTCTGAACTAAGTGGGTTAAATCTTCCAGATAAACAAATCCCAGCTGAAAGGAAAGCACAAGAAAATTTAAAAATTGTAATTGCACTTATTTTCCTGTAACCAATAGAAGTCTGAGGAACAGACAAGCTCATCAGAGATTGGAATTCTTTTGTTTTCATGTTAAAGTGACTTACTGTATCACAGTACTTTGGAACTTGTAAATCTCAGTACTGGATACTTTACAGTAGGAGCACACAGCATCTGTGATGCCCACTTGCACCTGTCCAGCTTTTAGACAGAAATATAAAAGGTTAATCTTGATCAAGGGAACATTAATATTTACTTAAGACAAGAGAATGCCTTATGGAGCATTTGGCAAGCAAGGTTAGCAAGGCGGCACTCCCTAAATTAGCTCAGTGGAGACTGGACAGTGAAATCATCACCTTACATTGCCATTTGTTTTTCCACATAGGCCCTGCAGGTGAGCAAACACGGATTATGTTGAAAGGTTTATTTTCCCTTGGAAGCTTTGTTTTCCCTTACAGATGACTTGAAATAGTCAACATTATCAGAAGATGACAAACTTGAACTAGTCAATTTAAAATTTGTACCATGAATAGCAAAACAAAAATACTATACTACTTCAATCCATGCAAAACTGTCATAAGAACAGCATACACAATTTTAACATTCTCCACAAGAGGGGTTCACACATTAAGAAGAAAAGCATAGATATAAGAAAACAGATTGTGTGTTATTATTGATTTGTTTAGTTGCCCGACACAAACTGTACCTATGCAGGCATAAAAAAATGCAAATTTAGAATGCCATGTAAAACAAAACAAAACAAAATATAATTGCTTCTGATGAGGAAAAGCAATTTAAGTGGAACTTTGTTTGGCAGAGTACAGAAAATGTAAGCAGCATAGGATAAATATTTTCTTAAACTTGAAAGACATGCTAAGAGAAGTAATTTAACAAACCTTTAAGCAAAGCACCCTTTTACTTACTGCATACATGTAGATACTGCAAGATCTCTGATTTCTTAGCTCTCCTTTGAAAATTAACACCACCCACTTAGCTATGAACCTAAATCCATATCTGCTACTTATGCATACAATTCTTCTCCTTAATACCAATTTAAATAAACTGATTGTTTCAGGAGGCTATTTTGTAGTTGAATTTCACCAAAAAATAGCAAATGGTTCTAACAAAACTATATATGATGCCACCACTCTTTAATTGCTGCTAATCAGACTGCTTGGAAAATAAAACAATCAGCTACTGTAGTAACAAACTGAGCACACAATGTCAGCCAGCATATCCACTCTAGTAAATCATACTTTGATTTGGTTTCAGGGAAGAGTACTGCTGTCTCAGGCAGCACCATGTAGTGACACTGCTGAGCACTTTCATCTCGGCTGTTATCTCCTAACAATAGAAAGAACACCAACGCCCAAATCCTCATCCTCAGAAAGTTTCAGTGTTTATTTTGTGGAGTTAATGCTGCTGGACAACACATACCTCCTTAAGGGAGGCCCAAAATCATAAAGGTATGCTCCCTGTGCACATGCTACCCTTAATTTGCAAAAGCCTTAATTTGAGCCTCAGGAAATACCACATAGATATGCATTAAGATTTTAGCAACAAAGATGCTAACGAAAGCAAAACCTGACATAGCTCTCAAGAACTCACTGAATACAAAGTGACTTAGAATTTGATACAAATGGAAGATAGGTGTTGAAGATCAGTATGCAGCTACTAGGTAAATCACACTCTCCCTGTCCTTGGTGCAACATAACTGCTTTGTGTTTTATGTAACCGTACAGCTATGAACCTGTAACATATACAAACATATAACGAACATAACTGCTCATTATACTACCAAAAAATAAGCTACCTTTTTAAACTTGTGAATATGACAACCTCCACTGCTGAAGTTATGCAAATAACTTTTTTTGCATTTTTGCACATTTTTGCAAATGTGTCAAAAATGACAACCACAAAGTTGGATATCCCAGGTTTAACCCTATCTGATGCTGTGTGACAAGATGAAACAATCTGATTTTCCCTATTCCCTATTTGTAAAAATGAGGCAACTTAGAGTATAATTCATGGAAAATTAGAACTGCATATACTTAAGCTTTGAGATATCTGTAGCAGATCTCAAGAGCAAGAAAAAGACAAAAACAAACAAATATTATGTACAGCAAGTGAATGGCCTTAGAGAATTCACATATGCAAGATGCTAGAATTCTTTTAAGATGAGAAATAGTTTGCTATGTTACAAAAATCTCTTACCCTCCCTTTTCCAGAAGCTATGTTAAATAAAGGACAAAAATACAGACTGTAATAATATTTGCTTTATTGGGTTCAAGGAGCATGCTTTGAGCATGCATTAGCAATGTTTAAGTTTGAAACAGAAGGGTTGCCAAGACTGAAGTCCATTTTCTACCAAAAAAAAATATGCAATTGACAAGAGCTGCCGAGCTTGAAATAACTGCCCAACCACCTGCCTATGATGCGCGCCCTGGCCTAAATATCACATTTCTTTAAAAGCATATTCTTCTATTGTCAAATCAGCACTGACAGGCAGAAGAAAGTGCTCCAAGACAGACAGCTGACCACATCTCCACTCTCACATATTAGAAGAATGCTAAGTCAGAGCAGGAAGGTTACTGCTAAAATAGAGGTCACAACCATCAAAATAAAACCTACTCAATTACAGCATAAAATGCTTTATGCCTATAGAGAAGCAAATTTTATTTGAGCCAAACTCTTGGCCTTCTCCTGAATTAGGAAAATGTGAAGAAACGTCCTATTAAACATAACTACATTCCAGGCATGGACACTAGTGTGGAAAGTCAAAAGCAGTTAGATGGTAGAAGACTGGGTCAGGCAATGCTTACGTAAACTGAAGACGAGGAGCCCTGATGGAATGCAGGAGTACTGAAGGAGTTGGTAGATATCACTACGTGATGGGAAATGCACTGAGGAAAAGCAAATAGCATCCCTACCTTCAAAAAGAGCAGGAGGGAAGACCCTGAAAACCACAAGCTGGTTATCCTCACTTTAAACCCTGGGAATATGGTGAGGCAGCTCATTCTGGAAACGATTTCTGGGCAAAATCATGAAGAGTCAGCATGGATTCACCAAGAAGAAATTACACTTTATCAGCTTCACAGGCTTCCGCAATGAAACGAATGGATGTTAGACTAGGGGACAGAGATTGCACACCTTGCCTTACTTCAGTAAGGCTTCTGAAACAGTCTCTAGTACAACTGTCATAGATGAGCTGTTGTTAGGCAGGATGAGCAGACAGTGAGGTAGATTGAAAACTACCTGAACAGACAAGATCACAGACTGTTTACTAGAGACATGGTGTCTAACTGGAGGCCAGTAATTTGCAATGTACCCCAGCGGTCAAAACCAGGTCAGTTCTGGTTTGCATCTTCATTTATGATCTAGCCGATGGAGCAGGGTATCTTCAGCAAGTTTGCTGATAATACAGAACTGGAAGGAGTGGCTCACTTCCATATTCACGAGGGTTATTTTGCTATCCAAAGCAACCTCAACAGGCTGGGGAAATGGGCTGACAAGAACATTATAAAGTTCAGCTAAAGGACACGCAAAGTCCTGTACATGGGGAAGAAAATAGCTTGTGAGAAAAGGACCTATGGGGCATTCTTAAGTTGAATATGAACCATCGGTGTGCAAAAAAGACCAACTGTGGCTGCAGGCGTATCATCAGCTCATCAGAATACGTGATTGTTCTCCTCTTCTCAGGACTGGTGAGGCTAGAGCTGGAGTACTGAGTTCTGTTTTGGTTCTTTACAAGAGAGACACGAGTACCAGAGCATTTCCACCAAAGGTAAGAAAAGATGGTGAAGGACTGGAACATCAGTCCTATGGGAGACTGTTCAGCATGGAGAAGACGAGACTCAGGGGCAGTTCTTTTTGAGACTTATACATACTTGAACAGATGGTGTAGAGTAGAGCCATGTTGTTTTCAGAGATGCCCTGTGTCACAACAAGAGTTAACAGACAAACTGAAATATAGCAGGTTTCCCCTAAACATCAGCAAATAGTTTACAGTGGGAGATGACTGAGCACTTTCAGGTGCTGTCCATCCAACTCTAAATAAATTGGTGATAAATTGAATTAATTTTCTAAGTCTAGTCTCTTTTGCTTCTATATGGTAAGCCATTCTCTGCCTTTATCTCGACGCCCACGCTTTTCCAATTTATTCCTTCTCTCCTACTCGGTAGGCAGAATGAGAGAGTATGGCAGCCAGACAAGACCATGCAGCTACTTAATCCATCAAGATTTAAAAAATAAAAAATAAAAAAACAGGCCATGCCATTTCTCAATGATTGGCAAAACTGCTCACAGACCACGCTATGCAACTCTAAAACAAAGTAGATCAGTTATGGATGCCAGTATGCCAACACACCTTCAAGTGTCACCTCAGTCTGAAGAGTGTAACAAGGTAAGAAGGTGATGGAAATTATACTCACACACAGGAACTCAAATTTTTTCCTAAGCAAGCTGACACAGTTGTATGTAGGTCAAGTCGTCTTAGCAGGAATGAAGTAAGACACAGATGGAGATCTTCATGATTTGAACATCCTCAAATGGAAAAAGTCATTTGATTTAGCCAAAAACCAGAAAAACCATAAGGCATCATGGCACTGCTGTGAACATACAGCTTATTAGCAATGACTGACAGAACAAATCTTGCATACTAGTCAAAAATATATTCAATTTATCAAAAACAGTTGTTCCTGGACACATCTAATACAAACTAACACAAGACTTTAAGTCAGTCTAAATAAAGAGGGCACACAGTTTACAATCATGGCCTTCCAATTTTCAATAAAGTAATGCCTCACTGTTGATTTCCCTGACTTGGGTGATTAAAGAAAAGCTACAAAACTAGTGCATATTAAATGAAAGTACTGCTTGACAGATGTAAAACAAGTGGGAAAAAAAGGTACAAATCTCAAACTATAAACAGAACAAAAGAATGAAATGAAAACCGTAGAAAACCAGCCCAAGTTGAAAAAGCTGACTATAGATAAACAACTGTTTCAAATGAGCATTTTGAATATATAGCTATGAAGCTGAGAGCTATTTTTAATTCGCCTGGAAGAAAAACAAAAGATAAAAAGATATAAAGTTCTCAATAAAGTAGCAGACCAATGAGATCATCTTCCATTAATAGTACTTATCGATAAGCAACTGTCAGAAATGGGAATGTAGGAAAAAATTAAACTGAGAAGCCTAGAAACATCAACCACAACAGCTCTTGTGTTCCCTACTTGCAAATTAGGATAGTACTGTAAGAACAGCACTTTGCTCTACCCCCCTCCCCCCCTCATTCTCCACAAAAATACTCAGATTTGATACATACAACACTGCAAAGAAGCAAGGTCTAGCTCCAGATCAGGTACTTCAACTAACAGACAGAAAATTCCTTTTCTCTTAGTGCTTTGTTTTGGTTTGTTTGGTTGGTTTGGTTTTTTTTTTTTTGTTTTTTTTGTTTTTTGTTTTTTTTGGGGGGGAGGGGGGCAAATCCCTTGCCATTATAACAGAAATGTCCCAATTCAAAACCAGATGGGACAACTGTCTGGGTATTGTGAGGGAAGAAATAATCAGTAGAACAACTTTGAGGGAAAGAAAAAAAAAATGGTTGAAGAAAAAAAAAATTCAAGGAACAGGGAAACATAGATAAAAGGACAGGCTGGCTAACAGCAGAGAAGATGGAGATCAAAGTCACAGGGCCAGGAAATAAAAGACACAAGAGGCAACTAGCTCTTCCACCAGACAGAAGTGTGCATTAAGTTTCCTCCAGAAAGATCTTGGCAGCATCAAGAACTTCAAGAAAGGTGGCTTTAAGGCATAGTTACCCCTTTCCTGGCACACATTCATCCACTAAATTTCTACCAACAGACCTCTGTAACTACAGGCAGTATCTTACAGTTGAAGCTGCCAACATTGTAAGAACTGAACCATGAGAAACTCCCATATTTTTACAGCAAATAGGAATTCTACAAGAATCACTCAAGTATAACAAGAAAATTATTTATAGTCTATTTTGCAGGTGTATTTAGTACAAACATGTCCCCTAAATGGATAGTCAGAACAGAATCTGAATAAAAGTGGCCTAATAAAGTAGCTAAATAACAAGAACCCTATTTATAGCTGCAAAAATCTGCAAATTGCCTGAAGATGACAGAAAACTGCACTTATGCAAATAAAGAGAATTGAGTTTGAGATTAATTAAATCATTAATCCTTTCTATTTGCAAGTCACTTTCAGAAAACTCTTTAGCTTGACTTTAGGAAAGAATTGTACATGCGGTATTTTATACATGTCATCCTCAACATTTTGACATTGCTTCTATATTCACAAGAAAAAAAGTCTTTAATTCGCAGTTTCTGAAGCATTTTTCCACTCTTTGCTGAAGTTGGTTTTCCAGTGCAAATTCATTTTAAAATCTCCTTGAGACCACCTTATTCTTCTACTGTCATTCAGGATCCTGAAAAATTAAGATGCTGGGCTAGGAAGCCCTAGGCAGGAAGTCTACCAAATTTAACACAATTAATGGAATATTCTTGATCAAGGTGCTTTTGATTCACTTTAATGGGCTTTGCCAAAAGATATTACAGAATACAGCTAGCCTCATCCAGAATCCTCACACTAAAACAAAACCTTTTTGCTCTGAGTTGGGAATATGTAAAGCCTGGTACAGATATTCTAAGATGCCTCATCACTAATACAGATTCAAGAGAATATCTTGATACTGCTACACTCTGCTAAAGTTCTACCAGCCTTTTTCTTTGAGATATAATATCAGTACCAGTAGTTTTATAACAGTATCGGTAAGTTTAGTTCAGTGTTGGGAAGATTATGAACCTGAAGTACTCACCCAGTGAGGAAACCAGGGGAGAAAGAGATAAGCGTCGAGTAATAGGACATAAAAGAAGTAACGCTGTTTTCTGCACGCTCTCCTGCTTGTAGGAGGCCCACCATTGCAATTGCAAATAAAATCTGCTTATCAGAGATACCGTCCTGATCAGTTATTTGGATATTTCCAACAATTTTACACAATTCAAATATAAGAGATGGCAGTAAAGAACCATCTGTAATGGAAGCTGATTCCCCTAAAGTGACAGTTGCACAAAAGCCAGCTAAGGCAAAAAGTAAGACAGATCTACTGGGTTTATTTCCTATCTAATGACAGTTTCTGGTTCTAGAGTGGTAATGTCAAAAATGAATTGAATAGCTCAATTTAACTAATAACTAACCAGTGGCAACTAACTCGAAATGAGTAAAAAGTAACAAACAAAAACATTATCTACATAAATATTTAGTTTAATTAATGCACTAAAAAACATTTTAAACAGAGCTTGCAGTCTGTATGATACAGTTCTCATAAACACACTTCTTCGAAAGCCTTGATAATCATTTAAATCCCACCCTAAAAAAAAGTTCATGCAATCTTGAATACACATTTTCTCAAAACGCCATAGGAATGCAAACTTCCTCAAAGATATGCTACTAAGTCTCCTACCTGCACAGCACTGTATCTCAACTACAGTTAGATGCTCATTTCTGTAAGCACTGCACAAACATAAGTTTTACACCAAAAAAAAGTGCAAAGAAATTCACTTATAAAGCATGAGGATATTTCCAGTAAAGCCAAAGACCCATTACATCAAAATTCTGTTTAGATTCCTGTAAGTAACAAACATAAAGTAATTTTTTTCAGGCTTCTTACTGTAGTTCAACATTGTAAAATACAATAAGTTAAGAACAAAAGGCTCCCATAATAAACCCACTGAGAATACTAACAAGGTTTCCAGTACTTATTTAAATCTTCTATTACTTTTTAAAAAGTGAGAGCTGGTGCTAGAAGCTAATTATTTACTCCCAAACAAGAAGAACAGGATAAACCAAAACTCCACAAATTCCCACATATAAAAGACCCTCTTGCATGATCAACTCATGGCCTAATACAAAGCAGAGACATTTGAGGAAAGCTACACGTATTTAAGGTAGATTTTTCAAAGTAAATCTATTTCAATTAGCTATAAGAATAGCATATATCAAATGTACACTTGCAATTAATTTCTGGATCACCAGCTCTTGCAAGAAATAACCACAAGTAATTAAATGAACATATAACTTCGCTATTACAGATAAAAATAGGATACTTCCACAGCAGGCTAAAGGATGGCAAAGAAACAACACAGTATCAACAAGTATTGTTCCTACAAACTAAACCCACAAAGTTATCATAGATTCAAATGCCAAAGCCAACTGGGACACACATAAAGACTGAATTTATTGCTAGTTTATTATAAGTGCCTCAGATCTCCATTGAAGTGCTTCATGATTGCAACGATAGCACATTAATTGACACAGTAACATAGATAAGGAAGTACTGCATTAACTACCTGGATTATTCTTATGAACTCTTAGGAAAAAAAAAGGCTAAGCAGTACACCATTTAGACTACTTATAGAAGACTGACAATACTGGTTGCCTTTCAAAGCAATGCACTACATAAAAATAGTAGTCAGTCTCTAAAAGCAGCTCCAAACTGTTGGGGTTTTTTTTTTTGTTTGTTTGTTGTTGTTGTTGTTTGTTTGTTTTTCTTGTTTTTTATTTTTTTAATTCTGTTTTTCTGCACAAGAAAAACAGAAGTGAAGATTGACAAGCACCCATTTCATTCAGTTGAATTAGTTCCAAAGATGAAATGACATTAAGTGAAAGCAGTGAAAAATGATACAATGGGCGTCCCACAAATCCCCTATCACATCAAAACAGTACCATAATATGGACAAAAACAACAACAAAAAAAAGACAGACATAAGATGCCACACGTCCCATCTTTTTAAAGGAAGGATGAGAAGGTTTCATTACAGCATACTCTTCTTCATGTTATCCAGTCACTTCTCACGGTGTCTCAAGCCAGGTACAGATAACCTCAACCATACAATATCAATGTATAAATATGCATTATTGGTACTTCTGCTTTCAGAAGCTACCTGAGTATGGATCAAAAAAGAATTTCATTATACTAAATACATACATTCCTCAGAAAATTTTCATTAATTATCTCTTTTTTTAACCTCTAACCTAATCATTTCAAAATTGCAATACTACAGGGTAGGATTGGTAGCTATGAGGCAGACATTTTTTTTGAGGATCTTGTGATCTCGGGTGAGCCACGGCTGTTCTGTGTTTGGGCCTTGAACTTAAGATCTGTGAATAATCATGTATAATCATGTATAAGCATGGGCATCCGGTGTATGGGAATGTGCTCAAGTGCCCACAGTGCCCTACGCAGGGTGCTGGTATATGCAGTGAAAGAGATAACAGTCAAGCAAGTCAGGAGGTGATATATTATATATACACTCTGTATAGATAAACCTGAGAAGTGTTAGCCAAAAGCAATCATTTTTAACTTTATTCCAGTTCCCAGAAGACAAAGAAAACAGGAAACCTACTTTACATGTAAAGTATAAACAAGCAAAAGGGAAAAAATAGACCACAAAAAAAAAAAAAATGAGGACAACTGATAGACTGATAGATTGATTGCACTCTTTCCTTTCCCTTCTCTGGGGAAAAGGTGAGCATGTCAGTACCAATTTATTACCCCAATTTTGTCACTGTGGTGCACTGCAAGGCATAAAAAATCCACACCAATTGACTAGTTTTAGGTAGCTGAGTGCAACAGAGAGCTAATGAGCCTTGCGTTCCACTGGACACTGGCTGATGGCTCTAAGTATGCAGCGACTGAGATCACATTACTTCACAGAGACCTATCCCAATAGCTGAAAAATAAATTGATGAAAATTTACCTTCAGGAGAGGGAACAAAAGCAGCCATTTGTGGGATCAGTGATAATACAAATGGCTCTTACCTGCCTTTTTTGGTGAATATATACAGGACATGGCTTGCTGGCAGGCAGAAACGCCCATGACAAGGTAAGGGCAAATATTCATTAGAGGTTTGTTCACACTGTTACTATGGGGAAGCAGTTACAGTTCCTACTGATTTGGGCACTCCTCCAAACAGTACAGGCTGCACAGAGGATACTGAGATCACCCACACAGCAGCCATCTGAGGCTGAAATTATTTTGGGATCCTGCTCTTCATTCAGCTGTCCCACTTGGTGAACCAAAGTATCCGGCAACTACCAGATAACAACAGCTGGCTACTGACCATCACATCAGGCTGCCTCAGTTGTAGGACCTGACTGCCATCCTTTTCAAAAGAATTGAGTCTGAAGCCATGACTCAATCCAGTGCTTATTCTCAGCAGCTGAGAAACTGCACGAGCAATCTGCATTCTCATGTGAGGCCAGCAGTACATAGCACTGTCCCCTAGTTTGCCATGGGTTGGCAGCCCAATGATTGGAAAACTGTAATACTCTTCCTGCATTATAAAACATTCAACTCTACAGAGAAGGAAAGACTGACACACATCATTTATCTAGACTGCTTCAAGGCCTTTGCCATGATCCCATGTGACATTCTCAGGGATCTGAAGGGTGAACTATTTGGCGGATAAGAAATTGGATGGATGGCTGCAGCCAGGGAGCTCTATGACCAGGAGGAGGCCTTTGGTGCACCTCAGGGGTCTATCTCAGGACTAGTGCTCTTTATCTTCAGCCTAGACAGCAAGATCAAGTGCACCTTCAGCAAGTTTGCAGAAGTAGGCCCACATGAACCTAATGAGGTTCAACAAAGCAAAATGCAAGATGTTGCACTTGGGTCAGGGCAATCCTAGATACAGACTGAGAGAAGAACTCATGGAAGAGAAAAGGACTTGAGGGTTCTAGTGGACAAAAAGCTAGGCACAAGCCAGCAGCATGCTCCTCGCAGCCTGGAAGACCAACTGTATCATGGGCTGCCTCAAAGGAGGAGTAGCCAGCAAGGAGAGAGAGGGGATTGTCATCTTCTGCTCTGCCCTCATGAGACTCCATCTGCAGTGCTGTGTCCAGGTCTGGGGCCCCAAGTACAGAAGGGATTTATAACTGCTGGGAGCAGGTCCAGAGCAGGGTTGTGCAGATAATCAAAGGGCTGGAGCACACCTCTAATGAAAAAAAGGTTGAGGGAGCTGAGCTTGTTATTTTGGAGAAGAGAAGGCTCCAGGAAGACCTCAGTGCAGCCTTTCAGAACATGCAGTGGGCTCATTAAAAAAAAAAAAAAAAAAAAAAGAGAGAGTGAAATTAAATTTCTACACAGTATGACAGTAATAGAATTATAGAAGGGCCTGGATTGAATAATGACCATCTAGATTCGACCCCCCTGCTATGCTCAGGATCACCGACAACGTGACCAGGCCGTCCACAGCCACATCTAGCCTCGCCTTGAATGCCTCCAGGGATGAGGCATCCACAATTTCCTTGGGCAGCCTCTTCAGTGTGACAACAGGACAAGGGGAAATGATTTTAAACTAAAAGGGGAGATTTAGGTAGCTTGATTCAGTGGGTGGAAACCTTGCCCACAGCATAGATATGGAACTAGATGATCTTCCACCCTATGACACTGTAAGATGTTACCCATATCATTATAAGGATTACTGGCCCCACAGGGTAAGAAATGGGAGAAGCACTGAGTGATGCTACTGCTACCACACAAAATCATGCCTAGGACCTTAATCCCAAGAAAATTCAGAAATTTGACGAAGTAGCAAAATTTGGAGGGATAATTCAGTAGGGTTTTCACAGAATGATATCTGAGTCAACTACACAAACCAAATCTATATGGAAAAAATGCAGACAAAAGTAGAAATACAGAAGCTCACTAGCCTTTTGGGAAACACTATATACTGCATTTGACCTAGACACTAAGATTATTATATAGCAAGGAAAAAAAAAAAAAAAAGAGAAAAAAAAAAAAAAAGGCTGTTTCCAAGGAAGCAGCTTTGGGCCACAAACTAGCCAATAAGCCTTTCAAGCTTCAAGTCATAGCATCAAATAAAGCTCATTGAAGCCTATGACAACAAAACGGACAACGTAAACACACAGTTGGACTTATGGTCTTGGAGGTTGATCCATCACTGCAAAGCTAAAAATCTGAGCTGCTTATTCAGTCCTAGCTGCAACAAAGAGTCACCCAAAGAGCCAAGTGCAACCAGTAACAGGGCTCCCAGTTTTACCATGGGTACTGCCAATTGACTGCAGTCAGTCCACTGGGAGGGCCCAATAGACCAGTACTATGAAATGGAAGTGGTGCATTTCTGCATGGCCTCTACTAGCCAAAACAGACTAAGTTCTTTACAGGAGAAAATTGCACAAATTGGCCTGGATAATGACAGCATCCAACTACAATCTCATCTGTCTCCATCCTGGCCACAGAATAAATGCCACATGAGCAATTAATCCAAGACCAGAAGCAGAATGTACGGTTCAGTGATCAGTCAGGAAGATAATGTGAAAGAGAAACAGCAGCCTTTAAAATGGCTCAGCAAGCCTTGCTATCCTAACGAAGGCACGGGAGAAACAGCCAATATGTCAAATTGATGGCTGTGACTATGGCACTGGAAGGACTGACAGCTAGAGAAATCTTCATACTGACTCCTGGATGGTATAAAGCCTTACACACTGTAGGCTAGCGACATTAAGCAGATAACTGGGTAATATACAGTAACCCCTCTCTAGGGTCAGGACTTGGAAAACACCTGGCCACATCTGGCATACACATTACACTGGAACTCTTCCAAAGAGTTGGGGTTCACAGCCAGTAAGTAGCAAGCACCTGACTGTACTGCCCACTGCACCTGGTGACAATTAAGACAATAGTGAGATACTCTCAACTTATATTTAATGAGATAATGGTTCACAGGAAATGCTATCCAGATGCAGACCAGTGAAAACCAGGTAACATGGATTTATTGTACATCTCATCTTTTTCATGGAGCTAGTTTAGTAGATAATATTAATACTTAACTAAAAGAACAATTATGAATTCTTCTACCTACACATCTCATATAGAATGGGTGAATAACAGTCGAGCAAGCAGTACTAAGTCTGAACAGCAGAGCAAAAGCACAAAGTTTCACCGTTACCAACTACTGTTAGGCCAACACCATACAGAAACGCCTGAAAACTAAGTTTACCTTGGCAGAGGACAGACAATCCTGTTTACACAAGTTTTCATCAGGCAAACTGATCTCTGCCAAAAGGCTGGTGCAAGGGTCAGAGGTTCCTAATCTTGAAACGCTCAGCTGATACTCTTTAATACGCTCTGCTTATTTCATAAAAAGATTCTATTTCAATCTGTTTTGCAAGAAGTGGATATCGTACCCTCCCAATAAGTCTCTGCGCTGCACTAGTCCGCAGCGACACCTGTCGGCAGCCTGTGGATTACAATGATGTGCCAAGTCTCACCTGACCAGCATATTTTGGGGACAACGGATACTCAGGCTGGAACTAAAATATGCATGTTTAAGTAGATGTCTGCACTGATCAACAACTGGGGGTGCCAGCAATGGGAATCTAAGAAATGGGGAGACAGCAGCAGTCTTGTGCTTGCACAAGTCTTGATGCTTGCAAAGATGGCTAAGCATTACTGACCATTTACAGTCAGAAAAATGGCTATTTTCATCATAATTATCACCATAATCGTCCTCAGTTTATAGGAGAGAAAGTTATCTCCACAATGTCACTACCATCACAGCTTGTGACTTATGAGAGATACAAAGGATGCACTCAGAAGCTCCATTATCATTCTCTGTGAATTTCTAGAACAGCTACACAATGTACTGTTTTGGAGAACTGTTATTTTAAGCACACAGTCTAAAACACCCAGCTATGCGTATTTTGCAGTCTCTTATAACATCCTCATAGTTAATGTGATAAAAAAAAACAGTCCAGAAAAACAGTCTAGTGAAATGACTAAACTGACAGGCTCAAATGGCTGTGATTACCAGCACAAAGCCCATCTGCAGGCATAAAACAAAATACAAGATGCTTTCTTCTTATAAAGTTGGCAAATCATGGGAACACATTGCCCAGAGAAAACGCAGTATCCACATTCATGGATGTATTAAAAACCCCACCAGACACAGTCCAAGGCAACCTAATTAAGCTGACCTTCCTTACATGGGGTATGGAGTTGTATATATTATATAACCTCCAAAGGCTCTTTCCGATATTTTCCATTCCGTGATTTTGTATAAATTTCACCGGGAGAAAATTACCCCTCTAAGTGGTGAAGCAAAAGAGGAAGAAAAAAAACAGTAAGCATATTTTTGCTGTCAAAAAAGAAATGAGAAGAAATAGATAACACTTTAATTAACATTCTCATCAACTGTCACAAGTAATAAAAGCCATGGCACATTTTAACTATATTTCCTAGAATTAGGTACCACTGAAAGGTGTTCTGAAAGGATTACTCTAAATTGACAACCCAAAATTAATAATTTTATGATCAAAATACATTAACACTGTTTCAGCCAAAACATCAGTAAGCAACTAAGAAGCAAAACCTATTTGTTTAAATCAGGATAAAAAAAAAAAAAAAAGATGTATTAAAATCCACTAGAAATCCTAATCTCTCCCACAATGAGATTAGGACTCTTAGTGTCATGCAATCCAGTTCCTTAAATTGCGTTCTTTAAATTGCACTGAAAAGAATTAAAATCAACTGAATTCAACTACTCCCCAGTCCAAGGAAAACCAAGAGTATCTCATGGAAATCTGGAACAAAGCATCGGTGTTATAAAGTGAACTGTAGCTTCCCTCCCCCTTCTCCCCTCCCCCCCTCTCCCTCCCAGCCCTTCCCTTATAAACAAATTACTGAATGCATATAAAGTGATCTAATGAGCTCTGCAGTCTTCACTTCATTCCTTAAAATATTCAGCTTTAAGATCCATGAACCAGATCCAAGGAGAAACAAAGTCTATTCAAGCAAAATAATCTCTAGCTTTGCATAACCAAAAACAATCTCAAAAAGATAAGCACTGTTGTTGTAGATAAAACACTGGGCCATAACCAACTTAAATATCTGTAAAAGTACAGTTTCCCAATGAATTGATCCAACTGAGGAGGGGACAAGGAGGAATCCGTATTCAATAGAAAATTCTGTGGCTTCCTGGAACAGTGCAGTTAAGCAGTAGAACAGCGGATCACTAACGTTGGATTGTGATTGCTTATTAACAAATTTCACAGAGCAAAGCACCCAATTATATTCAATAATTATAGATATAATCTGCAAGTATGGAATTTGGATATCTTTTAAACAGTGATTAATGCCTCACTTCATATTAACCTCATGTTCACTGTTCCAGTGATCTCATTTCTCTGCACGCTCGCTTTCTACAGTGGAATTATCTTCATATCAGCTTTTCTTCTTCTCCTTGGTTCACCCACTCCTCCTTAAATTCTCTTCCAACTTTTGTTACTATCCTCTTCAGAGCAAAGCACTATCTCAATCCTACATGGATGGGATCACCAATAAGTCTCAAAGTCTGCCAACATTATAGGCTGCCTCCAAAACTTATTGTGGAAAGTAGCACACAAATTTTATTCTTACTGGTTGACCACTCTCTTGTGGTATTTGAAAATACACCTTGGAACTACTGCTATTTAGCATCTACATACCTACAGGCAAGATCATTTCAGTTTTGATGAAGGTGTCTTAAATAAAATAGAATCAAATAAAAGAAGAAATTAAACAGATTGCTAAGTGAAGAAAAAATAGAGACAGAAAGAAATGAAAAGTGGATTGCCCAAAGAAACACGTCAGGAATTTGTTATATTTGGCAGATGATACAGTTGTTCATAAACAAATAAAAGATCCTTTCTCCAGACAAAAAAAAAAAAAAAAAAAAAAAAAACCTCCAGCACTAGTCTAGGGGGAATTGAGTATATTTTCAGTCCTACCGTAACTTGAAAAATTATTTCTTAAGCAAGAAGGAACCACATTAGAAAACGCCTAATCCAGCATTCAAATTCAAAGTGCAGCAACAGAGTTTAATCAACTTGGACTGATTAGAAAAATGCATATCCTTAATAGTTGTATAAAGAAAACCGAAATGAAATACAGAACTATGCGTACAGAACCTGCTGAAGCAGGGTTGAAATATTATTTCTTATTCTCAGTAAGCCCAGAATACCACAAAAAATCTGGAGATTTTGAGAATCAAAACAAATACTTGAATTTATTCTTATGCCAACTACACAGATTTTTCTTACTCTTATCTACCACTTTATCAGCTAAAAAGATATTTCAGATAACTACATAATAAAAGTTACCATTACATATTCATAACAACAAATAATAACAAAAAGTAATTTTATCTGTTCCAACTTCACTCCATCACAGATCTGCTTATATTAATGTTACTGTCTTCATCTGGAATACCAGGCACAGTCCCAGTCACAATACACAAGAGAGATGTATTTAAGCTGCATACAGAAGGAGAAAGGGCTACTAGGTTCACAATAAGCTCTTAATTTTCCCAGCAACATCACAAGTGACAGGATCACTCAACCTAGCAATATAAAGTCTAAGACAAAACATGATTGTCCTTTATAAAAAAGCTAGAGCTCATACAAACAACAAGGAAAGAAGTAAGAATTAAACTACCACATCATACAACACCAGAAGGAATGAACATCTGAGGGCAAAGAATTATTTCAGGCTAGAAATTTGATGAACGTTTTAAAAACATGACAAAAAACAAAAATGATCCAGAGTATATCCTAATATGAGTAAGACTTTTATTATGAAGATTGGAACACATGATTTACAGGCCTACAATGGAAAGCAAATGCACAACCGATCAAAAATTCATCTGTATACTTGAGGAATAAAAGCAAACTAAACACATGCAGTTTTATAGTGGTCATTCAGGATTAATGAAGTATTGTACCTCTAAGAAAAACAGTAGCTATTCTTGATAGAAAGATTTCACAAATCTTAAATGTAAATACTTCTCTTAATAATCCATTTGCATTCTTAAGCATTAAAGATCTGAGGACACACTGGCTCAGAAGATTGTGAAAATAAGTAGGCCTCTTCCAGCCTCCAATGGGAGCATCAGAACAAATACTTTCATACGTTATTTAAGTCTTGACTAATCCATCACACTGGGGATCACAACACAGATGATAAAACAAACAAATGTTCAGATCCATAACTCACTTCTTTTGAATCAATCTTTTGAATCATAGAATGACTTGGGCTGCAAGGGACCTTAAGGAACATCAAGCTCCAACCTGCCACTGGCAGGGTTCCCAACCTCCATCTCTAAAACTAGACCAGGCTGCCCAGGGCCCCATCCAATCTGGCCCTGAACAGCACTAGGGATGGGGCATCCACAACTTCTATGGACAGCCCAGTCCCTTCTTTTGTATAGACTTTTATGGTAAATATTATAATGCCATCCAAAGAGCATGAACATTCATCAGCACAGACTAAAATAAACAGAGCAGGAGTAAGACAAATGATATAGATGCTGTAAATAAAGAAAGCAAGGATAGTCATGAAATCCAAAAAAGAATACTGGTAACTGAGGCTCTGGTAGATCATGCAAGAGCATACCACACATGGGAAACCACAAATAGATGGTGTGACTCAGCCTTACCCTCATCGTTCTTCATCAGAAGAGAACATAAACAGAGCAAAGATCATCCAGCATCATTATCAGTCATAAATACCCCAAAAGACACAATGAAGACTTGATGGCCAGCATCTCTTACCCCCTGGTCAGGCCGATGGGATACCATCAGCCCTGATACTCATGAAAGGAAAGTGTGAAAGGAAAGGACGAAAGACCTATGAGATAATGAATGCAAATGACTGAAACGGGTTTTGCTCAAAGAAAAAGTTATGCTTCTCTCTGAGCAGTACAATATGTGAACTGTTTTCACCTGTTTGACTTCATCAGATTATGTACTCTGGCTAGTGCAGAACCACAGAATGTTAAAACATGCCCTTTTTCTGGAGATACACTGCATCAGATGTAAGAAGTTCAGTTCTGCAGGCTGAACAGCCTGGGTTACCACTTACTGTCTTTCAGTTTCTGCGAATGACAGGTATTGTCTTCATGCAAACCGGTGGGGGGGGGGGGGGAGGGGAAAGATGTAAAAATAATGAAGTATGTCATTTACTGCAAAAACCCACAATATGTGCTCACAATGTAATTAGAAGCTCACAATACATAGTGCTGTGAAGACAGAGCTCTTCCAACTGATGACTGTGAAGCCTCTTCATCAGAGAGAAGTCAGGCTGCCTATTTTATTAACTACATCAGAAAACCTGTATTCCTGTTGGCATCTCTACTTATATCTACATGTACATCCCCTGAACACTACTTTCACATTTTGTTCACATTCTCGCAGGAGATAAGGGTCCTCTGTGCAATTCGTTTCTCAATACAAAAAAACAAAAAAAAAAAACAAAAAAAAAACCCACAACAGTGTAATAGAGATTTACATCTAAGGAACAGCAGTGCTTCAAAAGCCAGTACTGATCATGAATTCTGATTCCTGTTTATGCCTGTGTTACCTACGCCTTTGTCAGTACCTGTTCTTTGCTCACGTGGTCACAATCTAAATCTCAGCCTTGTGTGAGCTCATCGCCTACTTCCACAAATTTGTCATCATCATACATACAAAGCAGCTCTCCTAAAATCTGTTACCACACTTTGTTTTAACACAAGTTACAAGATAATCAGTTAAGTTTTAAGAAATTCTGACACAAAATATCTTTTCATATTAAAACCTTTGCATCATTCTGTAGAAAGGTAATGAATTGCTGTTCACAAAAAAAATGTTTTAGCTTTCTTCAACCTGAGCACAGTTAAGACTGACAGAAAATTGGAAACCAGTCCTTTATCAAAGAGAAATGAAGAGTTTTATTAAGGAGTAAGGTGTAAAGTCTCACTGTCCTTCAGCAGCACAAAGTATTTCAGTGTTACATATTCTCACTGATTGCCTTAAAGAAGACATAAAAAAATTAAAGTGAAAAGAAAGAGAGCCCTATCAAGCAGAGGGGAAAAAAGGCTGCCATTCAGCAGTTTTAACCTACACGTATTTCAAGTGTTTCCATTTCCTTCAAACTGCAGCTTTCTGTTGTCAGAAAGTACTTGCCTGGTTCAGTCAGGCCTCCAGACCTCTCTCTGCACCACTGACTGCATGCTGGGATAACACAACCACACACAGAAACATCCCAGGAGCTTTACTGAATTTTTCATCTCAAATACCAGAGAAGGAAGACCATCAAGCTGCAAAGTGACTTTTAGAAGCAATCTTCATTTCATTATACCTGTTGTTGTCCTCACACATGCAACACAGATACTTCCACCCTATGTCCTGTGTGAGGGCTGCAGTAATCCCAACTCCCAGCTCCCTTTGATGAATACCCATGCATAAAAACTGAAGAAAGGTGCCAAAAACAAGCTCGCACTCAGCATGCTTATATTTCTCACCACAGCTCCCCAGGATCCATGTGCAAGGAATCAAGAACAAAATCTACCTCAAACTGAACATTTCGTGAAATAAACAACAAGCAAAGAAACAACATCTGAAAACATGGATTCCTTTGCATCCTGCTCTATCCAGCTCTCAGTGGACTGGCAGTTATCTTATTTGACAAGAAAACCAATAACACAAGAAGTGACTCAGTGTTCTGGCTCAGACCCTCAAGCCCTCATGCTGCCAGCCCACCTGCAGCATCACTCAACCTGGGGTGCTCAGAGGGTCAAATCTGAGCTACAAATGTTAGCTGGAAAACAAAACAGACAAACAAAAAAACCCAAAAACAAAACACTGCGCTTGGTTAAGATTTTGGGATTGAACACTTGGTTAAGATTATGGGATTGAGATGTACTCTTCCAAAAACTACATTTGTCACTGACACTTTCAACTACTGCAACTGATGTGAAGAGACACCCAAATCTAAAAGAAAAATAGAAGGGCCTATCCCTCCTCACTGACATCTAACGGGGAAGATCCGTGACAGCGCCTGCCTCCTTAAAGCTGGACTCGCACTGCTGTGCCGGACACGGAGTCCCAGAGCAGCAGCGGACTACAGCCGCGTAACGCCGGTTCCCCTTCCGCGCTCCGGACCCATGCGCTACTCGAGCCGCCCCGTGGCCGTGCCCGGCGCTGCGCGGCTCCCGCAACCGCCCCCCGCGTCCCCGTCAGCAGCTATCGGCGTGCTCGCGGAAAGCGAGGGTGGACAGGGGAACAAATCAACTGCGCTAACCCGCACTGACAGACGCGCGGGACCTAACACAAGAGTTAAAAAAAAAAAAAAGAAAAAAGAACAAAAAAAAACCCACACAAAAAAAAGAAAGGAAAGCCACTCCCAAGGAGCGATGGGAGCCATAACATCGCAATTCAAAATAACCTAAAGTCCAGAGCACCGCGAGCACCGCTCCGTGCCACCCGCGGCGGGCAGGGCCCCAGCGGCACGGGCAGCGCCCCGCTCGCCACCTCCCAACACCGTCCCGCTGCCGCCGCCGCTCCCCGGAGCCGCCCCGCTCCGCGCGGGGGGCGCTCGAGGAAACTTCGCCGGTGGGGGAGCGCCCGGTCCGGCCCTCAGTCCCAGCGGAACGGCACAGCCTCAGCAGCACCGCAGCGCTGTGGGACAGCAAAGGCGGCCCGGAGGCGCCGCGCCTTAGGCGGCTCGGCGCGGCTCGGGGCGGCTCGGGGCGGCTCAGCACGGCTCGGCACGGCTCGGGGCGGCTCGGCACGACGAAGAGCAGAGGCACGGCACACGTGTCTGACCGAGAAGCCATGCAGCCTGGCGGCCGCCGCCCGAAACACCAGACTGCCTGCCCTAAGACGGGAGCGGGACCGGGACCGGCCCCGCAGCGGACCCGGGGCGAAGCGCCGGGACAAAGCTATTCTCCTCCCCGCCCCACCCCGCCCTGCTCCGCTCCCGGGCTGCGCGGAGCACGGAACTCACCAAGTCGAAAATCGCCGGCCACGGACACACTGCTTCTCCACTGGCGGCAACGCCGGCGACACAGAGAACAACCGCGCTCCGCCGCCGAGGCGACCCCCTTCCTGCCGCCGCCCCGCCGTCCCGCCTCGGGGGCGTGTCCCGGCCGCATTGGCCCCGCCCCTCACCGCCCTGTGCAGGGACGCGGTGCTGCTCACGTCGGCCTGCGAGGCGCGGTCGTGCGGGCGGTTGTGGGGCTCCCCGCTGTGCTGCTCGTTCGAAGTGGGGCGCCGCGCACGCGGCAGCGAGTGCCTCCAGGTGCTGTTCTCAGAGCAGGCGCGGGCCGTGCCGATAGCCGCTTGCACTTGTGCCGTACTGGCTGGAAGTCAAACCAGTGTGCTCCGTCGTTTAAAGCACAAAACTGGTTGGTCAGGCATTGTTCTGCCACTTCCAAGTTAAAGTAATGCATCAGTGCATCAGAACTACTGGCTCTACTCTGAAAGCAAGTTTGTGCGCTTGAATCTTCCACAAAGACCAAGTTCAGTGCAGTGGTCAAGGCTTTACTTGTTCACATGAAACGTAGATAAGCAGAATTCATGAATTCACCCTTCTAGAGTCTGTTTGCTTTTCCTGAATTATGGCACGCTGTTGGATTTTTGGCCTGGTTTCTAACACCTGATCCTTAAGAAATTGAAAGCGTGGCCCTGTTGGGTCATTAGTTTGTCACTCGTTTGTCCCAATGGCATTTTCATTCCCTGATGACAAGTACTGAGCCCTCCAGAGCGAAGCGGTGACTCACAGCCCTGGTTGCAGTCACATTGGAGTTTCAGTGTGCAGCTCCATGTCACACGGGCTGTCCGTTCATGTCGCACTGGCTGGCTGTGTCGCTGTGCCGGGCCTCTCACCTAGCACAGGCTTTCTTTGTGATACTGAGCAGCATAGCTGCAGAGGCCTGCTCTGGCGGCCTTCAGCTTGGAGAGGCGTCTGATGCACGCTGGGCCCGCCCCCGCCTTCTGCTGTGCCACAGTAAGAGGGTTTCCTACAAGGGTTTCCTTTAAGATGTTGCTTCTTATTTTTGAAAAGTTTCATGTCAAAATTAGAGAAATTAAGATCTAGGCTTTTAATGAACACCATTGTATTGCAGAAATCACTCATTTGAGAAGATGCTGCCAACTCCTTTTTTTCATGACAGTGTACATAAAGCAATCCACCCTAACCTTCATGTTTAATGGCTCTCTAAATAAATCTGCTGTAGTTACTTCCATTTCCCTATATTGCTTTCATTATTCTGAGTGTTTGAACGTTGTTTTTTTGTTTTTTTTTTCAACTTCAGTTTTGCTTATATTACATGTCTCTTTGCCAAGCGATTTGGTATTGATTCACAAAACCCAGGAAATGAATACACTGAAATGTGGTGTTTAACTTTTGCCTCCTCATCTTCTGAAATCTGAGACAAGACCTTCTTTGCCCTTTTCTTTTAATACGATACATCCTAGTGTGTTTTTTTATTGTGCAAGTTAGACTGTAGCCCTCAGCATGAAGTGCAGAAAGGTAAATGTGTCACGCACTGGGTCTGTAAGGCTGACTTCACTGTGTTTAAAATTTATCACTACACATGATTAGTTGTATTCTATAATGACTTTCTAATAAAGACAAAGTGTTCTATTAAGTAAAATATCATTTATTTCAAGCCTTTTGTTGGAAACACGGTAGTGTGGGGTTTTCTCTTGCAAGTCTTTGCTCTAATTCTAGCAAATCTACATCAGGCCCAACTAAGCAAGCATTTTAAGCTTTCAGAAAGTGGATACATGCTTAAGTAACTAAATTCAAACATTTCAGTTGAAAGTTATGTCAAATGATAAGATTTATTTGCTCTTCTTTCAGTCTTGTTTTAATGCACTTGGACTTCCTTTTATGTAGGAATGGACCAAACTTTGTGACCTAAAACTTTGTGTTGTGAAAAGTATACTCGTTCATATCTCAGAAAGTTTCACTGTGAGTGCCTCAGCCATGTAAGCAATTGCCACGTGCCAGTTATAGGTATATGAGAAAGTATTGTTTGAATTTTTGTCCAGAAAGCTTTTGAGTCATGAGGTCCTCTTGTGTTCACTTCTGTTACACAGTAGTATTTCCCCCAGCAATTAGCTATAATAAATATAACATTGTAAAGGCCAGTAGCATATATCTCGATGCCATATTTTAGATAAATAAACACATAAATACATAGTAGATCGAATGACTGTAAGCTCTTTCACTCTTTGCTTTGAGCATCATTTTCTCTGCTTTTGCCACAGATGCTTATTTTCTTTTTCCCCTCCCCTCTATGCAAAACAAAATGTCACCCTTCCCTTTTTTCTCTAGAATATATAAAAGCACAGACAGCATATACACTAGAGAGCTCTGTGGTGATTTTACTTTGCAGATGGAACAGCATGCTGGCAGCATAAAGGATGCAAGTCTTTGAAGAGCTCTTTTGAGGATAGAAATCAGCCCATAAACTCCTTCAGGCTGCAGTCTTACTCATCATTATTTCCAAGACTTTTTTAAAACACCAAGATAAATTCCAGTAATTTAAGAATCAGCCCCAGTGAGCTGGATATTTATTATATAGATATGCAATGCAGCGCTACGTAATATTCTTCTCATAACTGAATATAATATAAAAATACCTCAAATACCTTCCCATTGCAGGTTTTGTTTTGTCCAAGTGAACAGGGGAGTATGTCACAAATCCAATTACCTCAGTTTGCACCTTTAGCAAAACTTTGCACATGAAGTAAGGTTTTGAAATGCTGCTGCTTATATAATAATGCCTTTCCTGTGAACAGGTTTTAAACTTCAGCTCTGCCAAGCCAGCGCTTAAAAGATGATACATTAATGAAGTAAAATGATAAGCTAAAACAATACTGTAAAAACAAATTAATCATAACTATTTTGTATGCCACATTTTACATACAATTAAGAGTGGTTTACTGAGACGGGGAGGTTTAAGTTAGATATTAGGAGGAAGTTTTTCACACAGAGGATGGTGACACACTGGAACAGGTTGCTCAAGAAGGCTATGGACGCCCCATCTTTGGAGGCATTCAAGGCCAGGCTGGATGTGACTCTGGGCAGCCTGGTCTGGTGGTTGGTGACCCTGCTGTAGTCAACTGAATGGTCTGGGGCAGTCGCCAGGGTCGACAGGGGCCCCTTGGCCCCTGGGAAACCATGGCAACAAATGACCTGAAGATAAGAGAGAAGTACAGATTAGACCAAATAAGGAGGAAACAAGACATGCCACATGTCCATTGGTCAGAGACAAGGGTAGTAGCCCTAAGGCATGGGGAAAGTTTTAAGAAGGGTGTACTCCTTGCAATTAACGCCATTTTGCCGCTCACCATATTGGTGTCATGAGAAGCGTGCGAAACTGACCGGGGCTGTCGGAACACTTTCACAAGGAGACTTCAATCAGGGTCGCCGGAACAAAGGCGACAAATGGTGCCCCGTGTGAGGAAGTCTCACCTGTGGAAGTGTGACAGCCGGCTGCGGGACGGACGCAGGAGCCTGCCGTGGTAAGGCGGCGGAAGAGCCGGAGGGGCTGATCCCCTGGGGCTAAGAGCAGCGCTGGTAGCTGGTGGAAGGTCGCGGAGGGTTTGATTTCCCTGGGCGACGATGGAATCCGTCATTAAGGTATTATATCAAGTCTGTAAAACGTACTGCGGGAAAACCGCCCCTTCTAAGAAGGAGGTGGCCACCGTTCTTTCTTTTCTTGAAAAGGAGGGACTTCTCTCTTTTCCTTATGAGATTTATGACTCCAGCAAGTGGGACTCTTTGACATTAGCGCTCGCTCAGAGAGCTATGTCGTCCCAAGGGGCGTCGGTGCTTAAATTTTGGGGTCCGATTCGGGGGGCTTTGAAGTTGGCGAGGGAAGAAAAGACTGCCAAAAACCTTGCCAGAGATCTGTTGGGTTTGGATCCGGGCGGGGGGGGGGTCACCGCGGCCGGGAGACTCTAACCCCTTCAAGGATCTGCCCCAAGACAAGATGGCACCGGAGGCACCGACCATGCCAGAAACACCAACACCGGAAAAGAAGGAGGAAGAGTCGCCATCATCACCGACAGCTCCGCCACCGTATCCTCTCCAGTACCCCTCTTTGCATGGCTTTCGTCAGGGGGAGGATCCTACACGAGTAGGGGCAGGGGCCGAGGTATTGCTGGCTGCGGCTCCGCCCTCAGGGGCCGAGCGATTGATGGTTGCGGCTCTGCCCCCGCCACCCGTTCTGCCCTCCCAAATGGCCAGGGTCCCAGCTAACTTGGGGAAAGGGGCCTTATTTATCGATTGGGGCCGGGTAAGGGAGGAGATGAGAGCAGTGGAGCTCTTGGATGATTATAAGGCATTCCCTGTAGAGATCAGGGGACAGGGACCTGTTTGGATTCCTTTAGATCCAAAGGTAGTAACTCGCCTCGCTGAGACAATAGGGAAGAAGGGTTTACGATCACCCGCTACACTTTCTGCACTGGAGGCAATTATGGTGCCGGGACCTTTGCTTCCATATGATATAGAGAGCCTCATGCAGGTGATACTTGAGCCAGTGCAGTATATGTTATGGAAGGAAGAGTGGTTGGCACAGCTCAGGGCCGTAGTCGCTGCAGCGACACGTGACCCACGACACCCAGCAAATGGTAGGGAACAGGGAGAGGTAACTAATCTGACACGGTTGTTAGGGTGTGGGGAAGGTATGATAGGTTCCCCCGAAGGCCAGTTCAGATGTCTTCGCCCAGGAGAGCTGATAGCGGCCACAGAAGCAGCTCTGACAGCCTTCAGAAGGTTCTCCAGGACAGCTGAACCTTCTGCTCCCTGGGCAGAGATAGCCCAGGGTCCATCTGAGTCATTCTCGGATTTTGCCAATCGATTGATTCGGGCAGTAGAAGGCTCAGATCTGCCAAAGATTGCCCATAATGCAGTAATCATGGATTGTCTTAAACAGAAATCACACAAAAATGTTAAGGATCTTATTCGAGCCGCTCCCGACGACCTCAATACTCCAGGAGATATCATTAGGTATGTACTGGAGAAACAGAGAACAACACCCCTCACCAATGAGGGATTAGCAGCAGCGTTAGTAGCGGCGATGGCCATGAGAGAGGATCAGAGTAGGGGACCGTGTTTTAAGTGCGGACACTTTGGTCACTTCAGAGCCCAATGCCGAGCCCCTGGGAGACAGAAAGGGGAAGCAGGGCCAGACCAGACTTGCCAAGCCTGCGGGAGATCAGGGCACGCCGCGCGCCAATGTCGGAAGTTTGTCATAGTGCCGCAGGGAAACGAGGATGGGAGGGTGCCTTAGGCCCAGGGCCCCTCCCCCAGAACACCAGATGGGCCAGACAATGCGGCTCTGCCTACCCAAGGTCGGGGTCCCGTACCTCAGTGAGCCCCTCACCCACAGTGGCGTTAACCATGAGAATGGGAGAGCGCCCCTTGGGCAGGGTCATGCTTACGTGTGCGGGGAGCGCACTTTCTTGCAGGTCCCCTGAGGAAGAGAACACCGTAAATATGCCCTCAGCTATAGCGACTAACATCTCATCCGCACCTTCGGCATCCCACTTCACCCTCCCCTCGGCTTCAGCATCTCATGAACAAGTAGAAGAAGGCGTTCAACTGTCTGCGCTTTTATCTTGCAAAACGGCTAAAGTGCAGGAATGCAAGGTCGTTGAAACCCCTCCGCTGTATCCACAACAACAACCGCTGTCTCCGTGTAATCTGCCCCCTGCGGGGGCAGGGGGAGAAGTGAGCGGGGATGGGACACTTGCTGTCTCCTCTCAGGAGGTGGAATGCAGTAACACCCAGGGGGGTGGGAACTGCGGGCACGGCTTGGGTACGGATTGGTCAAAAGTTAAGGAGGTGGTAGAAGAAAAAGCAGCAGAGAGAAAGGGAAGCGATGTAACTTACAGGTGCTCAGATGATAGTGTATGGCCGGCACTGTCCACCCTGACTGCACCTGAAGGTGTAGGTGGCATCCAGCTGGCGCCCTCTGCTCAGGCTGCACCCGACAGAGAAAGAAATAACGATAGTCTCCAGACCCACTCTTTGCCACAGTGTTCAGACCCATTGACTCGACCCACATATCCTTTTACAAGATTGAGTGCGCATGCAACCAATCAGAAGCCTCTACAACAGTCAGTGCATGATCAAAGGGAGATGGGCACAGTGGGACTGGTGCGGAGCCCGCAGCTTCCAGCTGTGTCTGAAAAGGATAGCAAAAGGAGAGAGGTGAATTCACATTTGGGAGTTAAGAGTGATGCACTAACAGATTGTGGGAAGTTTAGATCTAGCCTGATAAAGGAAGGAAGAGCACTAGAGACCTTCCCGATAGTAGGGAATGATAACAGAGACCCAGAAAGGGTACTCCTTGATCCGAAAGGCATCACACACCTGATAGATTGTGCAGAGAAACAGGAATTGAAATCACTCCTCGCTTTAAATGCATTAGAAGTCCTGACAGCATTAGGCCTTCTCTTTCAGCATGTAACAGATCTGATGTGCATGGTGCTTAAGCCAGTGCAGTATGCACTGTGGGCATCAGAATGGGTTCCCTTCATGGACAGGTGGCCAGATTGAGGCCTGGAGAACAAGCAATTCCATACGGCTGGTTTGTGAGAGCAATGCTCTCAAGGCTTGAGACATCTGCCTTGATATTAAACAGACGTTTGTTATTCTTGAGGTACATTCCAACAGGTACCTGAGACAATGTTGGTATATATTGGGCACAGATAGTGCCACTAGAGCTATCAGCAATCACTCTAATCTCTCTGTCTATAACCTTACTAGTATTGTAGGATGTGGCTTTAATTATTAAGTGTCGGTGACATCACATCAGTTCTTGCAGGCTAATTACACGGTGATTAAAGACCTATCACCTACTCCAAGTGGGATGAATCTCGCTTTGGCTTACCAAGGAAGGAACTTGGTAAGGAAGCTTTTGCAACATGATGACCTGCACCAGTTGCTGAAACGCGTCAGAGACAATGGACAAAAAACCTTGATCACTGTTCACCATGACACAGAAGAGATACATCATGTCCTAGAGAGAGTAAAGAAGGACGGAGAACACCACTGGTGGGAAGTTGTTTTTGGATGGTCCCCCACAGCGACAGGGATATTTAACTCTGTACTGCATCTGGTTGTAGTTGTGTCATGTTTAGCATTATTCTAGACTGTTAGGGTAGAACTATCAGGCGCTTTGCAATATAACAGAGCAGGATTTCACTGAGCATGGGAGAGATTTTGTGGCAGGCGAAGAAGGCGAGGACTCGGGATGTGACGGGATAGGACCTCCCCCTGCTCAGTGGTGTGAAACCTGCATCTAATTTGTGTATCTTGCTTCATCAACTGTCTACAATAACGTTTAAGCAATCAACACTTGAAATACCATAGGCTTCTCGAAAGATTGTAACAGGGTTCACGTACGTATTGTAACGGATGTTTAACTATGTTTATTCTGTATTCAGTTATAGTTGTATTAGGTCTAACATTAATATGCTTTATGCTTATAGTCATATTATATTAGTTATATAGATATATAGGTATATTACATATATAAGTATAGTGTGTGCTAAGACAAACGAATCAGCAGTATATAGCTTTATGTAGAACTCACGCTTAAGACATTAGGATTATTAGATTAATAGGTTATAGGGTTATTAGGGTAGGATTATTTGGCGCATTATGATGTAACGGGGCAACAATTAACTGAGAGGACAATGGCATGTATAGGCGCAATGCGGGGATTTCGGGGTGTACGCGATTAGGGTCCTCTCAGGTTATAGTAGATTGGCCTGTGCTTAGGGAGGGGGAAATGTAGTTAACTGAATGGTCTGGGGCAGTCGCCAGGGTCGACAGGGGCCCCTTGGCCCCTGGGAAACCATGGCAACAAATGACCTGAAGATAAGAGAGAAGTACAGGTTAGACCAAATAAGGAGGAAACAAGACATGCCACATGTCCATTGGTCAGAGACAAGGGTAGTAGCCCTAAGGCATGGGGAAAGTTTTAAGAAGGGTGTACTCCTTGCAATTAACGCCATTTTGCCGCTCACCATATTGGTGTCATGAGAAGCGTGCGAAACTGACCGGGGCTGTCGGAACACTTTCACAAGGAGACTTCAATCAGGGTCGCCGAAACAAAGGCGACACCCTGCCCACAGCAAGAGGTTGAAACTATATGATCATTGCGGTCCTTTCAACCCAGGCCATTCTATGATTCTATGATTCTGTGATTCTATGATTCTGTGATTCTATGATTCTATGGTTTGTGAGAAGACATAGCTTTAGATGAGAAAATGTTTATTGCTGGATCTGATGGATCTGTTTGGTAACATATTGGTAACATATACAATGGTCTTTTAATCTTAGAGTGAAGCATATGAGAAATCTGACATGGTTGATTAGTGCTGCCCTGATGCAAGTAATTCAATTAGTTGTCATTAGTCTGAATGTGCCAACTCAGATAAATATTCCTGAAAACTGTCCATATATGTCCTAAGGCTTTTAATGTGTCCTTACATACTCTCACTCTTGTACTTTGCCTCTGGGACCTCTACGTTGGTCTCACTGATTTATTTATTTACTTATTTATTTCCAAAACTCTCAGTGGCTTTCCTTGTGTTGGGAAAATAGTCATCAGATGTCTATGATAACACTGAAGGGAGACTTGACAAAATGTTTAGTATATGCAAACCAGATCTTATACTCCAACTGTAAAACTTCACCTAAGGATTCAGTGTAGGAAAACAGTCGTTCAACATTCATTATTTGATTGTTCTAGGCAATGACTAATACTAGATCACAGTTCACTAATTCCTTCCACACATACCTGATGACTGAGGTGCAGTCTGTAGTGAGATACATCATTCTAAGATGTTAATTCTTCCTAGAGCAAGACTACTTGCTTATAGAAGTGGAAGTAACTCAAGCTTTAAAAGTGTTTTTAGCAAGTCCTACAGTAGTCCTTGATACTTGCTGGGAGGTTGTGCTGATGCTATGTTATAAGGATTTAAAAAGGATTCCCATTACTCAGTTTGCAGATGAAGTTCAAGAATAGTGCCAGGTTTCACAAAGCTAGCCATAGGCACACTGACAAGTGGGGAGGCCTGGTGCTTTTTATTATGAAACCTTGGAAAATGAATAGTTATGGACAGAAGACATGAAAGAAAAGGAAGAGTAGTGATGCCAAATTGTTCTTTGCATATACGTCTGTAATTGACAATATCTGTAAATGTTTGTTTGCATAGAACAAGACAAAATCTGTCAGCAAAGTCCACCGAACAAACAATTGTTTAGTTTTAAGGCAATTTGCTCTATGCTAACATTGCTTTAAAGGTAACTGCAGGCAGTGCATTTGAACAGAGAGGCAGTGCTTGAGGCTAGAACAAATCATACTGTGGTAGATGTGTATGAACAGGCTGATTTATGTTTTGAAATGTGAGAGACAAGCACTGAAAGATAAAAAATTGAAAAAAAGCGTCAGTGTTTAGCTATTGTTTCTCCAGGGGTAAATTTACTGGTGTTGGGTTGAAATTAAAGCAGTTCTCTATGGGTTGAGTCACGCATCCACACCTTTCAAAATCCAGATAGATCCAGATGTATTTACTGTGGGATAACTGATGGTAGGTTCACTACAAGCTGATTATTACACACAGGCAATACAAAATGTCACAAAGGTTAATATTCTGGACGAGGGTTTAGCCTCAGGATGAGCACTGGGGGACATCACTCAACCACAGATATATATCATGGCCAGGTGCGTATGTGCCACAACAAACAGTGGGACATTGGATGTCTGCCTGCTCTCACTTTGCTTCACTCGAAGTCAATCTTATGTTCAAAATTCATGCCAAAAAATTAAGTTATGACACTGGTAAGAGAAACAGTAAATGAATGTAATGTTTATTTAGTATTTTAGGTTTATTATAGAGTATTTAAATACTAACTAACTCAGCTTTGCAGCAGCAGTGTAAAGAAGATAAGGCATTTCCCTCCATTTCTTCCATGTTCCACAGAATCTGGTCAACTATTAGTTCTTTAAGACTGAAAATAAAGATACTCAGTTGTGTATATTGAACCAATTAGATAACCTGACAAAAAAAAAAAACACATATTCTTCTTTTATTAAGCTATCATTAAATAAGGCTTGGTTAACTCATTTCCCTGGTTCCTCTTTATTCCAGAATTTCTTTGTCTCAGTTCTACATATATAGAGAAGAAGAATCACCAACAATCATGTCAGAAACTGGAACTATCTCCCTTTTCCAGAGAGAAGGCAGATCCCATCAATGTGATCAGTTTGAGTATGATAGCCAAATTACCTGTTTTTGAGAAGAGAGCCACCAGTTTCAGATAACCGCTTTCACTCAGAGTGACATCTGTTCAAAGAACCAGCATTGTCTGAGGACTCTAAGGAAAGGAAGATAAATAGCCATTTTTCTCAGATGGATTTACTCCATCTGCTCTAAACAAATCCTTAGAACTTGATTTAATCCCTAAAAAAAGGACTCATCTTTTCCCTTCTTGTAATGTATTCACTTGCTTTCTTGCTTCCTTTCCTTATCTCTGATCTTTGCTAGTCAGAAGATTAATCTGGAAGCACCTCTAGCTTGATTAAGATAACAGTGGGACAAAATGCTGATTTGTAGCAGGTAGCATTTGGGTTAATAATTAGATATCTCTTTACAGAGGTCACTGTCCTTCAAGTGAACAATGATCACATACACAGACTGATAGCAAGAAACTGAGTGAATTTGGAATATGTGGGGGATGTGACTCAGCAGCCTGTCACCAAAACCAATTATTTCCTTACTCACAGGAAGAAGGCTGAGCAAGATACTTGGATGTACCTGAGATTTCCCCAGCATGACATGCTTTTATCTGCTGTTAGTGAAGCTACATTTCCAGAAACTGAATCTTAACACTTGATCCTGCAACAGACTAGAAAACAACACGAGACTAATTTCTTATCTCACTATATAATTATTTTGAAATAATTGAAAATAGTATTGCTAGAGCCAACTAAGTTGTTTTTCATATGTTTTCATTTCTTACATTGTGGGAGATATATCCATCTTACAACGTAGCTGGAGTCCTCTAAATATAAACTAAAAGGAGTAGCTTGATTTTACAGTCCATTATAACTCCAGTGTCAACTTAAATCCAATTTTAAACTGCATATTTCCATGGGAAAATGCTGGTGTAAATATTGGCTAAAATGCAGTTAATGTTTTTAATATCTGGACACAATAGTTTTTGAATTGTAAACAGATTCTTTTTAAAGAAGACATAAAATCAAGATACTTAGCCCTTGTGAGATACCTGTCTTTGCCATGAAGATTTCAGTATTTTTTCCTGATATCTGTAGTCCTCTTGTAAATGCTAATGCTAATTTTTCTTCTTCCCTCCTTCTCTCCTTCCTTCTTTCCTTCCAGATCTGCTAGCAGCCTATCTTATAGTTCAAAAATTAAGGAACGATACTCCTAATTCTAAAATCCAACTCATTCATTACCTAAATCTTGTGTACTATATGCCAGTATTCACAAGGCAAAAAACACGAAACCCAGAACATCAATCCAAACATAACAGATATTTGAAATACCACATTACCTCAATCCCTATTGAACTTCCTTTGGCATTTAGTGCAAATTCCTTAAAGTGAATGAACAATGCAACTGTGGGAATGCTTTTATATGCAAATGCTGTGTGCTTTCAGAAGGCATTTGTGTAAATGCTTTTACTAAATTCCTCTGTTTCTGCATCAAATGGTGTTTATTTGCATTAAAAAAAAAAAGAAAAGAAAAAAAACACGAAAAAACCAACAAAACAAAAATCACATCTTCAGTCAACCTAAGGCAGCAGAGATTTAAAGGCTTCCATCATGGCAGTTAGCTGTTATGCATGTAAAGTTCAAGCACGGTTGTAAAAGTAGATTTAGATTGTAGATGACTTTCTGCCTTAGTACCAGAACAGCAATCAGAAATAGCATTTTTTGAGCTTTGTGTTTTTTTTTTTTTAAAGATAGAAGAGAAATTCCTGTCATGGTCTTAGTAAATTTCTTCCAGGTCACATACTCCTTTTGGAGCAGCCTAGATGCTTCCACCACAGCTAGCCAAGTTTGTCCTCTTTTGCAGATTACATAGTTTTTCTGATGAGCTATTGGAAGATGTGCTGCCGGTGGTAATTCTGTCATGGTTTTGTACTGCTCTGAAGGTAGAAGGTAGAATGATCCTTGTTTAAATTGCCAGGAGAAAATTAGAGGACACAGAACAAGAGCACTGAGTGCAAATTTAGTGTAACGTACATGATTAGTAGAAAAATTAAGTGTGCTTAAATAGATTTTTTGGATCTTATGAAAACAAGTGAGGGGGAGGAAAAAGTAAAAGAAAAATGCTGGTGTACTATTTGTCTTACATTCATAGAGCCATGGGATTGTTTGATTTGGAAGAGATCTTTAAAGGTCATGTAGTCCAGTTCCCCTGCAATGAACAGGGACATCCACAGCTATAACAGGTTGCTCAGAGCCCCTCCAGCATAAAGTTGAATATCTCCAGGAATAGGGCATCCACTACCTCTTTGGGTCACCTGTTCTTTTTTCTTTAACACCCTTTTTGTAAAATAACATCTTCTCATATATCCAGTCTAAATATCCCCTCTTTTAGTTTGAAACAATTTCCCTTTGTCCTGTCGCAAAAGACTCTGCTAAAGAGTCTGTTCCATTTTTTCTAAAGCCCCCCTTTTGATACTGAAAGGCCATTGTCAGGCCTCCCTGGAGAATTCTCCAAGCTGAATAGACCCTGCTCTCTCAGGCCATCCTTGTAGAGGAGGTATTCCATCCCTGGGATCATCTTTATGGTCCTCCTCTGGATGCAGTACAACAGGCCCACGTCTCTTCTATACTGAGGACTGAGAGGGGCAAGCTCACCTCCCTCAACCTGCTGGCCACTCTTCTTTTAATGCTGCCCAGGATATGGCTGGCTTTCTGGTCTGAGAAGGCACATTGCTGGCTTATGGCCAGCTTCCCATCCACCAGTACCTCCCAAGTCCTTCTGAGTAGGGCTGGACTGTGCTCTATCCTCACAGTCCCCAGCTCTTACTGATATCAGGATTATCATGACCCAGGTACAAGACCTTGCATTTGGCTTTGTAGAACTTCATAAAGTTCACCTGGGCCCAATGCTTGATCCTGTCTGGATGGCATCTCATCCCCAGGCATTTTGACTGCATTGCACAGCTTGATGTCCTCTGCAAACCTGCTGGCTCTTGACCTTCCTGACCCCTTCCCTGCGCAGCCTAGCAGCACCCTTATACTCCTATACTTGTCGCATCTTCCACTGCTTGTGCTTTTTCTTCTTGCTCTTTAGATGGATGGTTGGACTGGATGATCTTGAAGGTCTTTTCCAACCTTGGTTATTCTATGATTCTGTGACCAATAGGTTCTGGTTCATCCATGCCAGTCTCTTGCCTCCTGATTTTCTGCACAGGAGGATGAAGAGCCCTTGTTCCCAAAGGAAAGCTTCCTTGAAGATCTGTGAGCTCTGTTCTGCTCCCTTGTCCTTGAGGACAGATTCCCAGAGGGTCTTGTTGTCTAACTCTCTGAAGAGCTGGAATTTGGCTTTCCTAAGATTAAGCTTCCCGATTTTACTCTTTCCTAGTCCAGTATCCCTCAAAAGTGTGAAATACACCATTGCATGGTCACCAGAGCACAGCCAGCTCCAGTCTTGATGTCACCAATCAGTTTACTTGCATTGGTGAGCAACAGGTCCAGTATTGCATCCCCCCTCATGGGACTGTCAGTTGCTTGGCTTAAGAAGTTATTCTCAGTGCATTCAGGAGCCTCCTGCATTGCCAACTGCTCATTGTGCCACTTTTCCAAAAGCTGCTAGGGTGGTTGAAATCCCCCATCAGGATGAAAGCCTGCAATCATGATGCCTTCTGTAGTTGGAAAAAGAAGTCTTCATCAACAGGCTCTGCTTGATCAGGTGGACTGTAGTAGACACCAGCCTCAGGGCTCCCTTTGTTGCCTTGGTCTCTAATTCTCACTCATCAATTTTCATCTTGCTTGTGGCCATTCTTTAGGGACAGCTCTTCATTCCTTTCTTGATGTAGAGAGCGACACTTCTTCCCCTCATTTCAGACCTGCCCCTATTGAATAGTCATTGATAGCCATTCTCCAGTTACAAGAATCATCCCACCAGGTTTCAGTGATAACAGTCATGTCATGGTTTTGTAGCAGCACATTGGCTTCCTACTTCTGTTTGTTTCCCAAACTGTGTGCATTGATGTAGAAGCACTTAAGCTAGACAGCTGGCCTTGCCACATTCTTGAAGGATAACTTCTTAATTCCTTTAAAGTATTTCCCTTGAGTTTCCCTGCTGCCTTCTATTATCTCAGTGGTCCCTGGCTCATAGTTGTAAGATTTCAAGTATTTTGCAGTGTTGCCAGCACATCTCATGGCTGCGTATTGAGGGCCCTTGCTAGCAGCTTGCCTGTTTAGTTATGCTTTCCCATACTTTATCATGGGCAGGCTTGCTATTACTCCCCTCTCCCTCCAAATCTAGTTTAAAGCTCTGCCAATGAGCCCTGCCAGCTTTTCCCCAAGGACCTCCTTCCCTCTTTGAAAGAGGTGAAACCAGTCGCATGACTACAAGCCCAAAGCCTACAGGAACTATATTTAAGCAGAAGTTCAGTATACCTCAGTAGCACCATTGTCTCTTTTCTGATCCTAGGAGAGTGTGGCTGAAGTTTTTCTTTGAAAAGTGATGCACGCCTCAATAGTATCTCCAACCAGGAGTCTCATCAGATGTGGCTTTATCACTGAATATGGTAGCAGAGCCTCAGAATGTAAGTTTGCATGGCAAGTTGTGCCATGTTCCACAAACAAACATACTGTTCTTAAGAGAGGATTCTTGTCTCTGTACCTTTGAATATAAAAACACATTTGCCTTTACATTGACTGACTCAGACATAAACTGTGAAGAAGTGAAATGTTAAGAATGCCTGTATTTTTTTTTTTTTTCAGCTTTTCCTTCTATTTTCTGTAGTTTAAATTTTGAGGATTTCCTATTCAGCATGTAGATATTTCAGGTTACCTTTTCAGTATTTTTTTTTCAGGTCACTTTTACACTACAGTTATTTTTAAGTCACCTGACTCATTCCCTATATTCTATATGGGGCCCAGAGGCTACCTCTAATCTTAAGTTTTAAATTCCACTAAGTGGAGTTCTACACTTAACTGCTGGTTCTTGTCCTAAAACCATAAAGTAGTGCATTTGTACGAGTCCTTTTGAGCCAGCCTTCCCCCACTTGAACTTTTTTCATACCACAGATATAAACATGATTTTAGAAAGGAAAATATTAGCTCTGTTAAACTACATTTTCTAATAGCAGGCCTGTTGTTTGAGATGGCACAGTGACAAAATAGTTACACAGTCAGTCTCTTTGTGAACTTTATACTGTAGTTCATAAAATAAAGTAGCTACATTTCCATTAAACTCTTCTAACAGCAGGGTTGGGGCTATATTATTCAGACAAGCTACTATTAAATTCTTCATTTTAACTGTGGGGAAGCGGGTAGTGGGAAAGATGATGGAGAAAATCATTCTATTCATAAGTACGAATTAATATGTGTATTAGTATGGCTTTCATATAAGAAATAAAAAAGTATTTCAAGAGAGGTGGTGCCCCTATTGTATACTATGCAGTGTTCAGTGAATAAGAACGCAAATATTCACTTCAGGAGCCAGTGTTTCTATTAAAGAAAATTAGTAACTGGTTTCTCAAATAAGAATAATAAAACACAGAAACTCCCCACTGGCACCACCTCAAAAAAGCAATGAGCAACAAAAAATGAAAAGAAAGAAAGAAAGACAGCACTATAGTTACTGAATTATTTTAGTATATTTTGAAAATGTCTTGAAAATATAGTTAAAGGTTTTTAAGTAGTCCCTAATGGATGCCCACTTATTTTGTCACTAGATTTCTGGGAGAGAAAAACTGAAGTACTAGTTTCAGGATTTTCTGCTTTACCAAAATAAATTCTACTTAGGATGGAATGCATAATTCCAGGAGTGCACACACTGCAGAGATTCAAGAAAGCCTGGTCTCACTCTCTGAAAAAACTTAAGCAACTGACTTGTTAAGAAAACTCACTTATTCCTTCCCACAAGCTCTATCTGGTAATGGCTGTTAAAAAATATGAAGAATTTGTTAAAATTCTTTCAACAGCTATGAAAGCAAATGCAAAGTCATAATTTTGCTGATAACCTTCCAGTCACTTCCATGTCTTTTCCTCTTAGAAAATTGTGTGCCATATTTCTTCAAGCAGGCCATCTGAATTTTTTCACTAGTGATCCAGATGACAAGGATTGTGTGATGCCTGATGCCTGATACAGTGGGTTCCTGTTCCTAATCCAAGCACAAGTAGTTGGGATACAGCATAGAGATTAAACTAAAGCATCCTTCTTTGCAAACACTAAAAGTATATTTTCTTTATTTTAGGATCCAACGGAACTTGGAATTTTCAATTTATGCTGAAAATATGAAGGCTGCTCTGAAAGTAGTGTCTCCTATTTTACAGTGTGGGCCCACGACCTCGGAAACAAATGGTGGTGGTATAGCAGTAGAGGCTGAACCTTCCGAAAAGTATGCCATTCCATTATGTTGCTGTGTGATAGATGACAGCAGAGGTGCAGTCTGACAGAATGTTGTCTGACATGGAAGTGCTTATGAAGCAAAGGTGTGTCATTGAATTTCTCCATGTAGAAAAAATGGTGCCCACTGACATTCATCAACACTTACTGAATGTTTATGGAGCCTAACCAGTGGATGTGAGCACAGTGAGGAGTGGGTGTTTTATTTCAGCAGTGGCAACAGAGGTGTTAAATACAAGCCATGTTCCAGAAGGCATTCCAGATGTTCCATTTACAGGCACAATATCCAGGTTCTTGCTCATTGCTGGTGAAAATGCATAGCTAATGGTGGTGATTATGTTGAAAAGTAGTTTTCTGTGGGTGAGAATTCGTTCTACCTAATAGTGTTATTCTGCTCTTTACGCTTTTGTGGTTTCTGTAAAACAAGCAAACAAACAAAAAAACAAAAAAAAAAAAGAGAGAGAAAAAAAGGAGGCATTACTTATGGAGCAAATTATGTATATAGTACTTAATATTCTGAAAAATATTCTTCATTTATAAGCTGATACTGTGGGGCATATTGAAGACCTGTATGATAACTTCATGTCACAAGTGTCTATTCACTGTGGTCTGAATTCACTGAATCTCTCTGAACTTTCAAAACTCAATCATAACCTGTGTTTCCTGGTTCTACGAACTGTGTTTGCAGAATAATGAAATGAAAACAAAACCTCAGGAAATATTTATCTTCCTAACTGATTCTGTCATTTTTAATGCTAAAATGCATACTATTTTTGGAAAGTATATTGAAATATTTGGGAAATTCTGAGATTTTAGTATTCTCCTAAACGTGCATATGTTCATAGTGGTTCATACCATTTCCATGGTACTTATATGAATCCTGGTTCTTATATCAGGATTAAGGTTGGTAGGTCCCTGGCTCATAAAGAGTGCCAAGTTTCCCTGAGAAAGCTGGTGCTCAAGCTACAGTCTGTTTCTGCCTCTCTGAATGCTGGTATGTTTAGTTTTAGTGCCTCACATCAACAGCTGATGTCTATAGGTATTTATGCCAGACATGTGCTTTACAGGCTGTATTTTGTAGAAGTACACAATTACCATCTCAGGAGGGTATGGCACTCCTTCCTTAGAAACGGCACTCCTGTTGGTGTTTGTACTGGAAATATGCATGTGATGTGTTTCATGTTGATGCAAGGCAGAAAAGAACATGAGGACATATTTAAAACTGACATTGGAATAGTAACGTGATTCTTGATGCTGAGGAAATTAGTAGCAGAACTTAACAAACATTCCATTAGCTGATTTAAAGGGCAATGTATTTCCAACCTTAATGATATAATCGCAAAGTTATTTGCCTGGGAATATATAAATACCCAGCAGATTTACTCATTTAGGATTTTGGTTCATTTAACAGATTAGCCAGCAGTTCAGTAATTACATTACATCATTTGCTACATGGGGTTTGTAGTTATGTAAAATTTTAATTGTTTTAATTTCATATTTGTTCAGGATTTTTGGTAATGTGAACGCAACTTTAAAAATCTAGGAAGGTGTCTTGTCTAACAAGCATTTCTGATGTCATTATATTTCTGCTGTATCACTGACATGCTCACTATGTGTGAAAAGTGACTGCACATCATAAAAATCTCTGACACTCTCGTAGTCTTGGTGACCAAGAACTAAATTCAACTTTGTCATTGAAACGACACCGTGCAGACTGAAGTTGAAGAGCAAATTAATTGCTCGCTTCATCAGTCAGATAGACCTTTTTGTGGAGGGGTTTAGCTTACAATGGCAACCAAACCAGGGCTCGTGGCCAAAATGAGAAAACCTGCCCTCAGGAGCATTGCAAATATTTCTCCGCTGAGCTGTCAGGCATCTTTCTTCCTTTCAGAAACTGTCAATGAGACTCATGCTGGTACATTGCTTCCAGGGATCAGGCTTAACCACATGCTGTTATGAACAAAGCACATATCGTTCAAAAGGGAAGAAAGGAGGGGAAGTAAAGGACATGAAGAATAGCAATACAGAAAAGAAGTGAGGTTTTGATAAAAGGAGTTGGAAACAGGTAGGAGTGCTCATCCGATAGGGATGACATTGGCAACGCGGTTCCAGCAGGCAGGCTTGTCATGAGTTTACTCTCCAGGTTGTGAGGCTGGTACTTGTCTTGCTCGTCTCTCCTGCTCAGAATCTGTGCTTGGCCCTGGATGGCAAGGCAGCAGCCGGGGCTGCGCTACCGTGGAGCGGGCCTGCCACATGACTGGGGTGGTGGTGGCACAGGTTTTGGAAAGGATAGCAAGCCAACGGGGGAAACTTACTCCTGCTTTTACTTCTTTCCTTCTCTTTTCTCCCATGTTTCAACCTATTACAACTAAATGTCCTAGAAGAGAAGAGTATCCTCTGTGCTGTTTCTCCAAGTGCAAGGGAGAAGTGCACAGGCTGGTTCACTTGTATTTTAGATTCTGGATGGGATGATGTTGAGATATTGGGGATATTATGAGATAAAGAATATTTCTTGAGTTAGACATAAAAAATCACGTCCATGAGATGATACTGAAGAAAGACTTCTGATGCTCTCTATCTCGTTGCATACATATACTGTGTGTGTTTGTGTTAATAAATGTTACCTGCAGACAAAAAATAAAAAATAAAAATAACGTCAGTTGTGTCAACCGTTCAAGGGTTGTGGCTTCTTCACTCTGGGACAGAAGAACTATTTGCCATTGAGATGGGACAGAAGAGGAGAACCTGTTGTGAATGTGGGCAAGACCATACTAAGGAGTTCTTCTATAACTTTACTCCTTTGTAGCCAAAGGGAGCTGGAAGTGTCTTCCCACTTTTTTTTTTTTTTTCCTTCTAATTGCAAAAGGGGATTGAAAACTAAGGAAATAAAGGGTCAAGTGGCTTTTCTGAATTCAGGAAGCTCTTAATAGTACTGGTAGTATTTACATTCTCCATAACCTTCAAGTCTCACAACGGTATCTTAGACCTGGGGTCAGTGATGCTTGCTGATACTGTCATGACTAAATTCTTGCTTGTTTCATGACAGGTGATTCTGGCATTTTCATTTTCTAGTCTTGTATTCCGTGCTGTCCTGTCCTAACTGATTCTCTTATGCTTTATAATTAAAGCTCTGGGTGAAGCTGATAAATTAACTTTATATTTATCCCCTCCATTTTAGCAATATTAAAAGGAAAACCTTGTGATTTTCACAGAATCAAAGTCAATGGAAAATTCCATCACTTGGAATAAATTAGATCAACAAATTTTATGGTAAAAAAGATTTAAGGAGAATACAGCTAGGCATTATCTAGTTACAGATGCAATGTGTAGGATATTTAATGAAAATTAAACTGCTGCAAGTTCAGAGACAAATCTATTTTTCCTTTTTTTTTTTTCTTTCCTTTTACCTAGAGTACTCTGAATTGATCAGTTACTGGACAGTATTTTGCATAGCCTTTAGCTAATTTCTCTCTCTTTTCCTGAGTTGCTGTAAACAAAACTTCTATTACCATATCCATAATTAAAATCTTTTTCTTTTTTTTTTTTCTCAGAGGGAGTAAGTGGAACCAATACAGAGGTTTGTAGAAAGCCCATGCCACCACAGCTGAACAAAAACATTTTAGCAGGAGGCAAGGTCTACGAAGAAAAAGAAACATCTCCCTAGGGGTACTTGCTTTATTCACAGCTTGAGTGACCTAAAAATAACGTATTACTGCATAGAATCATGGTCATATTATTCCCCATGCAGTTATACCAACCTTTCAAACTAAATTAAAGAAACCATTCTAAGTTTAGTTTCCTGATGATATTTTCCAGCTCATCTTTCCATCTTCTCTGACCTCTGTTTTATAACCTGCACTCATTTTTTTCTACTTAATTAAGGAAGTACTGCTTTAATCCCCACATGGCTGGCTTGATAATGAGTATAAGCATTTTCTTCAACTCTCACATCACAAATATATTCTTCCACACACACGGTCTCCTGTAGTTCTATTTCCATAAACCTACAAGATTTGTCAGGGATCCAAATAACAGTCTAATGTTTTTCTCATCTCTCAGAAACAACTGAAGATAGTAGCTTGAAACGTATCAAGGGTATTTCAAAGGATCTTTAAGGATAATCATAGCATACATTAAGTTGTCTGGCTAGACATATTTTCTTCTATTTTGATTCACAGGCTTGCTTAACTTAGTAAAAAGAGCAGAGCATACTGGCACTGTGCACCCCTTTGTTAAAGGCCAAATTTATTTTATAGTAAATTAATCTCATGTAGATATTTGTTCTAGTCAATTCTTTCCAGCTGATTTACTGCTACTGTGCAAATGGCAGGTAGAAATAAGTATGTGTATGTGAATTAATGTTCTCTGCATTGTTTTTGACAGCGTTGCCTCTCATTTCCAATTTTTTTCCTAATGCTCATCAGTCAGCGTCCAGATCTGGATGTGTGGTGGCAGCATGTTCTGGAACATTAGTTGCCATATTTAGTTGTGATGCAGCGTATGAAGGCTAGTCAACCTCTGTTAGGAAATGGCAAGATTCAGTTACGATAGTGTTCTCACACTAATGTCATGGATATAAGGAGTTCTTATCAACTTCTGTAACTAGTATAGTTAACTAGCTAACTGTATATTTTTGCCAGAAATCCTGAATTAGGAACTAATGAGCTTCTAAAGTTTCTGCAGAATTCACAACTTTTCTCCTGAAGTTGTTTGCATACGTGTGTTTGCTTCTTTTAAAAAGCTTTCAATGAAGACTTTTAAAGAGAAGGAGTATAGCCTTTGCCCAAGGATAGTAAAATACTTGTCAATTTCTGTCAAAATGCAAAACCATGTATTCTGTGGATGAAATAGAGAAACCTTTTGGCAAGGCTATTGGGAAAAGTAGAGAACTTCTTCAGGCTTTACACAGTAACTTCTGTCTGAATGTGTTGCCTACCAAGAGAAAATGCCAGCACTTAGAGGGCATGGTGAAGCTACAGATGCATGTGTACTGTGGATTTTCTATGCTACATGATCTTATTTTGTCTTCAGGTTATTTCTGTTTGTACCTCCAATGCTGCCCATTCTTTTGTTCAAGGGAAGGAAGCATTGAGGCATTTCCCCCCAACCAACTACTTTTTAAACAAGATGAGCCATCATAGACTGAAAAAAAAAGATTTAAAAAACCAACATCCATACAATAGCTAATAATGCTGATGTTTAAATAGTAATCAGTAAGTACACGTAGTAATTCTTCACAAAGATGAATGAAATACATTGCCCTATTTCCTGCCAGTATTCCACATTGATCTTATTTGCATTCTAAATTGTCGCAGTTTAGGACGAAGAGAGAGAAGACAGGACTGGAGACTGGAGCAATAATTTCCTGCAAGATGTCTGTATAGCATATATTAACTGTATCAAAAGTCAGTCTATTATAATTCTGAAACTTGATATGAGGCCATAAATGCCTGAGGTGCAATTAAGCCTGACATTTTAGCACTGCCTGGAGTCCAGATTAATTTGCCCCCTGACACTCTGATTGCATTGGTGTGGGTTAAAGCAGAAGGACAGTTAAAAGAAAAAAAAAAAAAAAAAAAAAAGAAGAGGGTGGTTGCTGGCAGTTACAGCCCATAAATCAGCTTTTTCTTCAGTTGCTAAGTGTGCAGAACTTTGCTAGAACCAGCTCATTGCACTGATGCGTGTGGAAATTTCAAAGATACTTCATGAGTTTTCAGAGGCAGGCTGTCAGTCTTGTGAAATCCTCTGTACAAGCTCATCTCTAATTTACATTACTAGGTTACTCTGCTAAGATTCCAGAGGATGGAGCTGTAGTTTATTTCTTGGAAAAAAACAGTCCACAAGCACCTTCATCACACTGCTGCATTTATTTAACCTATTGTCATTTAAGTAGAGAAGTTCTGTTCCTGGTCATTATCTGCTGCAGAAATGTGGGTTAGGAGTTTATAAGAGTTTCCATGTACTGTTAAAGAAAGTAAGCTCATCTATTTCAGCCTCTTTCCTCATAATCACAGCTGGTTTCTATTAATCATTTAAAATTTTCCTCTGAACAGATCATTAGTTTATTCTACACATTGTCTAACAAGTATTGCTTCATTTAGAATTGTGTTAAAAGACCTGATGCCAGAAGCAACCACATCACCTTGTCCTTTCATAAACTAATCTGAATAATACCATCATGAATAACTTGAAGAACACTCCATGCAGGTTCAGAATCCCCTCAGCCTGAGCATTGCGTTGGATTTTGGTCTTCATTTGCAGATAAATAGTTTACAAAGATTTTTTGGTTTTCCTTCTCTTTTTCTGAATTACCTAATTACCTGTCCTAACACCCAGCGTTTTGGACTACTTTGTAAGGATAGAGATCAGTCGAAAAAGGCTAGTGAGAATCCTTGAAAGCTGTTTTTCTTACACTGCTCTCATTGTTGCCATCTTTTATATGGATTCTTATCAGCAGGTACAGAGCCTTGTGGGGGCAACACACATTGTAGAAACTTTGTGCAAAGCTGAAAAACTGAGCAACTGTTATTTGAAGATGTTGGTAGGAGTTATCGCAATAAAGATACACTGTGAGTCATAGCACTGTGTTAAATATTGCTCACTCTATTCAACCATTGTGCAAATAAATATTTGCTTCACTGCAACACAAGATTTACAGGGCAATCCATTATATGATGCAGAAACAGTTATTAAATCAAAGCTTCATAGTAGGCAGAAAGCAAGGCTGAAATATATCTGCAATTATGTATGAAGAACATACTAAGAACAGTCAAATGTAGAACTTTAACTTGCTTTTTCCAACATAGGAAGAGAATGTTTTATTAAAAACTTTCCTCAACAGCCACTCCAGACATAAAGCTGATGACAAGCGAGGATTTTAACATGATGTCTTTGACAAGATTGCTCAGCTTTAAAAAAAAATAAAATCCTTTTAACACAAATATTTCAGCTTTTCCTTCTCAATGTCAGAGTAATTCGAGAAACTTGTAAGATACCAGACTACAAATAGGCACAAAATGGTTGTCACAGGAGAAAGAAAAACATGTTCTTTTGAGAACATAAGAAAGAGACTTATGCACTGGAGCAGCAAATTAGTCACTAAGCGAAACTAAATGAGAGTGAGTTTTGATGCAGAATTGTAAGTGTGCTCAGTGAGAAGACTCAGGGAGGGATGCAGTGAGTTTCCACCAGACAGTTTTCTATAGAAAATGTGTTCTCCCTTTAGGCCAAAAGGAAGCTTCTAAAAAGAGAAGCAAAACATTTGATCCAGTTCACTGCTCCACTGCTAAAGGTACTGAATGAAGAAAATGAGACTTTGACAAGCACCTGAGTCACTGAAAATGCATGTCTATGGCAACTCTGTCTTCTTGTTCTCTCAGTGTGTGTCCACCTGTGCATGCCATCTAGGTATTTTTTGGAGAAGAGATCTTGGTGTTTGTATTTTTAAACAGAGAAAATTGCAGCTATTTAAGTAATGCAAATATTAAAATGAAGTGTTCTGACTTTTGTGATTATCTCTTAAAATGTATCAATTCTGATCTAGAAGAGTGAATTTGGATGTTTCTTTCCTTCATTCTCCCAACTGCTTACAATCACTGTGATTATCTTTGTAGAACAATCAAGATGTCTGAAATCAAATACAGCAACACAAATTCCTCTCAAGAACACAGGTGTCATTCTCAATCTCTGTTCTCTTTATTCCCTGTATAATTAATTGAACAGGCACAAGTAACAAGCAGGACCAGACTTATCTAAGACACTAATGATGCTATTGTTCCGTCTGTCCCACCTCCTCTGCCTGATTGCATGTCAGCAGTGTCACTGCGCAGCCTTTCTTATCTGTGTGAGACAGCATGAGTGGCAAGTACATAATGTGCTGTTATTGCTTTTTTTTTTTTTAATTTTGACTTTGAATTTGATGTTCCTTTTCAAAAAGAATCCTCGATAGAATCCAGGCAATAAGGTTTAAGAAGTAAGGAGGAAGGTTTATGCAAGCTTGTCAACTGCAATCCTTGAATACTCAAAATATTTCAAAATGTTTTCTGAGACTTTAACAGGAGCAAAATCAACATGCAGAAGAGAAGCAGTCCATCGTTTCTCTAGAAAAAAAAAAGACGTTTTGCATGCATCTATTCATACAGGCATTTGCCCACATTCTAACTTGGGCTGAAATAAGCATGGTTAGTTTTCGGTACACATATTCATGACATGGCTTTTGCTACCTTTTGAAATGTTACCCTGGAAAGATTTAATCAAAGGATTAAATGAAATCACTAAGCCACTTCAAACTGACACCGGGCAGTTTATAAGCAGGAGATGCTGTAACAGCAGCAGCACTGTTAAACACTTACTTCGCATCTCCCTTTACAGGGAAACACAGGAGATAAGTTCCAGTCAGAGATCAGTTTACATATAATGACAGAGAATGAACTAGACTATGTGCAGATTAGAGAATTGCTTCTTAGAAGCTTAGATCCACTTAAAGCAGACAAAGCAGGCTGCCCTGATGGCATGGATCTCTAAGCCTCGGAGGCTACGAGCAAGGAAGCAGCAGCTGCCTTGTTCATCAGCTGTGGGATTTGTTTCAGGGGATTGACAAGTAGAGAAAGAAATCTCATTATTTTAATTTATTTGAAAAGATAGGGAAGCAAAACATAACAACAAGAATTAAGAGTCATTTGTTTCATTTTGGGACAGTCCTGGCTACTCTCTGAGGGAATCCAGAGAAAGAGGAGGAGATAAGAAAAGTAAATAACTATCAAAAGCCATGGAGAGAATTTTAATAACCCGCTACACTACTTTGAATGTGATAAAATATATACCTGCCACATACTTGACATGCAGTGATAGTGATGGATTACAGACAAATAAAATCAAGCCTGACTCTTCAGATTTCCTACTTTGTGTATGTAGATGCATGGCATTCATGTGGGCCACCAGCTGAGGTCTCAGCTGCTGAGCTTTCCTGAAAGGTCACTCTGGTACCCATTACATGAAATCAAATACTGCCAGCGATGGGTGGAAGTCTCCTGTAGACAGGACAATCATATTTCAATATTTGCAAAGAGCGTCCGTTCTTCCATATGAAAAAAGTACTGCCCTCCTCTTCATCCAAAAGTAGATGTCTAGATCTGTGGGTGGAGTGGGCTAGGGCAGACACAAGCTTCATTTCCCCTCCATCACAACAGCTTTGCAGCTGTTCTGTGTCCTGCTGTGGGTGTGGTAAAGGCAGCAAACCAGCCCATTGGCTCTAACGGCATTTGGAAACATGGGTGAATGAGTCATGAGGGAAAGCACATTTCTCATTAAATAACCAGATTTTGCATGTCCGCATTCATATTCACTGTTATTGTGTTCTCATTTTAATTTTATTGTCACAATTGAATCCTCAGTGTTTTGTTGTGGTACCTTGGTGCTTTTCTGAAATTGTGGAGGAAATGACTTGGGAGTGCTACGAAACTACGAGCAGGTATGTTTCTATTCTGTTCTTGTATCGCTTCCAGGTTGTTCTGTTCATTTTGAGAATAGGAGGGCAAAAAGCAGTGCTCCAGTTAAGGGTTTTTCAGAATTCACAACTTACATAACATACACAATGTTTTTCTCTGAAGCTGTGGCAATACCAGAAGAAATTCCAAGAGTTGTTCTGCATAAACCAAAAGCAAATATAATAGAATATGAAGAATTCAGTAGGCAGTATGAATGCAGTGCAGATAGATGGAGGTGGAACACTGCACCTACTTCCAACATTTTCCTATTTTAGACAATCCAGGGAAGACCTGGAAGACATGTTTCCAGACTGAAGAAAGATATTTGACTAGATATTTAGGGCCAAGTGTCAGGTCCTGCATTTTGGTCACAACAGTCCAGGCAACCCTTACAGGCTTGGGGAGGAGTGGCTGGAAAGATGCCTGTGGAAAGGGGCCTTGGTGTACTGACGGACAGACAGCTAAATATGAGCCAGCAGTGTGTGCAGATGGCCAGGAAGGCCGATGGCATCCTGGTTTGTATCAGGAATGGTGTGGTGAGCAGGACTAGGGAAGTCATCCTGCCCTGTATTCAGCATTGGTGATGCCTCACCTCGAGTACTGTGTTCAGTTTTGGGCACCTCTGTACAGCAAGGACATGGAGGTACTGGAGCAGGTCCAGAGAAGGGCAACCAGGCTTGTGAAGGGCTTGGAGAACATGTCCTATGAGGAGAGACTGAAGGAACTGGGGCTGTTTAGTCTGGGGAAAAGGAGGCTGAGGGGAGACCTTACTGCTCTCTTTCAGTCTCTGAAAGGTGCTTACAGCAAGAGCAGGGTTAGTCTCTTCTCCCTGGTAACAGGAGACAGGATGAGGGGAAATGGCCTCGTGTTATGCCAGGGAGGTTTAGATTGGCTAACAGGAGCCACTTCTTTACAGAAAGGGTTGTTAAGCACTGGAATAGGCTCCCCAGGGCTGTTGTTGAGTCACCATACCTGAATGTGTTTGAAGGCCATTTAGATGTGGTGCTCAGGAGCATGATTTAGTGGAGGGTTGTTACCTAGGGTTATATGGTTAGGTTATGGTTGGACTTGGTGATCTTTAAGGTCTTTTCCAACCTGGGCAATTCTATGATTCTATGATTTTATCATCTGTTTACATTAGTAACAAATGCTAGGGCCAAAATATACTCACTATGGGTACTGAAGGAGGTAACTACTTTGTACTTCCATTGCAGTCCTAGATTTGTTCTGCATGGAGAAACCTATCTTAGACATACGTGAACAAGCCAGCACTGGGATAAAATTAGCAAGGCTACTTTTGTTTTGATTAGCCATCAGCTATGATGCTCTCCTTGCGCTTCCATAGTTGCTTCCAATCTCTCTCCCTGTACAGTGTGAGTCATAAGCAGAACACATCTACACTTTACACATATCCACATGGCTCTTTCTAGTGTGTGCCACTGTGGCAGCCTTGTCAGCAGTGTATGGGAGAACCCTCATCTATACCTGCTGCTATATCTACTCCACCCCGACCACAGCAGCAGAATGGTCAGAAACTGATGCATACCAGTGAGCATACTAAGGAGATGCATTAAATTAGATATATATTCAGCTAATTACTTTTTCAGTTCTAATTTTCTTCCTTTCCTTGCACTGCTTTCCTTCCTATCTTTTCTGCAATCTCATCATAAAGAGCTCGCTGTAGGGTGATGGATTGAAATAGGCAGATACGTTCACAGCCTTTTAAGCTTTCCTCTGCAACTGGATTTGGTGAAATTGTTAAGATGCTATGTAAAAAGAAATGCTATGTCAAAAAAAAAAAGAAAAAAGATCTTCTATTGATCCACCTTCCACATAAACGAGTAAACATTCTTTAAATACATAAAATTATTTTTATAGTATACAGATACTGTGTGTTGTGTCTTAGTTCCTGATCTTGTGATATATGTTGTCTATGCAATCATGTCATCATGTCTTCTTAAAGAAAAACTATGCCATGCTGTCATTTATTATCTAAAACAATTCTTTGGAACCTAGATACTTAACATATGTTTTGTTATGTCATTACTATGATGTCTCACCCACTGTCTCTTCATTTCTACAACTATTCATCAAATCTATAGAAGTAGTTTCCTGTAGCCAAAAGCTATGTCAGTGGAGACAGACCTCTTTTCTTTTTGATTTGTTGCCTCTGTGAACAGGAGGCTGGCTTCTTACTTGAAGATACAACATAGCTTTGGATAGTTAACCTGCTTTCAGCAGTGTTTACAGACTAATCATAGACTAAAGAACTGTTTCACAGAGTTGCAGATTAATAACAAGCCAACAATTTCTATATTAGAAAAAGTTAGTACATCTTATTTTTGTTACTTTTATACACTAGATGAAAATTAAAAGGGCGGAGATGATACCTACATAATTATGGTAGTAATGTAGAGAAAATTGAAAAAAACACCAACATATGCTATTATACAGTATTCACTCAGCCGTATTTTCCATTTGAGCAAGTAATATGACAGCTGGATAAAGCAGTTTGTGCCTCAGTAGAATAACTGAAAAGCTAAAATTGCATTCACATGAAAAGAGTGTGGGAGTATGAGAGTGTGCATTTGCACACACGAGTGGAAGTATGCTCGTGTGTGCACATGCACACTCTCATACTCCCTGTATCAGGCATTACGCTATTATCTCAAGGAATGAGACAAAATTGCAGAGCTGTCTTGAAGAGCAGCTTCTAACTGGGTTAAGATACTTGATCTGGCTTTGCTGTCTTTATCATGAGGTAACATGGATAAAGACCTGTTAAGCCACTGACTCCTGGCTTAATGAGATCTGTACTCCAAAACACCATCTGGCTGGCTTTCAGCAGCACAGAAAAAGTCAGCTGTGGTGCCAGAGGAAATGGAGGATCGAATTTAAGGAGCTGAGGCAGAGAAAGAAGGAGGAAAAGATATGAGTGCTGTCGATATACTTATTAGCAGGTCACTAACTGGAAACTTAAATATTCTTCCAAATAGATTCAAATAAACAGTGAATAATCAAATACTGTAGAAGGAAAACTCTGTAGTCACATTCTGGTTAGAAGGATAATTTTTTGTTTGTTTGTTTGTTTGTTTTTGTTTTAAACAGATAATTGAGAACAGTACTCTGTAACCCAGCAGCTCTGAAACAGCTCTTTCTGTTCACTGTTCTGGCAGCCTTGGGAACCTGCTGAGTTCTGGCTGCCTTGTGCGTGGGACCTTAATTTCCAGTACACATTCTGTGAATAAAAGTTTCTGTGCTGAAATAAAGGCAGTAGTCAGAAGCTAAGCACTAATCAGTGGCTTATCTCCTCAGATTTTAATCTACTCCAGAAAAAGGATTACAAAATACCAATATTTATGTAATATGAAACAGAACTGCTGTTATTTAAACAAAAGTAAACTAAAAATAAAACAAATAAAAGTAAAAAAGAAGAAGAAGCAAATAAGCCTATGGGATTGAGCTGGGTGTTGCTGCAGGACTGTGGCACGTCTTGGTGCTCCCTGGAGCAGCTGCACACCTCTGTGCATGCTGGATTTGCATAGCACTGGGTGCAGGTCAGCACATCCCTGTGCCAGAGCTCCTTGGGAAAGCAAGTGGCTCAGGCGTGCTCAATTGTTCAAGTGCTCTTTTGTTAGCAGAAACCACAGAAATGAGCCACTAGAAGCCAGAATTAATGAGAATGTGTGAAATTTGGTCAAGCTTCTATTACTGCATAAATGGAAACTTTCACAAGTTCTGAAATGCTTTCATCTTGGTGACCAGTGCAGTAATTTGTAATGTGGTACACTTAGCCAGTATGTTTAAGTAGGGAAGTGTGGTTTTGTGGTAAAGGCAATGAACTAACCTTCCATTTCTTGCTCTACTAAAGGCTTCCTGTTTGAGCATAACTTTCACTCCTACAGTAGTAACACTTGTGCTGTATGCTTCAGAGTTATGCTTTTAATTTACAGTGTCAGAAGCAGAACTTTATTAAAAGCAACATAAATGCAATGGTAAGCAATTTGTAAACACCCAGGATATTATGTGAATGATCTTGCATAACAAAAAAAGGTGAATCAATAACTATGTCTGTTTTAAATTAGGAAAGTTTTGATGAGAACTGCTTTCCAAATTCATGGAATTTCTCCTTTCTCTTGGTTTTTTTGTTTTGTTTTGTTTTGTTTTCCCTCATGGGAGATAGGAGATGTTTTCTCAAACAGCCTGGAGTCAACAAAGCTGCTAGCTTGGTTCCTACAAGCAGCTCTCTTAAGTTATAGGCAGTGGAGAATAAGAGTTCAGTTCAGTGTGAGAAATATCAGAGAAAGCTATTGTAACCCCTATACTACATTTTTCACTTGAGCTAGAGCTCTACATTACAGAATGCTCTTGAACTCATTGATTCATAAGAAGCGAATTTTTAAAATGCCAAATCTGTAGTATACAGGTTTGTCCCTGGAGGCAGAGGAGGTGACATTTCTGCTGCTGTGCCAGCATTATCAGCCTAGGAGAAGGTATACGTCCGTCATCACATTTCGACTGATAAATATGATAATAAGAAAAAATTTCTTAAGCTTTGGCAACATGTATTTACTGCTCCAAACCCATCATGGCTGTCATGTCATATAAAGTAAACAGAAACAGAAGAACTGGAGAGAGTAGGCTATGTAAGAAGATTAGACCAATGAAACACTGGCATCTAAGTATGTCCTTCATCAGTACAAATTGTCTCTTTGTGCATAGGATTCTATTTTCTCCTACAAACATATCACCTACAGCTGCTGTAAAAGCTACCTGTATGCAAAGATAAATCACAGCAGTGCTGGGCTCTGCAGCACAAACTGCAGAGAGTTTCTTGAGGTAAATCTGTACACAGAAGAGAACTGTGCTCATGTTTCACCTTCCTGACATTTAAAAAAAACAGCAGCACAACTGTGAACATCCAGTGTTTGAAACAGAAAACCACTCAACTGATGGAGGGATCAGGAACTAATGAAGCTGGAAACTACTAAGTACAAATGAGGAGAGCTTCACTGGCATTAGTTTGATAGTTTTACACAACAAAGGCTATTACAGAGATATCCAGCAGCAGATTTCTGCTTAGAACAGTATGCTAACATTTCCATTTTCCATCTCAATTTTCAGGTATCAATGGTTTCATCATAACCACCTTTTCAGGCAGAGGTTTGGTTTTGATAGTTTGAGTTCAGGAGAGCATTTTTATTAGCCAGGGGTTAGAAAATGCAAAGAAAGTATTAACAACCTTCAGAAGCGTCTGGTTAAAAAAAAAGCAATAAAAAACACAAACAAACTCTGTTTGAATTTTGTGAAGGCATTAATAGTAGTAAGGACGATTATAGCAATTTCCTGGGTCCAAAATGTGGAATTATTTCACAGAGATTAAGGGCAATGTTTTTGAAAGCTTGTCTGAAGGTAATCAGGCAGCCAGCCAGCTGGGGACAAATGGGGATTTTCAAAGGAGAAGAACAGGTATACTTCTGTTGTTCACGTGCTTTTGTTTTGGTGTTCAGTCTCAAGAAAGGATGAGATTATTATGGAGCATACAGGTTGATTTGGTTATATTTCTGTTCTCCCAGTTGTGGTTAAATGTGTGATCTATAAGCCTTGCTGAAACACAAGAGTTTTTTTGAGTGACGCATAATCCTGGGCAAAGGAAGGCTTTTGTTTTGTTTTGTTTTCTTTCATAACTGGTAATTCCTCTGTACAATGATTTGTAGTGGCAGGTTTACAGCCTTCTCGATCTGCTCCATCGACCACTTTGGAGTGCTGATGTTGTGGCTGGGCAGCTTACCTCTCTTGTCTTGAGCTGAAATGTGTTGTCTAGCAATAGACAGCTCTCTTTACCACATCAGAAGAAATACGATGCTTATCTCACCTGTTGTCTTTTCTTCATTTTTCTATCTGACAAAAGAAAAATTGTCTAAGTGTAGGAGAGTTTAATAGAGAGTTTGTACTGAATCACAGACTGATGCAAGAATTTCAGCTGTGTTGAAACTGTACACTCATGCAATAACAATGTAGATCAGTCTGAATCTAGTACTTTTTAAACTAAAATATGAAACCTTAGAAGGGAGTAGTCTATGACATCATTTAAACTAAACCATTTTCCTCTCATACTTAGGATTTCTTTACAGGAATTACGGAGTTGTTGAAAATAGCTATTTAGGGCAGGAATGTATGGACCATGCAGCTGGACAAGGAAAACCTTTTGCTGGCAGCAAGATGGACAGCCGAAATTGTCTCCATGCACAGCGAATGCACAGACTGACGCAACTCTACAGATTTTAAGGAGCAATCAAAATATTACAAATATTCCTGTATTCTGAGAAGCTCAAGTTTACACATAATGGTTAAGGAGTTATCTTCAAAAACATGGCTTGCAATGACTCTTTGTGATTGGTAAAATAATGTTACTTTATCTCTACACCTGATAGAAAAGTCTGGCTGTGTTACTGTGTACAGCATGGAGACAACCATGATGTGATGAGAAGTCTGCCCTCCTACATAGTACTAACAGCTCAATTCTATACTTCTTCCTCAAGTTGGAAAGGGAAATAAATGTGCATATGAATATATCTAACGGAGATGTATCAGCAAAAGAAAACCAGTATATTGGCTAGCATGACTGCTAATCGTTTGTCAAGTCTATACCAGCAGTGAGCTCAAATCAACCCTAAAATGCCCTGACATATGTTTGTAAGATAACATAAGGCTCATATGTAATGTGAACTTCATCTAACCTCATTCCAACTTCATCTAACCTCATTGCTTCCTCATTTAAGAAGCAAGAAGAGAAGAAAATAGCATTTAGAATATTATTTCTTCTTAATATTTACGTTAGAAATGAAAAAAATTCTGATTTTAGAATATGTATATATGGATAAAATTATTAATTAAAAGCATGTAATAACTTCAAAATTCAATGCAGATATTTTCCAGGCTTCTATCCAGCAAAGCATTTGTTACATGAAATGTAACAAATCATGTTACATGAAATTTACAGGCAAATTCAAGTGTGTGTCTAAGAGTTTTCCAGGACCAAGTATATATAATTTATCTCTTTAACTAAATCTGAAAGCTCATTATTTCAAATACACTTGAATTTGAGTGCTGTGCATGTATAGTACACTTAACATGTTTTTATCGACAAGATCCCTTCTAGCATCCTACTGGCTCTACTTCATAAACTTCATATGCTGCAGTAGATGTCTAATCTGATAACAATTTACATATTACTTAGATAAGGATAAATCTGTCCTTATGGCTGTGTAACTTTGAAGTCTTTTTGTTTACTCTGATAATCTTCAGATGATAATTTCAAAATCTTTTCTACCCACAGCCTGACATCTCATCAAATGTTTGTGTATAAAAGCTCCCGTATTGATAGTGGAAGTGTGAACATTTAATAAATGTAAAAAAGCTGAGCGAGATCTTCAAACATCAGTTCTGGGTTGCATTTAATTCCGATGAAGTTGCCTGGGTTCAGGTTTCCATTATATTATATTCACTGGAAAGATGCCTGGAACAATGACAAGCAGGATGCTCAACTGGGTCTTTTATACACTCCCCTATCTTCCATCCCAAATACATGCCAGAAGCAACACAAGCTATAATAAACTGATATATTCATGTGCCTTACCAGCTCTGACTGCTCTGAATCTTGCCATGGCTAGCATTTTCTCTTGATATTCTAAATTAAGCTTGAAATAGGGCAGACCAGTGTATAAGATTAGCATTTGAAATATTTTGTCCCTATGCCCTGCTCAAGAGATGAAGTCAGCTTGGGGAGTATAAATACATCATGTGCCTGAAGGCTGGTAAAAGGAGAACTAGAGGTATGAGAGATAAACCCCATGCCATTTCATACAAGATTTAAAACTAGAATGTTTTCAGTATATTTCTTTGAAATTTTACCCTTCCATTTGTGATATTTATGTTTTAATGAAATAGTACAGTAAGGAGAAAGCATCCACATTAAACAAGGAAAATACATTTAGAAGCAGAATATGCAGCATCCATCCACGCTCTGTGGCAAAGTGCCCACTGACATAACATTTAGTTTGCACAGTTAACTGTATCACAGACAGCAAATATGGAACACATGCATTTTCATGGAGCTCTTGGCTGAAGCTTCATACAGAAGAGCAATCTTTAAAGTAAATGTGCAAAGACAAATTAAACAGAAGAAAAAAAATGTGCTTCTTTGGCTCTGAACCAAAACTCTGCAAGAGCCAAGAACAGTCTGAGCCAATTTCATACTAATAGACAAAAGCTAGTAAAGTATGATATTCTAGAAAGGATTTTTAGTAGAAGTACTTTTTCATATCTCAGTGGTTTGTAAGATACGTTTTATTTATCCTCATTTCACTGACAGTGGAAATGAAGGTGACAAAGCCGCTCATCCTAGGACAAGTTCTTCTAATTTTTTTTCTCCAAGGCTCCCATGCTAACTGTCCATATGCTCTAGCATGCAAAGTTTTGGTCAGAATTAAGATGCTTAGTCTCCTGGGCATTACTTAAAATTCAGTACATTTCTGTGCTGAATTCTCTATTTTTCATTAAAGGCAATTCATGTCAGGAGTGTATTACCATGCCAGCTATGGCAGACAGCTGTAAACCACCCATCTGGCATATGATAATAATGATCCTGATACATATTCAGTGCATTTCATGGAGCCCTCTGGAAATCAGATACACTACAGGAGTAAATTAGGCAGGAAGAAGGATCTGAGAACACAGCTATCTGTAACTGCCTGCAGTATTTGCAGAAACAATGAAGGATGAGCAATGATGAGCCAGTCATGAGTCCCTCCTTCACCAATCATCCGCTAGGGATCAGAGGAAGAAACAGCATGTCTTTCATGGAGGACAGGCCAGATCTACTCTTAGAAAGCCATATAACATGCATGTGAGGCTTCTATTTTACCTCAGGCATTCAGATGTGAATGCCTGGTTGCTACATAAATGATCTGTTACAGTTTCTGGCAGTTGCATCCTTTAGGTTGAAATTCATCCTTCCTGTCCTTTCTTATCCGATTCTAGACAGATTCTAGAACAGAAAGGGGAAGTACCTCCCAAGTAATTCTATCTATCTTCTTTCTTCTTGGTATGTTCAACATGAAGCACCTGCTGAAATGAAGGCATAACTGCTAAACACCCATTTCGCAAAGCAAACAGAAAAGAAATTACTAAATCAGAAGCTCTGTGGTAAAATGCTGAAGATCTTGGGAGGTAGTATCTGATATTTCAAAGCTGCAGAGCTGTCATGATTCGGACAACTGCACATCAAAAAAAAGCTGTGAAAAAAATAACTCATTTTTTCTCATGCGGTTCTTGATTAATGTCCATAATTATTCATTAGTGTACTGTTGCAATAGTGACTACTTCAAGGGCTCTTGACTGAGAAATCCAGCAGATGGTGAGGAGATGCCCACCTGCTCAGTAGAATCCATTAGGAACATAATGTGTTGCTTCTATAAGGACTTCCCTTCAAACAGACACAAATCATGTGCTAATTTATAGTCTTTTATCATTCCTCTTTGAGTGCATGCTCTGCATCTTTCAACGGGCTCAAATTATTACAGTATAAAATATTTCCTTTCCTTTCTATGCTGATATTACAACAAGCAAGGTGACCAAAGAATAAGAATACTCCTGGGCTAATGTCATAGCTTTAGAGTGGGAGTTTGATACATAAACCTCATTCTGTGTTTTAAGTAGAGACATCCATCATGGTTACTACAGCTTCTTGTTGAGAAAGCATTCCGAAGTTCAGAATAAACTTCCTTGCTGAGAACCAAAAGAGGTGCCAGCAGATAATTCATCATAATTTTGAGGAGCGACCGAAGGAACTGGGGCTGTTTAGTATGGGGAAAAGGAGGCTGTGGGGAGACCTCATTGCTCTCTTCCAATGTCTGACAGGTGCTTACAGTGAGAGCAGGGTTGGTCTCTTCCCACTGGTGACAGGTGGCAGGATGAGGGGAAATGGCCTCAAGTTGTGCCAGAGGAGGTTTAGGTTGGTAGGAAAAAATTCTTTACAGCAGCACTGGAGTAGGCTGCCCAGGAAGGTGATTGTTTAAAAACTTTTTGAATGTGGTGTTCAAGGACTTGATTCAGTGGAGGGCTGTTAGGGTACTATGGTTAGGCTGCGTTTGGACTTGATGATCTTTAAGGTCTTTTCCAACCTGAGCAATTTTATGGTTCTATAGTTCTATATTTTTTTCCCAAATATATGAATATTTAAAATTCCAATGTCTATAATGAAATAATTATTGGTAAAACAAAATCAATATAACGAAAAGGTCATTCATTTAATGAGGCTTTACTTTAATCACTTGAAAATGTAGGAAATAACAGATATTAAAATATCTTTAAATGTATAACCTTACATATAACCTTAATATACATTTAAATAACTTTGTATATAACTTTAATATATGTTTAAATAACTTTAAATGTATTCAGATTGATAGTGTCTTCACTGACATTAGTGGTCCCCAGTTACACCATAGGAATTTTAGATCGGATGTTAGGAGAATTTCTTCACAGATAGAGTGATCAAGCATTGGAACAGGCTGCCCAGGGAAATGGTGGAGTCCCCAGCCCTGGAAGGCATTTAAGAGATTTGTGGAGGTGGAACTATGAGATTTGTTTTAGTGATGAGACTTGGTAGGTCAGACTGGTGATTGGATTTGTTTTGAATGTTTTTTCTAACCTAGCTGATTCTATGACTCCATCACTAGGTTTATTTACAGATGTCAAAAAATATTATAAAAAGTAAGAGGTATTCTCATGTGGAATGCACATGTATGTTTCTTTTCTGACTGGGACTGACAAGACTGGGAGAGTTCTTTTCCTACATTCCTCCAGGAGTATAATTTTTAGCTCTTATTCTTATCTCTGCTCTCCTCAGGAAATTTTCTTTGAGGAATGAATCAAAATTATAACAAGATAATGCATAAGAAGGTGCCACTAAGGTTGTGTTCAGCTTCTCTTTCTGCAGGCACTGTACTTCATTAAGTGCAGAGATTATGCTGATAACATCTACTATCATTGGTTTACAAGTCAAATGTAAAGGGCTTCAGATCAAAGTTTTTGTTGTGTCCAGTAGGAATTGTGAAGCTGCCAGGAGCCTGCTTTAGTGATTCTTTGACCACTGACATCTTTCAGGAAAAATCCATCCTTTGCAGAAGCCTGGAAATTACTGTGTATGCATAAACTGCGGGTTGTTCCCAAGGGATCATTTATCACCCGAAAGCTGACACCTCAGGGGTAGCAGAATGTAGGATATGACAAAGCCACCTGCTATGTTCTAGCACAGTTGACTTATTTGAAGAGGCTTTTACAACCAATTATCAAACATTCTGATTAACCTAGCTCCAGAATTTCCTGCTGTTGTTGAGAACAGAATTCAAGGACCTTTGGAGCTGGAAATGAGAATAAATGTTTTTAGATATTTTTCATAATATTTTCCTGGTTGCCCTTCCTGTATTGTTTTTTTTTGTTTGTTTGTTTGTTTGTTTTTGTTTTTGTTTTTAATTTTTAAATTTTTTAATAGCTGGTATGGCACTGAGTTTTTGGTTTAGGATGAGAATAGTTGATAACACTAACTACAACTCATGTTATAGTTTTTGCTGAGTAATAGTTGCAGAAAGGCAAGAATGGTTCTGTTTCTCATGTTGCCTTGCCAGTGGGGAGTAGGGAGTGCACAAGAAACTGGGAGAAGTAAGAACCAGGACATCTGACCCACACTGGCCAAAGGGATGTTGCATGCCATATGGTGTCACAGTCAGCAATAAAAACTGGGGTAAAGGAGAAAGGGAGAGACACAGTCAGAGGAATAGTGTTTGTCTTCCCACGTGACCATTCACTGTTACAAGCTCTGCTTTCCTGAAATGTCTGCTCTCCTGGAGCACTACTTTCCTGGCTGAGCATCTACTTGCCTTCTAAGTTCTCTCTGTGTTGTTCTGTTTTATATGTATGATCTGATCTTTTTACATCTCTTCAGTTGCTTCCTAAAATAAGAATTACTAGCTTAGTAGAGGTTAATCTCAGTTTCTGAGGTGTTGTCCCCTGCATTTTTTTCTTTAGGAGTTAATTTATTCTCCAGAAACCCAGAGCATCCCTGAAGAAGGTGAGAGTTGTTGCAAAAATAGTGTTGGATTGCGGCTTGGATAGTTCATTAAAATTCAGTGAAATGACCTGCTGAAAGCAAAATGCTGCATCAAAGTTTCAGACTTGAAATAGCTTCAGTGGTCCTGTGGACCAAGGTGCTGTGTTTATATACTATATGCAGAGTAAAGTTTGGCTGTACTAATTGTGCCATGAAAAGATAATCCTGCTAAAATTAAACAATCAAAGAAGATAGGTGAGATGTGACTTTATGTAGTAAACAGTGATTGAGGAAAGAAGAGAAAACAGCAGGACTCTGCATGAAGCAAATTAATTCATGCTGGAGTTTCACGCCCCTGAAGAAATTAAATTGCCCACTTCCTAATCAGTACAGCTCCCTGCCATTTCAATTCTTTTTTTCATATTTCCTCTCTCATACTTAGCATAATTTGTTCTGTATGAACATCCCCTAATTTATGCTTTTACGATATTTTAGATATTTTTATTTTTCAATTATTCTACGAGAGTCTTTGAATTACTTTAAGAAAATTGCCACAGAGATGTGACCATTCCTTATTCTTGCTCTTGGAAACAAAACTTAACTTTTGGCTCTTGCTTTCTTTATTTCTTTTCTTTAGTTTCCATGAAAGTGAGGTATGCCACTATGCCATTTGGGATGCAGTGACATAAATATGTTCTGTGGGATACACATAAAGTGCATCATACAGTACTTGAAAAGAAAATGAAGACAATCGGCTTTTAAACTACAGAACTAAGACACCACAAGGACAGAATTTTAAGAGTAAAATCATAGGAAATTGGAAGCTGGAAGATCACTTCCAGATCTTGAATTAGCAACTCATTAATACAAAATTATTATGATTGGAGTAGTGAAGTATTGTTTTCCCTCATACAGCTGAGTCTCTAAATCTGGCATCATGAGTGTCATCCACTCTCCGAGATGCTAGCAGCAACAGCAGAGAAAATATAAATACCCATTATGTGCTGTAGAGGAAGTCTGAGATAAATCAGAGCATTTGGGAGATGACATCAGTATTAGACTGCAAGCTAAAATACAGACTTTGTACTTTACCTGGTACTTTCAGCTTTCTTTGTTGTTAGATATTCTTAAAATAAACCTGTTATACTTGCATACATTTTTACTGCACAAACGGTTATGATAGTTATTTGTTTTTCATAATCTAAAACCTCTGTTGAACAAGGTGATACATTGATGGAACAGAAAATTGAAAGAAAAAGAGGTGGTTTTACCAGACCCTCTCACCCTCTAAAATCAGGCCCAGATAAGGAAAAGCATTTAACTAATGGCTAAGTATAAGCATGTGATTCAGTTTGTGCTTTTTCAATCACGAATCAGCTTAAGCATGTACTTAATGTATTTTGATGAGCTGAGGCCAGAGTTCTGCTCATGAGCTTTAACCTCTGTGCTGTTCTGAGGGTAGGAACACAGGCCACATGTGGCACAACTGGCATATACTCTGAAATTTCCATTATTTCAAATGGATGTCATTTTTAGTTGATACTTCATGAGAAGCACTCATCAGATTTATGTCTCTGAATATGAACCCTAGCATGATCTGGCCTTGAGCCCAGACACTAAGCTTCGGCTTAAAAACTGATTCTGATCTGACTCTGAACACCTTATCATCTCATTGTTGATGCTACAGTACGGAAAATGAATTATCATTTAGCCCAGAGACCTGCATTGTAGAGTGTCACTGGGATATGGAATAGAGAGGAATTGGTCCTTGGGATTTTCATGCTTGCATCTATCCCCTCCACTACATATCCTTTAGCATTTTGCATTTCTGTTTTAAGGCTTGGCGTCCTCAATAAGCCTGAAAAGGTTTTAAAAAAACAACAGTAAAATTTTGATTCTGCTGATAGCTCTATCTGAAGATTCTAGAGATCTATTCAAATTATTGCTAATATATATAGCTTTCTAAATGCTGCCATAGTGTTTGCAGTTTATTTTAAAATTAATTACCTCAAGCCTTCTCCTCATGTAAGACTCCATAGTTTCTTAAATTTTCCTTACCTGGCAGAATTGCCTTCACCTTTATTTTTCATCTTTCTGCAGAGGAATGTATGGCATTTTAAATTTGCATTCCAGACCCTACTTTCCTCATCTGACAGGATAACACATGGACAGCTCCAAAACTCTGCGTTTCCTTTACTTGTGACATGCTGAGTATAATTTTAGGTAGTACATCCTTCTACTCTGACAAGGAAAAGACCAAAAGGACCAGAAGATAAAGTTGGTATTTAACACAGTCACAAGGAGTTGACGGTGATCACTGAAGCCTTCCAGTTTCAGCTCATTTCCAAGTGAGTGAGATACATGGCTCTTTCATTCAGTCCATGCTGCACATTCTCACTGCATGTATAGATAGAATTTTGTAGCTCATGGACATCCCAAAGAAGATAAGAAAAATACTACTAGCAAATGAGATGACAAATTAAGATACTGAGCTGAAATTAAAGAAATGGAACTCATGAAGTCTTTGTTACGAAACTTTATTCTTTTCATTCTTGAAACCTAACGTTGACTAGACTGATCAGATCAAGCTGTTTAGCCACCACTCCTGTTTGTAGCAGTGAATTATCAGAAGCTTAAGGAGAAAGAGTAGAGCACAGCAGGCAATGAGTAATCATTATGCCCACTAAAACATATAGCAGCTGAAATTTTTGAACAAGGGTCCTCCACTGGGTGGTTGTTTTACAGCTTTTGACAGATCTTCTTCCATGAATTTGTCTAATCCCTCAGAGAACTTGCAAATACTTTATCCAGTTAGTTTCTCTATCAGTATTCCCCCCCTTTTCTTTTCCATCATCAATAAAATATAACAGGGGCATTTTATTTGGGTTATTTCTTTATGTAGGAGCAAGTCTGCCTGTTTCTTGGGCTTAGAACAAACAATGTCTCTAACGGAATAGATTGGTATTTTCTTTTGGAACTAATATATTTTATATGATAACACATGAGTGACCAAACATAAAAATATCATGAAGATTTTGCAGATCAAGGAATGAGCTGCTCTGAATGCCCATGACCATGAATGATGGATAAAAAAACATGTCTTTAAAACACAGATCCTACTCATTCTGTGAGAAGGGCCTTAATCCTTTCATGGCTGCTATTTCATATTAGCTCAAGTGGTACAAGTCTTGACTCATTACAAGTGCTTGTAGTGCCCTCTGCCAAAACACTTCCAGCAAGAGTGAGAACCTTCATCTTAGGTGTAACAGCCCAAATAGTCTCCTTTGGAACATAGTGCTTTTACATAAACTAATTATGAATTCCAGACTTGTTATGCCAGTGAGATAAATAATGCTATACACTTTAGTGCAATAATTCAAGATCTGTGGATGAAACATTGCCTCCCTGTGACAAAGTAATATATAGCTTACTTGTGCACTGTTTTTCTATTCTCTATGTTGCACATATACGCCTGCCTGAGTAGAATAACACAGTTGATGAGCATATATTGCCAATTGCATATTGGATAAGGCAGGAATTTTATGAGCTTGGCGAGTGCTACTTATTCATTTAATTTAACAGTCTACTGACCTGTTCATGCCATTTCTTTCAGGTTTAGCACCCAATCATAGCACTGAAGAAGATAATTGAAGTGCCCCAGATGTTTCACAGTGAGCCAAGTTTACAAAATAGTAAGAGCATACTTAGCTTCTACATTATTTATTTATTTATTTACTATTTACTACATTATTATTAATTGTGTACTAGATTCTGCATGGTTCTCCATAATAAATATTCATTTCACCAAATATAAAGAAATGCATGTTCTATTTCAGTGATCCAAAAATACAATTGAACATTGTCATACCATCTGTCTTTGCAGCATTTTGACCTGACTTCCAACAATTATTGCCCAGAAATACTTGGATTATCCTGTGAAAACAGTTTATATCACTAGCCATTTTTAACAGTGTTCTAGAAAAAAAAAAAAAAAATTGGCCAGCTGCAGAGATTGAAAGTGTTTCAGATGCAGTGCATAGACCTTAGGAAAATCAGGAGAGGGAGCATATTTCTTGGGTTAATTGTAAGTATTCTGGCTGATTAAGAAACATTATCTGAAACACTCGCACAGACTCATGGTTCAAAGTGCACTGTTGTGTAGTGAATTATAGCATTATAAGGAAGTCTCTGTTTTGGGGGAGGTATTTTTGTAAGGTTCATAACATTTGGTCATCTCCTATGAATAATAAAATAATTTCTGAAGAAAGGTCTGCTGCTGCAGATATCTCTATATAAAAAGTCTAAAAGAGGGAGAAATACGAATCTTTGATTTGATTTTAAAAAATCATGTATTTTCCACAAAATATACATCACTGTAGATTACATTAGATTTTCAGGAAATATCCCACAGTATTTTCAGTAAAGACAGGTATCTGTTCAAAAGCATCAAACTGATAATAAAAAATGTTATGGTTTCTATTTCCGTTGTAATATTTTTCACTACTTTCTTTGTTTTTGATTGAAAGCACCTTCATTTTTGAAAATTTACAGTTATACCAAGGGATATGGCAATAGCATGTTATATCCCTGGAGTGGCTGCGTTTTAGAAGAGAGTAAGCAAACCTTGAATTACACACATTACCTCCAGTCATAGGAAAGATAAAAAATAGGCAAAGCTATTATTACTGGTTCTTTGATGCGAGCCTTTCCTGGATAATATGCTATTGTTGCTGTAAAGTAGATCTCCAGAAAAATGTACTTAGAAAATGCTTTTTCTTTTATTTGGTTTTGAACATGCTCATTCTTGAACTAGAATGAATCACTGATGCTCATGTTTCGCCTCTTAGTCATCTGATGGGTTAATTCCTTTGTTGCAGACAATAAAATACCTAACATTTCCAGGAAATCAGAAGAAAAAATGAATTCTATTTTAAAATATCTGGGTTAATTTTACAGTAACTTGGCTTCAAGCGTTGGTGTAGCTTTATAGTGAACATCTTAAGAGTTTAACTTCAAAAACCACCACACAAAAAACAACAAAACAGTGTATCAATGTATACTATGCAGTTTTAATCAGCAACTCTGGAGAGTTGCACTCACTTTGGAACAGGAAAAAGGTAGAAAATTTGAGGATTAAGTTAGCCAGAAGAACCCCAGACTCTCTTGAATTCTTAAAGGCCACAGTACTCACAGTAAGAGAGGATTTATTGGGTTTAATGTTGCTTACAACAGCCTTGAAAATGTACATCAGGAGCGAGTGATGGATGTTTAGTTTCTGAGATCCAGCTTTATCACTGTGTTATGCAGCCCAACTCTTTATCTCAATTAAAAATCATTCTTGTTGGTGTGTGTGTGCCATCTAATGTCACTGAGATATTTCTTTCTCAAGCGACTGTCATGGCAAATGGCACCCTTATTCATAATCTGATAGTAAAAGAACAGGTGCCTAAGTTACCTTCTTTGCTGTCTAAACATCTTTGTTCAAGACACAAGAATGTGTGATCTTGCTAGGGAAAACGAAATCAATTATGCTACTGTGATGCTTACATAGCAATGCTTGCAGTGTAATTAAAAAAAAAAAAAAAAAAAAAGAAAAGCAGTGGTTGTCTGCATTTATGGCATAGTAAAACCTGAATGAAATTTCAATTTTGACTCATGAAGATGGTTTGAATTGGAAGGTATTTAATGATGATATTGTTCCAATGCTCCTGACATGAGCAGGGACACCTCCCTCTAGACCGGGTTGCTTGAAGCTCCATCCAGCCTGGACTTGAACATCTCTAAGGATGCAGCATCCTCAACTTTTCTGGGCAACCTGTTCTAGTGCCTCATCACTCTGTGAAAAATTTCTTCCTTATATCTAATCAGAACTTACTTGTATTTTCTTTTTTCTTAGCTTTAAAGTTGACCAATCAATACAATTTCTGATATCAATTCTCTTCCCATCTCTCCTGTAAGCACCCTTTAAGTATAGGAAAGCCACTCTAAGTTCTCCCTGTAGCCTTCCCTAAAGTTATCCTTCTCTGCTGCAAGTCCGAGGTAGTGAAGATGGGTCCTTATTGCTGTAGGAGAGCCAACTGAATACTTCCAAATGGTGCAAGCAGATAACATTTCTGTCCTGGAGCTAGAGCAAAAGGGCCCAAGCTTGTCCACTCTTACCTTGCAAGTAACAGTATAAAGGAGGAGGAACATACAATGCAGACAGTCATAGAATCATAGAATCATAGAATCACAAGGTTGGAAATGACCTGTAAGATCATCTAGACCAACCATCCTCCCAGTACCCTTGCTACCACAAACTAAACCATATCTCATATCTCCTCATCCAGGCACCTCTTGAACACTGCCAGGGACGGTGACTCAATGCCCTCCCTGGGCAGCCATTCCAGTGCTGAGTACAGGGGGATGATTACCTCTGCGCTCCCGTTGGCTACACTACTTCTAATGCAGGCCAGGATGCCTTTGGCCCTCTCGGCCACCTGGGCACACTGTCGGCTCATGTTCAGAAGTGTTCATAGTGCTATTCCTAAAGAAATTTCTGGAGTACAATCAGAACTGCTGCTTCTTAAAAGGGATGCTCTGCTTCCCTTCTTTGTGGTCTTCTACCAGTCTTAACCTCACCTTCAGCAGCAGCACTGATGTTTTCCTACTGCAGTTAATCTGCTGCCTGACTTTGCTTCTGCTCAGAACTGGTCCTGTTTGCTTGTAAAATATTTTCATTTTCCCATCCTTCCAACATTCCCAAAAGGTCACCACAAACACAGAATTTTTCTCTGTATTGGAAGTTTAAGTTCTGTTTGTAGAAATTCTTGAAAAGAGATAGTTAGCTACCTGCTCATCCCTGCAGCATAACTGGGGATCAATTAGTGAAAAAATCATATTTTAATTCTGGTGGCATGCCAAGCAAACAAAGAAAGATAGCCTTTCCTCAAATACTTTGCTCGCCCTGTCTAGAGAAAGCAAGCAATCGTTGCCTCTGCTTCTTATCTTCATTCTCACTTATGAAAGAAACTGTTTAACCCAAAGGTATGCTACAGTGGGAAAAGTGCATTATTCTGGGTGTGTTGTTTTAGTGATGTGGTGTTCCTATGCTTTCTGTGAGCACTGCACCTAGAGTGCTTCCTAAGCATTAGGAAGACACCTCTGCTTAGCTGAGATGTTGGTGCATGACTGAATCTAGAAGCATGCATAGGATCTGGGTGCAGGGCAGAGGGCCTGGGAATGCCAACAATGCAGCTCAAGCCAGGACCCATGGCAGGATCTAGAGCTGAGTGAAGGTCCTGAGGAAGTAGATGCTGCTTCCAGCTCTGCACATACAGCTCCATGCTCAGCCTGCGCCATGAGCATGTCTACAGGGCACCAGAACCAGCATGGGCAGTTTACCAGAGCTGGGAAGGAGGATGGATGGGAGAAAAGAGGCTGCAGAGCCTCTTGATGCACGAGGTGCTGGCAGTGGTTTCCAGTGTTAGTCCTATGCTGTTTCAACAAGTGTTATCAGCACTAAGCTAGTGTATAAGCACTAAGATAGTGTGCAGGAGCCATTTGTGAGTGGCTTTACTGACTGGTGTTATGATATTATTTTTCTAAGTGCTTGGAATTCTTTAGGATGGATCTGCAAAGTCTCTGAACTTCCAGTCAAGTCCTGCAGATGGGGAAATAAGGAGTGTTAAGAACTGAGAGGAACGATTTTCAGGGACACTAGGATGGAACTGAAAAAGTAGACATGGTAATATTTCCACAGCATTAACGTATGAACTAAATACACCATGAAGGAGATACAGTTAATTAAATCTGTTTAGTTTAGAGTTTTCTATGACTTGATATCATACAAAAACAGGCACAACTCTGTCAGAGTGATCTGTGCTAACATGATTATTTTAAAGGACAGCCGCTTAAAGCAAGGTGTCACATTGTGAGAAGGATCTGCCCACCAGCTTGAAAGAAGCCTCTTCTGTTCCAACCACAGTTTGTGTTTCTTCAGATTATAAATTTTATTCAGTTGTTTCATTTTGTGCTTACCTTTCCTGTATGCTTTCATTGGAAAGCATGACTGGTAGATATGAAAATGTTCTTCCCTCAATTTACTTTATACCCAGGTATTGAAACTTCTTACTTAGGTACAAAAAATTATCCTGCATTTAGAAAAATACATGAGCTTTGCTAATGCAAAATCTCTGCTGGGTACAGGTGGGCACTGCCACTCTCGAATCAAATAATTTTGTAACTTGCTAAAGAATTGTCTGGTAAATTGTTATGCATTATCTACATCACAGATGCTCTGCACATAAGGAATAAACAAAGCACAGTCTGATGCATGTGTAGGCTTCATTTTATGTATTGAATTGTAGATTTTTAATCAAGTGCATGTAACAGACAGAGAAAGCAACAGCAGTATTAAAAGCCATTTGTATGCCTTCAAAAACCATTGTTAATTGGGTTTCTTGATCTTTTTTACTTGCTGCTTTTTAGGCCACTGTTTAGATCTGGCATAATAAACTTAGTGTCTGCCTAGTCATATGCTTTATAGGCAATAATTAAACTGTGTGCTTAAAATAAATAGCTTGCATGTAGATCAGTTTAATCTTTCACTTTATTCCATGTTTCATGAGTATATCATTCCAATGCAGAATGTCTTCTTTTCAGGGAATTCAGCCTGTCACTGGATGTTTAAATTTTTAGTGTCTGTTGTCATGACAACGAGAATTGACTCTGGTACCTACTGTGTTCAACATAAATTAATTTAAAGTCATAGCATTTTGAAACACTTTATTCTCTTTAAAAATCTTGCATTTCTTCAGATTTATTGCAGTAAAAAATAGGTGTACTTGAGATAGCATTAAAAATTCTCTGCTAGTTATTAGTTTTACTTGCAGAATTCAATAGATAGAGTCTAATAAATAATTTATGTATGGAAATTTTTTCCTTCATTTCTTGTGGAACAATATTTTTCAAATAATATTACTGATTCATTTCAACCATTTTTTTTTACTTGGAACTGTGTGCTTTCAGGTTACAGTTTCAGTGTTCTCTAATACGCACATTAGGTTCTGAAAGCGATATGTGGATATTCATGATTTCCTTAAATTTCCCAGTTTCTTTGCAGCTTTGTCATGATCTCATTGAAAACTGCTAACTTACATCTCGTTTCATTCTGTTAACATCTATGAAAGAATCTTTAAGATGCAGATATCTGTATGTTTTAGGGGAAAAAAACACAGAGTGCTTCATGAGTGAGATCCCTTGGGATTCTTTCAGTTCTAAAAAGGTTGAGAAGAAATACTAAATGCATGTACTATGAGAGGGAAGATGGTTTCAGCACGCATGACAAAACATTTTTTTCATAATGTTTGGAAAATGCAGCCACTAGTCACTCATGCCTGATCTGTGCTCTTATGATTAAAAAGAATAGCTTTGTCTGGCATAATTGGCATTGTGTAGGGTTTCTTAGTGCAGGATACTGTCAATGGCTGCATTTTGCATAACAGTACTGACATTTATAAAAAAATTCTCTGTTTTCACTTTCCTGGTATAGGTAGGTCTTACATATTTAATTGCCTTCGATTTCTACTGTACATACACTTCTTGTGTGACTGTTGCTGAAACAGTTCTTTAAAAGAACGGTTTATTTTATGAAGAAAAGATTATTTAATGATTTTATAAATCGTGTGAACAAAATGTGATTCCTCTCAAAAATGTAGGCATCTTTTAAAAATAACACTTTGATACAAGTACACTGATGGCTTTTATAGACAATCAGAACCTTATTTTTTGCTCTGAAAACCTTAAAAGTAATCCCAGTGTGATCTGAACAATCACCTCCTAAGAATTGAGTCTCATAACAAAACATAAGACGTTCAGATTCTGTTTCATTTCTGCATGGAAAACAATGATTAATATTTAGGGCTTTAGAAATTAGTGCTGAAATTCCGATGTTAATGTCTGTTGGTGTCTCTTTGTGTCTAGCAGTTGTAACCTTGCCATACTGACACATACTGTAATGAGACATTTAAGAAAACAGAAATCTGCTGCAGCTCAGCATGACTCATTTGCACCAGCGGCACACATTCATTAATAACCCAGCAGAGACAACAAATCTGAATCCAAGGTTCCTGTAGGGATTTGCATTGCAACATTTTCTACAGAAATGTTAATGGCTGCAAACTCTCCTCATTTGGATTAAATCTTCCAAACACCTCTATTTCTTAATGAGTATGTTGTCACTCATTATGTTAAATCTTCTGTAATGAGCTTCGGAGGAGTAGGGCTCAGATAACTATTCTCATCTGTCACTGATGGAACAATAACAGTCCTATAAATGACTTCATTTTGTAGACTGCTTGATGCAAACTGGAAGGAAAATGGATCTTTTCACTCCTGAATTACTGAGAGGGCTTTACTTTTCAGTTCAGTAGGCAGTAAGTAACATGAAGTTCACAGCGATGTTCTGGAATCATAATGCTGTATTGTTATATAAATACAAGCTTAAGTATCACGTCAGTAAATGCTTTCAACAGAATTTTATTTTCAAGCTTACTGCAGGCAGTTGATTGCAGACAGCTAACAGATTGCATAAACGCAATCTGTTGGTTACTTCCTTTCCTTGAAGAGAGAACCACTTCCCAAGCGTTGGCCAAGTCTCGCGGTAAAATTTGACTGGCTCCCTCAAGACATTAAGTCATCCAGTATCTTCTACTTGTACAATCAATTTTTAAAACTTCTGTTTGGTCTGGAGCCTTTCTACACATTATTCTCAGATTTTCTTTAAGCTGTTTACCGTTCTTAAATTCTCTCCCCCTGTTGCAAGTCAAAGAGGTGCCTCTCTAAGGTGGCAGATGATCCTGATACAAATCTTTCATTTCATTTTTGATTTTAATAAAATTATTCTTACTTTCTATACTATACCTGAGGTCATTTTTGAAAGCAAGAATGACTTATCTAACTCCTGGCAAACTGTGAATAACTTATTACATATCTTGGCTTCACCAAGGTGACAGTAAAAACAAATTCATAATAAAATCTGTTGCCCATTTGAGGATGAAGATCTTCTGTCTCATGAAGGACATTTATATAATTTCTTTTCATAAATGGAGAACAGAATCCAAGTCATTTCAGAAACACGAATTGACAATACTTTATATATGCTGTAGGTTCACATTTCTAAATTATTTGCAAAATTTCCTTAAATAGACCATACTGAATGTCTTTTATGGTACTCTAGGTTAGCTACATTCTCCATACACACATATGTATGACTGTCTGCAGACAAATCAGGTAGAAGAAGCGAAACTTCTGATGTTAATGCTCTAATTTTCACTTATTTGGAAGGTTAAGATTTACCAAAATGTAAATCAGTGAGGTAATTGTCTCTGTATCTAAACGATTTAGACAAGTTTGAGTACTATTTTTATTATCATATCCAGAAAAATAGAAGAAAGAAAATTCTAATAAATCGTAACTGTTTTGCGTTAGGTCAAGATTAGCAAGATTTGTATTAGTTTCTTCCAGAGTCACTGATAACATTTTAGTTTTAATTGCTGTCTGATAGTGTTTCCTTCTGTTTCTGAAGTCTATCAGTTTAAGTGAAGAGGGCAGTTCAAATTCAGAAGATGGAAAATTTATTTGTAACAAAGGAAGTAGTCTGCTTTCCAGCTTCTTAAACATGTCTGTGGAAAAATCTTCAGAACTGTGCCAGTTTTAGCAGTGATCTTTTGGATACTTACTGTCATTATATCATCTGGTGGCAGAGTTCATAATAAATTCTCCATAATCCTGAACTTTATTTTTTTTCCCAATTGTCTACGGACACTCAGAGAACTGATAATGCTCACCATTTGCTCTGTGTTCTGACTTTCCATGACAAGAAAAGAAGAAGTGTCATTTTGAATCTACAATGCATTTCCCTTGTTAGATCGTCTGGTAAGGCTACAATTTTGTGAACAGTGCAATCAGAAATTCTTTTAATGCCTCAGTGAGTTGAATGCTCTCAAGATAGTCCAGGGCTTTCAGATGGGGTTCAGAACATGATTTTGATCACTTCTGTGAAACGAAAAAAACTCCATATAATATGGAATAAAAAATAATTAAAAAATCCCAAACATCTGCAGCAGTAAAAATCAATAGGCATAGGATAGGAGTCTGGGTACTTCCTGTTGGTTTTGTAGTAACCTATGAATAATGCCTGCCTGTACTCACACTTAGGTTCCTGTGCACTGTCCATTGAATCAGGGTCTGATTTGAACTTCCCTCTGAGATTAGCAAGTATTTCAGAGAAATGCATTTAACTTTCTTAATTCCAGGGTTAATTTTCCCCAGCTCTCTTTGAACTCAGTTAATCTGATTTTCATTTACAACAAGAACATTTTGAGTCACTCTATTATTTCCATTTTAAATGCTAGCATGCAGTCAGTGTGATAGAAAAGGTCATAGTGCATCTGGAAAATCAAGGCCAGTGGGATTTCTACACATCTTGTTTGCTTATTTCAAGGCAATCATAAATAAGAAGGAACAAATATTCTTGTCATTTAAAAAAAATATTCCTTTCCAAATATTGAATCTATTGTTCTTTTGAAAGGCGGCCAGAAGAATGCTATAAAAAATGTACTGTGAGTGCCATTAGAAACACACTGTTTCCAAGTTGACACACCCTAAAAAAGTCTGAGTTTACACTAAAGTGAAAACTTAAAAATGCAGTGTTTCACTTCATTAATGTTATACAGGAATTTCTGGTGCTTCAAACAGTTTATGCACTCAAAAGGGGTATGAAAAGAAAATCTCCTACCCTTAATGCTGTGATTGGAAAGTCTACCACTTCAAAGGTGTGACCCTGAGCCTACCGAAGACTGCAAAATTCCATCTGAATTTAAAACCAGATTGTAAGTACTTACTTCAAACAAAGCTTGTTCCACATTGTTATGTTTCTCAGAGATCTGTTCAGTTCAACTGAAAGCATCTAAACATCTAAGGGGAAATGAGGCTCTGTCATTTTAGTATAGAGATTATCTCATAGTCCTGCAAATCTCCAAAACAGGAAATTTTTCACAGTAACACAGACTATGTTTTCCTTACTGCCATGTTAAAGCATTAAGGCTCACTCCTTTTAAGTGATTACCTAATACCAGCTTATCATCATTAATGTCTACAGAAAACTTGAAACCTCAGAGATATTTAAAGAAGGCCTAAAGGAGCTAGATAACCACTTCTTATGTGTTTGAGTCAAACACTTTATTTGTAGAAACTGATCAGCTGGCCAAATAATTTCAGGCTTCTTCATTTCATTTGTCAGTATGCCTATGATGAGGTTATTTGTCTTCTCCTTCATTGCATTCATGTCAGGTTTCAACAGCTATTACTCACAGAGGAACATTTAGTGATACCATTCATATCTTAATACCTAGCACCTTGAATACCAATGGATAAAATTGAAGCCTTTGTTTCAATAGAGACACAGCAAGACAGGCAGCAGTACATCATATGGAAACATACAGACACTTAATAAACAGTGAAATTGCACAAGCTCTGGAATCTCCCTGGAGATATATTTGCAACAGTATGGGGTCCCTATTTATAGTAGGGCCTTGTAAGTAACAGACCTACATAAATAATAAAGTAGACAGTTGTGGTGGCTTTTTAAATAGTTAAAGGAGAAAACAGTAGAACCACATTTGGGAGGTTGCTATGTGCAGCTATGTTGGAAGGCTGAGAGCAGAACTTCTTCAAATAACCCTAGGAAAACAGCTAAAGCTTTTGTCAAATTAAAGCAGCCTTCAGCACTTCTTGAGGTCCTGGATCAGAATGTATTACATCTATCTGAAGAAGAAAATCCTCTCCCTGCAACAAATAATATGAAGGAATTTCCTTCCTGTGGGCACAGTCTGGTTAGCAGTAAACAATTGTCACTATGATGTATCCATGTTCACTGATCTGTTTCATTTTTTAACCACCTGCTCTAACAGAAACAGTTGAAATGGAATGATATCCCAAGGATAAATGTCTATTCTTCACAAAGCTTTTGCCTCTCAGTGTTTATGTGCAGTAGCAGTCTTTGTTTTTTGGCTTCCATCCAGGAACAGGAGACCATTATCCTGGGACAGAATTGTATGCTAGTGATATTATCCCTTAATTAAAATATTGCACGGCCGCTAGTGGTAAATGCTATGTTTGTCATATTTTCTGTCTGAACTGCACGAATGACCCTGCTATTCAGAGTAGCAGGATGTGCACATCAGATCTGCTCTCTGGTCCTCTCTTGGCATGTAACTCACTACTACAGGGGACCCAGTCCTGGCTTTACCAGGATCAGTGAAAACAGTTGTACTGACCTTACTAGCAGAAGAACCAAAGCAAGGATTCAGGAATCATCACATTCTCTGTTTAAACAGAGTGATTATGTTTTCAACTTTTTTTTTTTTTTTTCCATTACTTTTGATAATATACAGTATTTGGCCAGAAAAATAGTAATCTATGACCTCACTCAACTCAATGAGACAAAAGCAGCGCTTTTATTTTTATTTTTTTTATTTCAGGCAATCATTTTCTTGTCTTACTCTGTTTTTCACTTAGGATCTCTTGTTACTTGCTGGGAGAAACGTAAATTCCTGTGATGAAATGCTTTAGTTGCATCTTCTCAATGATAAGCACAATTTTAAGAAATGCATTTCCTTACATATGCTGAGAGGTAATTGTAAATATGCTAGTAGTAATGGAATTCTGTGTCTTCATTTTCTCTAAAGGTTGTCTAAATTGGAAGATATATTCATTAGTTCAACTGAAAACGAAAGTTATGTTAGTGATAGGCATCAGAAATCTTCTAAATCTTCTATGAATCTCCTGCTTTTTTTTTTTTTTTTCCTTCTACTTCTCATGCTGAGCCCTTTGTTGCTCAGTAGACATCCAGAGAATCAGATACAACTATTCTCTCTTTGCAGCACAAACCTCTTCATCCTCTTATCCTGGATACCAATTTTGAGGGCTTCTTCTGAGCAACTGTGTAGCAGAGAGACCTATTATTTGAAGCCTCTCTTGTGCTTAATCGGTAATATCCAATACAAATGGGACTGCTGGATTTTAGAATTGCAGCCTTCTTGAAACTGAGCCAGCTTGTGACAGCCAGTTCGAGGAGATAATGCCCAAAAGTTTAATTTGAGATTAAACAAAGCCCTTCTATTCCAATAATAATAATAACAACAACAACAAATATAAATTTTATAAAATAATATGAAAACTTCATAAGAGTGAAACCATCCTGGTCACTGAAGAGCTCCTAGATACCGTCTGTTAAAACAGTTTAAGCCTCCTTTCACTTCTGTACTTCTACTTTGATGACAACTATAAATGAGATAATCTCAGTTTACATTATTGCAGCTGACAAGATAAAGAGATCTGAAATGCTGTCCCATGCTACTAAATGAAGAGAGAAAGAGCACCCAGATATTATTCCACTGTAATAGATCTAGCAGCAGTCAAGCTACTGGAGATGTGGTGGTTTGCCCTGAAGACATTTAATACTGTGTAAAATGTCCAGATATATGCTTTCATATGCTTGATTTTAAGCAACAACAACTCTTACCATTCTGAAAAATGTGTTGTTCTTTAGAGTTTGTAGTTCTTGTGTAGTGCTTGCTTTCTTTTATAATGGGAGCAAGGATTCTGCAGATGATTTCTGTGTTACAGATGAGGCCTTCTGCCTCTCTCCTATATCTTGGTAGGCTGAGTAGATAAAATCTGTCATGGATGGTCAGTCTCTGCTAGTATTCTGTAAGTCTTTGGACACTGCAACTTGTGTTATATGGGACAATCCCTAGTCTTGAGGTTTGGTGAAACTCTGAAATACCAACAGTTACCTAAATAAACTGAAATAACTGCTAGTGCTGAAAGACTTCTTTCACTTCTCCTTTCTTTGATGGGCATTTCCTTCCTTCCCTTTGACTTCTAACAGTTTTCTTTCTTTTTCTTTCTTTTGCAGTTATTTCAAGATTTCTGCTTTCCTAATACAGCCCCCAAAAAATAACCACTGTGACAGATGTTTGAAAGCCTCCCTCTATATCCATAACTTCTAGTTTGTACGAGACTAATAAACAGTTACAGACATTAAAAAAATAGTGTACCTCCTGCCATAGTAAGGCATGTTGGAAAGAACTTACACTTTTAAAGAAAAGCTGCAGCTTATCCATGAAGAAGGAGAAATAAATTGTTTGAATAAAAAATTTAGTACCCAAGAATCCTTGCACATTAGGAAATGAGAAACTGAATTTTTATTCCTTAGATGAAGCCCCTTTATGAAAACTTTGTGAGTATACAGTGGAGCAGGATAATAGTTCTCACAATATCTCCTGCTCCTCAGTTTGATTTGAGTGCTTAACTCTATCCAGTAATACATCCCTTATGACAAATCTGATATCTGAAACATCATAAACTTGATAACTTTAACACAAGTATTCTTGTTCTTTCATACTCAGAATCAGATTAGATATGATGTTACTATACTACTTTGTTTAAATAATCACTTTCTTCATTTTAAATTATTAAATTTAGAATTTGTTTTGGGAGCTTTTGAAATTTATTAAAAATACACAGACTTCCTCCTTTACATTCTACGAACCAGTGGACAACAGTAACACTGGAGAACCTTTGGTCAGCAAAAACTAATTGATGCCATCTTGTGGTAAGTAAAGAAAATGCAAAAATAATCAATCCACGTTGCTGCATCCCGGACAATTATTTACTATTTCCTTTTCCCTCGCTTGCTTTTTCCCTATTTCTTCATAAATTTAGTATTCTTTTCAAAGTCTACCTTAGTTTTGAAGAGATACTTATACAAATTGAAAAAATGTTAAAGTAAAAAAATGATTTATACAGTCCTCAGAAAAATTCTTTCATCTGAACTATCTAATGTGATCAGATTAAAATATGGAAATATACAGCAAAAAGTTAAGCCTTCATTTGCTGCCCAGATAATTTCTTGAGAGAGGTTTCCTGTCTTCTGATGGCATGTAGAGACATAAAGAAGACTCTACCACATCTAATAAAACAAGAAGACTCTTACCCACTTGTTGTCATTCAAGTAGTGTCAAGAAGACTGTAATAAGAAAATTGCAGAACATTAGAAGGGATTTTACATCCCTTGGAATGATGCTGAAGGGATCAGAAGCACAAGTAGTGTTCTCCTCTGTCCTCCCAAATGACAGTTGGGACCCAGAAAAAAGGAGAATAGGTCAGGTAATTACGGGCTGAGAGGTTGGTGACAGGATCAAGGCTTTAGGTATTTTGATCTTGGGCAGGCCTTGGAGACACTGAGCATCAGGTAGAATGTGTCTGAGCTGATGGGGCAAAAGTGTTCTGAGGAGCAATTTGGCTGAATTGATTACCAGAGCTCTAAACTAGATTCAGTGGGGGAGGGAGATGGTGTTCCTTGTGACAGAGAAGGGCCTGAGAATGCTGTGATTTTATAAAACTGTGGGGAAAAACCTCTCAACTGTCCAAAAGGATCTTGTGAGGACTTCTCAGAAAAAAATAAAATCTTCAATAGCAGAACTGAAATCTTTCTGCATCTTGGTAGAGGTACCTATGCCCTCTGCTTCCCTGAAGTACCGCTATAGCAATGCATGCAGCATAGAAATTAAACAGGGAGAACTAGAGATCTGTGTATGGTCACAGGCCCATGATCTCACTGCAATCATGGAGATATAGTGGGACATATATCATTGGAATATTGCCATGATGGCTATGATGGTTCTGTTCAGGAAAGAGAGGGTGGAGAGGCAAGGTAGTGGAGCTGCTCTTTATGTGAGAGAGCAACTAGAATGTATTGAGCTCCACCTGGGGGTGAATGCTGAACAAGTGGAGAGCTTGCTGGAAAGAATTAAGGGGTGGGATAACATAGGTGACACAGTTGTGGGTGTCTACTATAGGCCATCTAATCAGGCGGAATAAGTTGATGAGGCTTTCTATGAACAGCTGGAAGTAGCATTGTAATCCCCAGTGCTAGTAATTACGGGGGACTTTTATCATTCTGATATTTGTTGGATAGACAGTGCAGCCAGGGACAAACTATCCAGGAATTTTCTGCAATGCATTGAAGAGAAAATAACTTTTTGATGCAAATAGTAGAGGAGCTGACTGGGAGAAGTGTGCTGCTTGGCTTTGTTCTTACTAACAAGGAAGGGCTAGTCAGGGATGTGAAGGCTAAGGGCAGCTTGTGATGCAGCAATCAGGAGATGGTGGAGTTCAAGGTCCTGTGTGGAAAAAGCAAGGCAATAATTAGGATTGCTACTCAAGACTTCAAAAGAGCCATCTTTGAGCTCTTCAAAGACCTACTTGGAGGTACCCCATGGTCTAAAGCATTAGATGATAAATAATCCATAAAAGCTAGTTAACACTAAAACTTCACTTCTGAGCTCAGGATCAGGGTTTTAGATCTTAGATGCATCCCTAAGAGTAAGAAACTAGGGAAAGGTGACCGGAAGCCTGCATGGACAAGCAAGGAACTCACAGGTAATCTAAAAGGAAAGAAGAAGGTGTGTGAAATTTGGAAAAAGGGCCAGTCCACCTTGAAAGAGTATACAAATGTTGTCAGGGCCCATAGGGAAACAGTGAGGAAGGCTAAGACCCTCTCGGATTTAAACCTTGCAAAGGAGGTAGAGGATAACAAGAAAAAAAATTAAGTATGTCAACACTAAAAGGAAGACAAAGGAAAATGTGAATTCTCTGTCAAATGAGCTGGGTGCTCTGGTAACAGGGATGCTGAGAAGGTGGAGATTCTGAATGTCTTCTTTGCTTCAGTCTTTAATGCTAAGACTAGCCCTCAGGAATCCCAGACTCTGGAGGTAAGAGAGAATCTGGGCAAGGAAGTCGTCCTGGTGGTTGAGGAGGATCTGGCCAGAGAGCATCTAGCCAGAATCTGTACACAAATCCAAGGGCCCTGATGGTATACTCCCACATACACTGAGTGAGCTGGCAGAAGTGATTGCTGAATCATTCTATTTCATCTCTGAAAGATCTTGGTAAGTGGGAGAGGTACCTGAAGACTGAAGGATAGCCAGTATCACTCTGGTTTTCAAGAAAGGCAAGAATGAGGATTCAGGAAACTACAGGCCAGTCAGCCTCATCTCTGTCTCTGGAAAGGTGGTGGAACAACTTATTCTAGAGACACTCTCCAAGCAATTGGAAAAGAAGAAAGTTATCAGGAGTAGTCAACATCAATTCACCAAGAAGAAATAATGCTTGACCAAACTGATAGCCTTTTATGGTGCCATCACTGGCTGGATAGATGGGGGGAGAGCAGTGGATGTTGTGTACCTTAACTTAAGCAAGGCATTAGATATAATCTCCCACAGAATCCTTGTTATGAAACCTAGAAAGTGTGGAGTTGATGAGTGGATAGTGAGGTGAATTGAGAACTAGCTGTCTGACAGAGCTCAGAGGGCTGTGATCAGCAGCACAGAGTCTGTTTGGAGACCTGTAACTAGCGGTGTTCCCTACAGGTTGCTACTAAGTTCAGTATTGTCCAGCATCTTCATCAGCATGAAGATGGGATCCCTGGATGAAGGGATACAGTGCACCCTCAATGAGTTTGGTGATGATACAAAGCTGGGAGGAGTGGTTGGCACATTGGAAGGTTGTGCTACCATTCAGCAAGTCCTAGACAGACTGGAGAGTTGGGCAGGGAGGAACCTGATGAGATTTAAAAAGAGCAAGTGTAGATTCATGCATCTGGGGAGGAATAATGACATGCATCAGTACAGATTAGGAGCTGACATGCTGGAGAAGAGCTCTTCAGAGAAGGACATGGGTGTTCTTGCTGATAGGAGGTTGGCCATGAGCCAGCAGTGTACCCTTGCGGCCAAGAAGACCAATGGAATCATGGGGTGCGTTAAAAAGCGTGGTCAGCAGATCCAGGGAAGTGATCCTCTGCCTCTGCTCTGCCCTGGTGAGGCTACATTTAGACTACTGTATCCAGTTCTGAGCTCCTCAGCTCAGATAAGACAGGGATTTCCCAGCAGAGGGCCACACAGATGAGAAGGGGCCTGGAGCATCCCTTGTGTGAGGAAAAGTTGAGTAACCTGGGTCTGCTCAGCTTGGGGGTCCTGACAAATGCTTATAAATACCTCAAGGGAAGTGGGGTGCAAATGGATGAAGTCAGGTTCTTCTTGGTGATGTGTAGTGATAGGACAAGGAGCAGTGGCCTAAAACTTGAACACAGGAAGTTCCGTACAGCTATATGGAATAAATTCTTTGCAGTAAGGGTGACAGTGCACTGGAACAGCCTGCCCAGAGAGACTGTAGAGTCTCCTCAAGACTTCAATACCTTCTAATCAGGTTTCTACACTTGAAAATATACTATATTATCCCATTTGCATTCAAGAATATTAAAACAGATCCTGATAAAACCTTGCTCCTGAAATGTGTCTGAACACCTATCATTTAGTTTTTTTCTAGAACAAGAAATTTCCCACTCAATTTTTTTTATCTCTTACTTTTAGCATCTTAATTGTACAGCTAGAAATTTAATAAAGAGAACTTAGTGTGAGTGGAGTATTTGCTTAACATTCTACTATATCACCACAGGGAATGAAAAAGCAAAAAAAAAAAAAATATTTGTATGAGGTGATTTTTCAAAACCAAAATCAAAGATTCACCCATGTTGAAAATGGTACTGCCTATGCTAAAAAGAAGAATCCCACATTTGAAATGTCTGAAAGTAATCATGAAATGAGATTAAGTGTAGCAAACAGATGTAAATATATGACTATGAAAACGTACAGATTGCTAGTTCTGAAAGCTTCTCACTAAAACTTTAATTTTTCATTTCATGTAACATTTCTAGTTTAAAATTAATCAACATTTCATGCAATTATATAAAATCCTTGGCTCACAGTAACTTGCTTTAAATCTGTGAATCACACCTTTCAGCTTTTCTCACTAATGTTTGTTTAACCTGGTCATAAGAACCTCCTGCAACAGTATAGCAACACCAGAAAATCTGTTCCAGTTCTTTACTATCTTTATTGTTAACCTATTTATCCCATTGTTTAATCCAAATATTCCCTGCAGCAAATTTGCTATTCAGCCTGCACACATAGAACAGGTTTTCCTTTTTTAACAAAAGAACTTACAAAGTTGGGAGTTTATATTCCTCTTTATTTTTCTTCTCCTGAAGCTGTTCAAGCTTCCTCCTAGAACATGCTGTCTAGACTTACATCTTTGTAGCTCTCATCCTTATTGATCTACATGTCCCCTGAAGCATGGTGCCAAAACACTCTATCAGTGCCCAAATACTTACTGCACTACAGAAGCAAAAATTCACCTCATGCTCTCAGTGTCTGCTCCTTTCTGTTGAATCTGTACACTTCCTTTTTCTTCAGATATACATCACTACTCACACAGACTGCATTGTCAATGACTATGAACTCAGATCCTGTTTTATAATCTGTCACCCAAGCTTTTGTCTCTTTTGTCTTACATTCTGTATTTATGCAGCTGTCAATTTCTGCCTACAAATATGCTTGTTAATTTGAAGCCATTTTGTTATAGCTGGCTTTGGATTTTTTATTTTTATTTTTATTTATTTATTTTTTTATTTTAAGACCAGTTCTCCAGTTGATCAAGATTCTTTTGCATTTTTGTACAGTTTTCCAGATGTTCTAGATTATAGTTCTGTGCCATGTATAATTACAATAATCATACTCTCTGTAACTAGAAAAAAGCACAGTGTTTTCAATCAGTTTTAAAAATCTGAAATTACTACATTTTTTTGAAAATGATTTTTTTCCTTTAGTTTCTCATGTGCTGAAAAAAGGAACCCCGAATTTAGAGCAGTTTTCATGTACAGCATTTAAAAAACTTCCTGACTTCTACTCATAACCATTCTTGTAAGCAAGAACAAGCTGGGACTATGTAAAATGCTCACAGCCTCTCAAAATTGTTTCTTTGCACTGCAAAATGTTAATATCTGAATTTTTGCTTCATGACTTGAAGAAAAGTCACTGAATGGTAAAAGGAAATTTCAGGTGTTCTACAAGAATGCTTGCAAGAGACAGGTTTCATTACTTCCTCATTTTTGCTCTGACAAGGTTTACAGGTAGAAAATTCAGCGTCTGTCTCATCTATTATTACTCAGTACTCTGTAATCACTTATAGCTGTAAATTATAGGGCTGGTGTTATTATTATTATTATTATTATTACTATTATTATTTTCAGTGAAAAGATGTGATATATCCAGCCTCAGCTTCAGAGACTCCTGAATTTGATTCGGCTTCTCACTGTAAAGCGTGGGACAAGTTAAACTCATTTTTTTTTTCTGGTTTTTGTTTTTGTTTAGTTTAGCATTGTTTCTTTTAGCAGTGTAGATTGCATTTGTATTTCTATGGTGTTTTTTTTTAGGATCACTGTTATCTATCTTATTTATAGTCATAGCATTGTGGGTGGAAAGAAACTAGGGTTCAGTGGTTGTGGAATGCTTCTGGTGCAGTCAGCCTTCTCAGTCATTGCTTTGTCACTATGTCATGAACTACAAAGGCTCTTTGATGAGTTGAAATATTTAAAAGAAGGAAATACCTTGAAGCAGCGTGTAAGCAAACATTTATTTCACATTGCACAAAACTTCCAGTGAATACAGATTGAACTGGCTCATCCATCCATAAGCCAAGTAAAACATTATATCCTTTTATTGGAGGTCTACATTAAGCAATACAATAAATATACCATAACCAATCTCAGTGTAAGAACTGATGGAAACTGAGCATTATTTCTTTGATATCTATTTTAGGAAATAATGAAAATTACATCAAAATAAAAAAAAAATATTCACCTACTTTTGTACTTCTGAGATGCATCCAGGAAGAACAGTCAAGTTTTGAAATATTTAATCATAACATGTACAAGTTCATTTCTATCTATAAGCATTATTGCTAGGAAGAGAATAACAGGTGTCCTGTAGAAATATCTACTTACCCTAGCAGTATGAATCATCACAACAAAGTTTTCTGCATATTCAGGTTTCAGTAATGAAAGCAATGTGTATGTGATCATGGCTATCCCAAAGAAAGCCATTGAAAAGCATGTTGTTTAAAAGAAATATGACACATTCAAGTATTCCTGGGAGCTTCTCACAATATACTCAACATACAAAGATGCGCTTATTCAAAAAGAGTTAAAGCTTGAATCTCCTTTTTAATCCTCTAACAAAGGATGAAAAGACAGAAATCTGACAAGATAATTGATTTGAAAATGGAAATGTATACCTGAAAGACTATTTGCTTTTATGGTCACATTCATATTTTTAAAGAAAAAGGCGTCTGAGGAAATCCAGATGAAACAGTTGAAGAAATGCCTACCTCACTGAATTACTGCCATAGCAGTTAGTAATCATAAATAAGATCAATGATTTCGGTGCTCTCTCTGTCAAACAGGGATATTTCATATTTTCTTCTACACTATTTCCACCTTACCCTTTTTTTTTTTTTTTTGAAAGACAGCAACAAGAGATTCAACACTGCAAACCAGAAATAAATTCTTACAATATTCAAGCACAATAATCATGTAGTTGATATGAGTTATATACCACATACCATTCATTGATTCCATAGGTAATATTCAGTGATTCTCTGTTTCTTTCTGTCTATCTCCTCCCTCCTAAAATTAAAAATAAAAAAATAAAAAATAAAAAGTTTTTTGGATATTTTGGTTCTTGACAGATTTATCTCTTCTCTTTAAACACACATCAAGTAAGTACTCCATCTTACTGCAATTCTTTTTTCTGGGAAAAGTAGAGAACTAATGAATCATACCAGAAAAGAATCTACTGTTTTTCTCCAGAAGACAATCATTCTTGTTAGAAAATGCATGGCTTTTTTTGTTGTTGTTGTTCACAGTTCACAGGATTTGCTGCAGTCACTGTAATCAAAGTTTCATATCTGCATAATAAGGAAGTATCTACACAGAGATACTGCTGCAGGAACTGTAAAAATATCTGCAAAGATCTGATGAAGCTTTTCACAAGACACTGCTAACAGTTCATTCTCAAAGTGCATGCAGTTTCCTTGGTCACTTGTATTAGCTGGGTGGTGAGCTTCTGCCTAAAGTAATACTATTCAAAATAAGTGGGTGCTATCTGGAACAGTACATTCAGCAGAAAATTCACCTAAATGGGGTAATGGAATCTGCTGAATATTTTAATATTTTTTATTGATGTAGTGGTTAACCTCATCTAGCTCTAAGTACCATCTCTTGCCTTCCCTCACTTGACGGAATCACAGAATCACAGAATAGTAGGGGTTGGAAGGGACCTCCAGAGATCATCGAGTCCAACCCCCCTGCCAAAGCAGGTTCCCTACAGCAGGTCGCACAGGTAGGCATCCAGGCGAGACTTGAACATCTCCAGAGAAGGAGACTCCACCACCTCCCTGGGCAGCCTGTTCCAGTGCTCCGTCACCTCACTGTAAAGAAGTTCTTGCGCACATTTGTGCGGAACTTCCTATGCTGCAGTTTCCAGCCGTTTCCCCTTGTCCTGTCTCCACTCACCACTGAAAAGAATCTGGCCTCACCATTCTGCCCCCCACACCTTAGATATTTATAGACCTGGATCAGGTCCCCTCTCGGTCTTCTTTTCTCAAGGCTGAACAGACCCAGTTCACTAAGCCTTTCCTCATAGGAGAGATGCTCCAGGCCCTTCACCATCTTTGTGGCCCTCCGCTGGACTCTTTCCGAGAGATCCCTGTCTTTTTTGTACTGGGGAGCCCAGAACTGGACGCAGAATGGGGAGAGAATATGAAGAAGAGCAAGTAAACTTGTAGATCAAGATGAAGGCTATTTAATAGGTGAAGGACAAAAGAAGTGATGGAAAGACAATCAGTCATCATCCCCCAAAACAGTTTGATACTCAGCCACTCTGAGCAACCTTGGAAGCTGAAACTGCTCCCATCCTTATTGTACTTCCACGTTTCGTTGGTGAGCACAGTGATGTATGGTACGGCACATCCCTTTGGAATGTTCAGTTCAGTTCTCCCATCTGTGTTCCCTCAGCCTTCTTACTGAGGGACTTAGTAATGTAGGGGAGGCCAGAGTGGGGAAAAGGACAGTCATGATGCTGTGCGAGCACTGTTCAGCAAAGCACAAAACAGTGGTGTGCTACCAACTCTGTTTTAACCAGAAACTCAAAATGCCTGATGCAAAAAATCATATGATAAAATGAGAAAAAAATACTCTGTAAGTACATCTGCCAAGTTGTCGCATGTAGTCTACTGGTCTGTAATTAATTTATTCTTTTGACAATGATGACACTGACAGCTGCAGGAAAAAAAAAAAAACAAACACATAAGCAGAAACATGAAAAATAGCTTACGAGTGTTCTTCCTCAATAAAAGGTGTGTTGTTTCTATTGACAGTTCAACTTGCTTAACCCTCCTTGTCTGGACTAGATCCCCTAGTAATAGTCTTTGCTAGATGATGCTGAGAAAGAATAGCTGCTATCTAAAGAATAAGAACTGAAAACATTGCCACACTAGAATATTAAAATGTCCATCAAAGTGTTCTTATCAGAACTGCAGCAAAGTAGCTTGTACATTTAATAAGAATGACAAAATGGAGCATTATGAAATTCTAAAGGTAAACCTTCGTGCTAATACTTTTTGCTGTTGCTCTCAGAAAAGCAGCAAATACACTCAAAATTAGCTAACGGAATAAAATCTCATAATCAGCACCACCAAGACAGAGAGTAGATATACATATTAATCTAATTCCTCACACAGATAAGAGCACTAGACAGGAAACCAATCAACATGAGTAAATAAAAGACTAAAGACCTCTAGCCTGACTTAATCACAGTTTCTTTATTTGAATAAAATGGAAAAATTAAAAATGTTAGGTAGATGTGAAGAAGATTCTTGCAATTTCACTGACCTTTACAAGGCAGAACAAATAGGGCTTTGACTTTGGTGAAGGTCTCACAGCAATGTACAAAGACATAGTCAATATTAGAATATGTCCACGTGGTATTTGTGTTGTCTAAACACACAGCTTAGAATACACTCTATGCATTATTATCCATCTCTTTGTAATGCATTCAACTTCTGTAGGAATAAGTGATTTTCAGTGCTCTCGGTTATTGAGTTACTCCCTTTGAGAATTGATTTCCTGGAATAGAGGATCCTCAGCAGCCTGTTCAGTAGCATCCCTCTCATTTTGTACATGCTTATTCATTGCTTTCTCTAATAGTATCCTAAAGTGTGAAAAAATTCCATGTAAAGCTTGATTCTTTCAGTTGTTTTATTAGATAGTTTGCTTTACAACAATATGCAAGGCAGATCATCAGGAATGTTCAATTTAGTGGAAGGATAAAAAGTGACCATGGTTATGGTTCCTACTGTCAGGTAGCAAAAGGCAAGGTCAGTGGTACCTATAGGACAATCATTTTTCTGCTTCTGTTTGAACGAGTTAATTTGCATGAAATGAATGCAGAATCAATCCCAGTGTATACATAAGTACATTTGATCCTTTATTTCTTACTTCAGTTCTAAAATTATGAAAAGCATGTCATTTCATTTCAACAGCCATTCCTTTATTCACACAATAATTAGTATTTTAGTTCTAGTCTTAGCCTTAGTATTTCAATTTAGTTCTTATTGCTTTCTAAGAATCAGAAATGATCTCTTATACATAAGCCTAATATTTACATTTTGTTTCCTTTCATCAATTTTTATATTTGCTCACTGGTATTTAAGCTATTCTATTTGCTAACTTCTAAGATCACAACTATAGCAGCATAGAATGTGAGGAGAATTATCTGTTTCTTAAACATACCATTCCAGCATTTTGTTTTTAGCACATTACTAAATTTGATAAGTGCTTAGTCATGTGAAGTCAGAGACTGTCCTATAATCTTCACATAATGCTTTCAGAATTTAATCATGTCGTAGTTTTCTTGAGTCAGAAGTACAATATTCAATTTATTTACTTGAATAATAATAATAATAATAAAAATCACTGATATTCATGCTGTTTCCATTTCTTTGCAGCTTGGTTCCTGGAGCAATAGCCAAATTCCTCAAATCAACTTTAAAAAAAAATTGAAATTAAAAAAAGAAAATGCTGTATGTTATTCATTAGATTTATATATTGCTTGAATAGTAAGAATCCAAGAAGGGGAATGGATCTATATACTAGATATAATATAGATCAGAACAATTAAATACAAGGGGAATAGACAGACAGGGGTAAGAAAGGGTAGTAAATGAATTAATAAACATTCTTTCCTCAGGGTTTTGTGTAACAGTGATAATAGCAGCATAACTTGTAACTTGGAACGGGAGAGGATTTCAGAGAAAAGATGTGGTATTTGCTTTTATTCATGTTATTTTCACGTTATGAGGACATATAGGAGAAAATGAGGGACAACATAAAATACAGGAATGTAGTTTCTTCATTCTGGAGTGAAATTCTATTTTAAGTGTAACCAAATTGGTATTACAGTTTTTACAGCTTCCTTTTATCTGAAAAAAATTTTGTTCTAAAGAGAACTAAATTACCTCAGTTCTAATCCTGCTAGCAATAAAGTGAATCATTGCTTAATACAGCAGTAATTTTTTTTTTTTTTTTTTTTTTTTTTTTTTTTTCTGAACAGATGATTTAGGGAAGTAAATGCTGGGAGGTAGAGTTGAAATTGTGAAATTTGGGAAACTTTTATAATAATATCTACTATTTGGTTTCTCCATTTTCATCTTTTTCCTCAGTTACCACTGAGATCACTGACGATAGAAGTTCTGTTACTACAGTAACTAAAAGAGTTTCCATCCATGCAAATGCCAGCACAAAAAAGTACAGTTTCCCTAACTATTAGTCCATCTAAATCCAGACATCTCCTCTCACTGCTATTTTAATATTTTAGTTCCTGTGTAATTGCTAACTACTGAAAATAAAGGTCAGAGAGGCCCACATGCAAACCTCCATTTAACTCCAGCTCAGTTTAGTGAAGGAGCTGGTGCTTCCACAAAAGATGGAGCAGCCACAGTGACTGAATTCTTTTTTTGCTGTTAACAATAGCCTTGAAGAAAGCATTAGGAAATCCTAAGTAACGTCTATTGAATAAAGCTTCCTATTATTAGTTTTTAAACCAAGTGCTGGGTGTGTTTGAAGTTACTGACAGCCCTGTGCCTGCCCCCAGGACCGTCCCACCTGCCCAGGCCCAGATTTCTATGCCGGCCTTTCCTTCATCACTTTCTGCCCCAGCAAGGCCACAGCACTTCTGGGCTCCAGCTCCAGAATGCCCTGCCTGGCCTGGCCTTGAGCCCTATTCAGCTGGGCCCACAGCCCCATGGAGGAGCCCAGTGTCAGGGCTGGGGCTCCCCTGCTCCCAGCTGGGTCAGGTCCCATAGGGTATTGTTCTTCAACTCCGTTCCACCAGAGCTGCTGGCCCCTACAGCATAAGGGATGGGCTCCCCCCACTGCATAGCATGCTTCAGCTTTCCTTCCCACAGTACTTGAGTACTTGTATCCATTCACAGTGCTGGGCTCTTATGCTGGAGCGGCTTCCCCTGGGAAATTAGTTTTAATCCAGGAAACAGTATCAGAGAAAGAAAGAAAGAAAAAAAAAAAAAAAAAAAAAAAAAAAAAAAAAAAAAAAAAAGCAGAAAGCAGCAGGAGCAAAGGAAACACTTTTTTTTTAAGCTGCTGCACCTTGTTTTAATAAACAAAATCTGAGGTCAAATGAAGTTCTCAGGTCCTTTCACTAGCTTTTAATTATGACATTATTATATTTCACACTTGTTCTCTCTCTCTCTCTCTCTCTTTTTTTAATAGATTATTAGAAGTTGCCAGTTCATTAATCATTCTGTGTGTGTGTGTGTGTGTGTGCGCGCTCTGGCAAGATATACAATAGTACCAAAGTATCAGCTTGTCAATTGAAACAGTGACGATAATAAATGTGGAATGTCAAAAGAGGCAAATTTCTAATGAAACAATGACATTACTAAACACAAAATATTTGTTACAGCCATATAGTTTATACCCAACCCATAAACAAGCCTTTCTAGAATTTTCATTTGCCTGCAGAGACAGAATGACATGTACTTTTATACTCTGTTTAGTGATTGAGGAGAAAAGAATTGCTGGTCTTACTCTGATATCTTGTCAGGGACTTCCAAAGTGAACAGAAACATTTCGCAAAGATGGTAGTTCTCTTAGTTAGATTCTCTTAAGCAAAAAAATTGCCTAAAACACAGTGGAAAATGGCCATAAGAACTCTAATTCCTGCAATTCATCAGCCCAGGAATTATTTCAGAAACTTATTTAAATTCAGATTTCCATATGTAGCTCTTTAGAACATGCTTATTTTGATAACAGTGCTGAATAATGCAAATAAAGATCTTGTCTTATTTTAGCACGGAGTATGAATAAATAAAATCCACTAGCAAATAACTAGCATCCAAACCAGTGACATTACTTAATTACAAAGTAATACATCAAATATGTGAACTATATACCTAACTTTCCTCTGTCCTGTAATTGATTCAGATTATAGTCTGTTTTGACGATCTTGACAATGACCAGAGCATCAGTTTGGAGTGCCATTAAGACACTATTTAATTTTGCTTTACTATAGCTTACTATACCTAAGTCTTCAGGTAATAGTTTTAACTAGACACAAACACAATAAATTGCTTCTTAGATCCCTGTTCCAAGCAGTGGTACAGAGTTTTTTTGTGCTTACTTTCTCCACTTTGGGCTGCTACTCAACTATCTCTTGTGAAATTGTACTGCCTAAAATTGGAATAAATCTACTCAACCTTCCCTCTAGTTTCAAGCCAATTGAAACCCAGAAAGATTTCTGAGACTAGAGATGGAATGTTGAAATAGGGGAAAATGACTTCCTTTTGGCTAAAAAATTTTGCTGAGCCAAGCCCACTCTAAAGGAAGAACTGAAGTTAAATGTAGCACTATTCCTTGCCTGGGACATTTAAATATACTAACTTAAACAGTCTATTCAAAATAATGTTGAATATTTTATGTTTAAATGTTTAAAAAGAATGTTTAAAGAATTTTTTTAATGAAAAGAGTCATTGTACTTATGCAACAAACACATGCATATTTTTTATAATGTTTTATACACTTTGTACAGACATTACACACTTAAAAGAGTTTCCAATAAAAAAGATACCATCAACATTTCTTTCAGTTTACAAGTGTGACAGTCCAGCTCATAATTTCTTTGCAGCAAAAATCCAAAGAGTTCAGAGCCAGGAAAATACCAGAGCAGAGATGGAAAGTCTCAATCAGGCCTCTTTGACTCTAGGAAGGTGACAGATGTAAGGGCCCATTTATTAATGAGGGGAGGATTTGATGCCCCTGGAATAGTTGCCATCTGACATCTTATTGCCTGAGTTCTGAAGACTTTGTACTGGTAAGGTACTTAGTGGCACCACCAGAAGCACCTTGACTATTAACTAGTCTTTTATCTAGAAGTGGAGAAGTTAGTATTTAAAGCTTTGTATATGTTTTTGTATGTTCAGAGTGAAAGAATCAGACATGCTTTGAAAGTAGAAGTGGGAGAGGCTAGAGATAGGAAGAAAAGATATAAGGAACTTCCTTGACAACCCACTTTCCCAGCTGTCCCTGGCTGATTGATTATTGCTCTAAGCTTCTCTGAGAAGGGCATACAGTGACAGCAGAACTGATCTCTGCTTCTCCGTGCCTGCTTTCACAAACACAGCTTTTGGAATGTTCATTCAGTGCAGTTTCTGTGATGGCCCATTCTTGGATAAAGACATGGGCTAGTGCACTTTGCATAAATGTACGTAAAATAAACTGCAGCTCAGTCTTGTAGATTCTTCTTTCTGTTTTCAATAGCAAAGCAGGAACTCACCCTCTTCCAGAACTATCACTGAGACTAGATGCCTCTTTTTTGCACCGAAATGAGTTCTATCTTAGGGGCACAGCTAGAACTAAGAATGATATGTTAGCATATAAAGTCAATGCTATAAGGTCATAATTGGAAAAAAATAATTGCTTTCTTGACAATGAGTTCCTTTGCATTTTTCCAAAAGGTAACTGTGAACTAAGTACCTGCCAGTGTCTGTTACGAATAATATGAATATTATGAAAATATATGAAAATATTGTGAAAAACATATGAATACAGGAATTTTATAGATATTCTGTTCTGCAAGAAGTTTCAGTAATACCACTGTTTTCATACTACAACATAATTTCAGAAATAATATCTAAAAAAGTGGCATTCACACAGTCAGTTGTAATATTACGCTCCCCCTCCACCCCAGATAAAAACCACAAAAAAAAGAAAACCAACCAGCCAAAACAAACAGCAACTCCACAGTTTCCTTAGTATTAAGGAAAGATACCACTGTGAAAGTAAACATATGACTGATATTATTGTAGGTACCAAGTGTGCATCACAGTAACAAAGTGGTTACCATAGAGCAGACTATAACTGGGTCCTGCATCTGCTGGTGTTTCAAAGAGAGGGATGTAATACTTTCTGATGCTGCAGCTGTGAACACTGCTGGAACTTGTGTCTGTTGAATATTTATATCATATGCATTTGGCAGTTCACTTGTTTTCACAAGTTTTATGAAACTGTAGTAAAGTTGTCCTCTTCAGAGGCATACCCTGACAGTTTTGCCTGTTGATCACACCAAGCTGATCAATACTGGGATGCATATGCAAGTTCTTGACACACCACTGCCAGTTTAACAGGGTGGGCAGTAGCTCCACAGTTGGCTGAGGCGTAGATACTAATCTATGGCCTACTAACTCATAGCATGGACTAAACCTGGTGCATGTGCTTTCAATTCATGCTGCAATCACAGTGTAATGACCACTGCTGAAATGAAGCACACTATTCACATTTCGACAAAAGTGTTCCTAGGCCTTACAAACTTGGAAACTCAATTCAAATAACTGCAAGATATTTAATGTGTTGAATTCCATCCTTCTTTTTCTAAGAACTTTTGATAAGACAAATTTGTATTTTTAATTTTGCCTTTGAAAACAGAAATACAGGTAAGCCAACAAAATAGGAAAAATAGCTGCAGAGATTCTAAAGCATTTCTTTTATGAAATAAGTAAACACTTTCTTAAATACACAATTACAAAAAGTTTGAGGTCTAAATTAATTAATGTGTTGTTAAACAATAACATGTGGCTGATGAGGTGCTAGATTGCAAGTAGACGAAAACCAGAATAGCTGTAAGTTAAGTACTTCCAGATTATACTAATGTTTGTGAATCTAAGCCTAAACAAAATAATAGTGAAATAAATTGATCTTTTCAAAATCTGGGCTGGTGCTATCACACAATGTGGGGATGATCATAAACTCCACCAAACGTGGGTTTTTTTTGTTTGTTTTTGTTTTTTTTCCCTTTTTTTCTCCTCCTAGGAATGAAATCTTATTTATTTACTTTTTTTGAGTCCTCTCTTTGAACTTTCAAGCATCAGGAATGCCAGCTGAAATTCCAGGTAACTCTGAACACTTGAGACCTCACGCTGTCATTATTGTTTCTCAGAATCAGTGTTCTTCTTCACTCTTTCACTGTATTTGAGTTCCATTTTCATGGCAGCTCCATCCGAAATACCAAAACATATATCCATTTTACTACTGAAACTGGAACAGAGAGAATTCTCCATCTATTATCCATTTTAGAAGAGTAGAGAATTGACAATTTGAGACAAACTACTGATTTTTATATTCTGAAATATTTTTTTCTTAATATTAGCATCAATCTAAATTTTGGTTCTTTGGAAAAAAAATAAAAATAAAAATGCTAGTGGAGAGAAAGAGGACTTCTTTCCCACACCTGTAAATGATAAATACTAGAGTTTTGAAGTGATGGTCATGTACTTAACTGAAGATAAAGAAGTCTATTGCTTCAGCATTTTAGTGGAATATAATGCTTACAACGCAGAGTCCTAACACTCATAGAAATTTTTGGAAAAGTTCTCACTCAGATATATAGATTTGAATCTGTCTTTACATTTTTTCCTTCCTCAAAGGAGAATTTATTAAAAAAAATGGATTATTTAATGGCTAAAAGTGGCTGATCTCAATGTAAAGTACGAATTGAGGAAATTAACAACAGTGGAATGGAAAATAAATACTCTTTTCCCTTTAAAACTTGCATTTATTTTTTCCTCTCTCCTTCTTCATCTTCTCCACACTTATTTTGGCTATTTCCAACAGATCTGACTAATCAGATTTCTTCTTGAGGTCAAAACCAGAATCTTTGACAGCTTAATCTAGTTCTGAAAGAGAAACAGAGTTTCTGTGGAATAATACTGACGTACAAGGCGATACCTGAGTGGACACTGCCTACCCACTTTATTCAGGCTAGATGCAAACCCAGTGGTTGATTGTGTGAAAAATTATTTTGCATAACTGTTTCTGTATTTAATTTTTTTTCTTATAAACATTTTAGTCATTAACTGCACTGTTGGCTTTAGTACTGTGGATTTAACTTAATGCTTATAAACAAATATGACATAAGATTACCAATTACTTATTGCATAATTTGTAGATTCTGTGGATTGCATTTATGAACTACATTTTCAAAGATGTCACATGCAACACAGCTGCCCCTGTGAAATATGATTCATAAAAACATTCAGCAGCTTTTTTTTCACCCTGCTGAAACATACAGATGATGAGATTAGTTTTAAGGTCTTGTGGTTTGACTCCAGCAGACAGCTGAGCTCCGTACTGCTGCTCACTTACTGCCTGCCCTGGGCAGGATGGGAAAAAGAATCAGAGTGGTGAAAGTGTGATAATCCATGGGTTGACACAAAGACTGTTTACTGGGTCAAGCAAGCAATTGTAGAATTAGCAAATAACTAAAGCTATCTATCTTTCTTCTTCTCACAAAATGAGTTTTTCAATCACGTCGTCTATTGTTAAAAGCATTTACTATTATTTCATTAATATTGGTATCCACTGTCCCTTCACATCCCGTGCAAAATATTTCCTAAACAGATTCATCTATATTTACGGATATTGCTGTATTTGATGGTTGCTCATTGGAGAATACACACTGTGGTGTTCCTACTCACACAGACAGTCCTATTGCTGTCAAGGTGAGACCATTAGAATAGATAAAGTGTGCAAAATGAGTATAGTCAAAGGAAAAATAAACCTTGCTTGATGATGTAAACAACATGATATCTTTCAGCTTCAAAAATATCAAACTGTCATTCTTATGTCAGGCTTTTGAAATAAGTCCAATCTCTGCGATACCTACCTGAGATTCCAGAATACTTCAACTGAGAATCAGCATTTGCAATTCCACCATGAAACTTACTTATTGAAAAGCTTTTTCTCTTTCCCTTTTCCCGTCTTTATGAACAAATTAAAATTTTCTTTGGAGATTGATTCCATTAAACTAGGATTTCAAATGCATAGTTACATTATATTTCCAGTACTCACATGCTTTTGAATGTTCTACCCAGACAACGGTGCATGAAGTTGTATGTGCAATTTCCCTAGGGAACAAATCCCCCAGCAGAATTTGATTTAGAACATTTTACTTGTGAAAAATTATGTAATAGTTCTGTGAAAATGTCTGACAGTACACCAGTTCCCACTGTCCACTGGGGCATGCACTACTGCAACTTGTAATTTTGACAGTTAACACTAGTTGCAAAAATAATGGAATCATAGCAAGGACAAGCTAACGAGGTGCAGGGCTTGATGGCAAATTCCTAATGTGTGGTCTCTGTAAACTAGTTTCAGCTGGTATATTTAAGCAAGATCTGTTCTTTCTTTGCCTTTCCATTCAAGTTGAGACATCTATCTCTTGGATAACATGCCAGTCTTAATTTATTTCTAATGCTTTCCATTCTGCTTAATTCCTTCTCAAAGTTTCCCTTTGATGACTACCAGTCTTCCAGAAGCATATACTCTTCAGTGGAATCGGTTTGTCACTTTCTCCTCAGTAGTTACCTACTATTCTGAAATATTCTTAAAGTCAGAGTACATTTTAACAACTGTAGTAGGTGAAGGCAATGCAACAAACAACAACTTAAAATTTTTGCGGGTCCTCAGGTGTAAGCTGGATGCTTGGAACTGCTGACACTGCTGAGTTCATCTAATACTATAATAAAGCTTATAATTGGAAGTAAAATAATAGGACATTGAAGCAGACGGAGCCCCTGCCCCTTCAGAAGCTGCATCCAGCTCCTGCTCCTGCCCCTAGGCCTAGCCTAAGCTGTGTTGGCAGCATCCCTTGTACCCAGCACATCCAACTGACCAGACTGAGTGGCTGCAGCCAGCAGTGGCACTGTCACTGTGGGATAGTGGGTTGTTGGTGAGGACCTGCAGGCTGTCAATGGCTGCCATCCCTGCTCCTGGTTCTCCTGCCATCCCCCAAATAGTGCATCCCTCTATCTGCTTCCCTGGCCATGGGCTCCCTACAGCAAACACTATTTCTCCCTGGCAAGACTGACCAAGACTCTTTCCATTGTGCCTATGAGTCTAGCAATGATGTATCCTTATTGTCTCTAAGCCTGGCTCGCTGTTCACTTTCTTTGAAAGGCCCTTTGTAAAAGTCTTTGTAAGGGCTTTCCTTACCTTTGTTATTCTTTTTCTTGCTACAGGTACACAGCCAGGTTACAAAGCCCCACTACTCATCCTGTGTTTTGAAGGTCAAACAGACAGCACTAGGGATGTTCTCTCTGAAGTTGATATCCAGGAGCTAAGGAGTTACTCAAATTGGCTGATCTAACAACTCCCGTTGCCACTTCTTTCCAGAGCAAACAAATATTTTAGACTTTCTGCTATTTGGAACATGGTTTTCCCCACTCAGGCCACCCGACATTTCACAACCAAAACAAAAACACTAGAAGTTCGGGCATATGTCATTTTTAACTATACAAACCTGAACTACAATTGTAGTTCAAATGAAAATTGGTAATTGGACTAACAATTATTTCTGTTAAAACAATAGTTGTTTTAACTCAAGATGGTTCATATCAAATTAATGCGAATTCAAGCAACTGACTCTTAACTTATAATCCATAAACTGGTGACAGAATGAAGCACTCCCTGATCCATGAAGATCTTAATGTGCACTGTTGATAGTGTTATGTCTCCTGCCATTTTTTATGGGTATGTTGAATGTTGTATGTTCTTCTGATATAATTATTGATTCACTGTGAACTAGATGTGTTTTTTCACATCTTTGGTAATTTGGCTAAAATTGATTTGATAAAAATGAAAAATACACACTATTTTTTGCTTACATCTGTTTTAAATGATCTGCAAATTCAATCTACTTCATCAGTAAGATATTCAGTGATATGCTGGAGCAGGAAACTCGGTTTATTTACAGGTAAAAATATTTTAAACTCCAGTTCAGTGAGTTCGAGTTTTCATTTTTCTTTTCTTTTCTTTTCTTTTCTTTTCTTTTCTTTTCTTTTCTTTTCTTTTCTTTTCTTTTCTTTTCTTTTCTTTTCTTTTCTTTTCTTTTCTTTTCTTTTCTTTTCTTTTCTTTTCTTTTCTTTTCTTTTCTTTTCTTTTCTTTTTCAGTTACAATTCTTTGTTTTAATGTTTGATTTTTAAAGTTTGTAAAGTTTAAAGTTAAGTTTAAGTTGATTTTTAAAGTTAATTAATTTAATGTTTGATTTTTAAAGTGAATTTTAAAGTTAATTTTTAAAGTTAAAGTTTAATGTTTGATTTTTAAAGTTAACTTTAAAATTCAACTTTAAAATTTAACTTTAAAATTTAACATAATAATCATGTTATTTTTTCTAGTCTAAGATAAATGTAAAATGCAAGCACTGCATTAAAAAGCTTCATTTTCAGATCCCTGTCTAGACAAGGCAATTTTTTACATCATAATTTAATAATGGATTTATTTTATAAACATATTCAAGGGATTTCATCAACTTGACAATTTTCAAGCACAAACAGCTTTTATATTTCAATCATACAATTATAAAGACTGAGCACATTAATCAGAAAATAATCTATCCAAGAGTCATTCACAGAAGCACAGGTTTTGGTCAGGAGGATAATAGCTAGTGAATGAAATCAGACTTCAATCTCTTAAACAAGCAAAAGTTCTATTTTTGTAGAAGGAGGGAAAATCCTGGGAAAACCTCAGACAAGTTTTGCTGCATTAAAAAAAGAAAATAAAAATGCAGGATTGTGCAATTTCAGCTTTATTGCACTTACTGGAAAAAAATGTGCAGGAGAAGGCTAGAACAGTTGGAAACGTTTGACATAAAAATACTTCTGGAAATGACAGCAACAGATTCAACGTTTGTACATTTATGTATATTAATTCCCTTTAACTACCAGCCATCTAGAATGAAATATTTAACTGTTTCTAAGCCTTGCTTGTGCACTGCATGGCTTTAATTGAAAAACTGGTTTAAAAAAATACATATTTTTAAAAAATCTTGATCCTTTGCATTTCAAAGGATGTTTGGTCAACTGATCCATACCTAAAAAACAAATGACTTTCCAAAATCGGAAATGTCTCAGAAAAAATGTGAGATTCCTGACAAAATCCAGCTATCTCTTCTTAAGATTAATTCTTAAGATGAAAGACACCAAGTGTTGAAACTGAGCTGCTCAAATCTAACAATCATAAGCACTCGGACTTGTTCTCAACACACTGTGGGATGCAGGTGCCTGGTGCAGAAGAGGCACTGTCACAGACATCAAGGCACATGGGGCAGCAATTGTCCATGGCTACACTCTCCAAGGGCTGTAGTTGGCTGGGAAAAAAACAGAGGTGATGAGCTGCTCACTGTCACCAATGCTTCAGCAGTCAGTGTCCTGCTAGAAAGGGAAGAGAAAAATCACAGTCATTTGTTGCTCTGGGGAGGGGTCCTTCAAGAGGGCATCTGCCTAGAATGAAGTGCCCCTGCACATATCCACTCTGCTGCTGCCAGCATTCCTCCTGAGTGTCCCTGCCTTGTTCCAAGCAGGACTGGGGAAAAAGCTGTGATGGCTCTGAGAACTGGCACTGAAAACCACAGTCAACAGCTTCCAGAGTGCACCAGTGCCAAGGCAATCCTTCCTTATCATTCTGGTCTTGTGAGAATGCTCAGCTGGAGAGAAGGCATGAGCTGGCTCTGCGTGCAGATGTAAACAGTGAGGGACATACAGTCTGTAGGAACACGAAAAACTGTTGAGAGCAGCAGCTGTGGAGCAAGATAAACAGCATGAGAGCCAAGGACACCTCTAGGAGAAGAAAGAACATCTCACAGATCTATTTGTGCCTGCATGCATGGTTGAAGAGTGTTTTGTAGAATGCTCTGTTGACATGTAAAGGTGGATGGGAAAGCTAGAAAAAGAAAACTTGTGAATCACAGAATCACAGAATCACAGAATCATCCGGGTTGGAAGGGACCTCAAGGATCATGTAGTTCCAACCCCCCTGCCTAGCAGGGCCACCAAACATACACATTTAGATCAGGTTGCCCAGGACCCCGTCCAACCTGGCCTTGAACACGTCCAAGGACGGGGCATCAAGGTATATAAGAGTGAAGGTATATAAGGTGAAGGTATATAAGAGATGTGAGAACTTGTAATAAACGATGTGGGTTGTTCACATCTGAGTCCATGCACCAGATGCTGCAACAGTCATAATCTGCAATTTGGGAACCTCACCTCCCATTGCTTAGGGAAATCATCATCCATCATACAGAGATGTCACTGTCCATGATTTGTGGACATCACAATGTGCCATCTTCATCTGCAGCACTTGCTCCAGCAGCATCCTGACCCCAGCACACATATCTGGGTTTTTTTCTACAGTGTCCTCTATCCATTCCATTCCCCACATTTTGTGTACATAATATTACTCTCAAAGGTTGAGTCTTCTCAAAGCTCCATCAGGTCATTTTAGCTATGGCATACAATCTCCAGAGACATACATCAGGAGAGTTTATCCCATAAAACCTCATGTTTCCTTCTAAGGCTTCAGGACAAGTCCTACAGCCTCTCCCCACACTACTATGCTGCTGACTTGCCCTCTGGGCTACCCAGTTTCATCCCAGATGTGCTAAAAACAACACCTGACTTGCTCTCAGGGCTTTTCTCCTACCTCCAGGGCAATTAAACTGTATGGCTACTTCCAGCCTTGTGATTTGGGTCTCCATTTTCTGAAAGGGGTTGCACTCAGCCCCCCCATGGAGGTGCATGGTCATTTTTCCAGACAGGTTTCTGGCCACCAGACTGGGATTCATGTAGCACTCCTGTAGTGCTTTTAATATAGTGCTTCTGTAGTGCTTCCTGTTCTCCACTGCTCTGACCAGAACCAGCTACTTACTAATGGAGACCTCTTCCTGGGAGACTGGGGTAAAGTGGGCAGCTACAAACAGTCTGGCTCCATTTTTCTCTGATCTCTGCGATGCAGCAGCTACCAAAAGCGATGAGAAGCTTGTAGCCCAGCTGCAGAAAGCAGTATTTTTCTAGCTCTCTTTGGGTGCTGTAGGCCTCAAGGTACCTCCCACTCCCAATATGACAATGGCAAGCAGCAACTAAAAAAACAAAGAGCAGGACCTGAACAGCCTATGGCACTGGTGGAGACATGTGGAGAGACACACACTTGGTGAAGAATAAATTCTTAAGACTCTTGGAAGCCTGCATCCAGCTTGAAAATTTTTCAGTGCCAATCTTCCTGCTTCACTTGCCAATGCTCTGGTTAGGGCCAGACCCTAAAGTAGATCTTTTCCTGTAAGTGAGGGGAAAACCCAACAGCCTCAGAGGATATTGCCTGATCACAGAGTTATAAAATTGTTGAGGGTGCGATGGACTTCTGGAGGTCTTCTGCTCCAAACCCCTCCTCACTCAGCACCACCCAGATCAGATTCCCCAGGACCATGTCTGGGCAGCTTTGAAAATGAACAAGGAAGACTGCACAGCCTCTCTGGGCAACCTGTGCCAGTGCTCTACCACAAAAGTCCTTCATGATCTTTAGATAGAACCTCCTGTATTTCCAGTGTGTGTTTATGCCTCTTCTTTTGGCACTGGACACCACAGAAAAGATCCTAGTTCCATACTCTTCGCACCCTCCTTCATAGAATCACAAAAGCCTTAGGGTTGGAAGGGACCTCTAAGGCCATCTAGTTCAACTTCCTTCGATGAACAGGGATTTCAGATATTTACAGACATTGAAGAGATCCTCCCTAAGCTTTTTCTTCTTCAGCCTCTCTCCTCTTGGAAAGGTGCCCTATTTCTTTTGACATTTTCATATCATTTCATAAGACCATTTCAGACCCAGGGGCTGAACATAATACAGCAGGTGTGACTTCATCAGAAATGGGTAGGGGGGATCTAAGTACGAAGTAAATTTAGCAGAATGAGCAAAAAGATGTACATTTTCACCTGCAATATGAATGTTACAGGTTAAATCCACTGCTTAAAAAAGGAAGGAAGAAAGGAAGGAAGGAAGGAAGGAAGGAAGGAAGGAAGGAAGGAAGGAAGGAAGGAAGGAAGGAAGGAAGGAAGGAAGGAAGGAAGGAAGGAAGGAAGGAAGGAAGGAAGGAAGGAAGGAAGGAAGGAAGGAAGGAAGGAAGGAAGGAAGGAAGGAAGCTTGGGAAAATAAAAAGGAAGCAGCCATCATGGTAAGTCAAGCATTTAAAAGAGAAATGTCTTGGAGTGTCTGCTCTTCCTCTCTATATGCAGAATTTACATCATACATCATATACATCATTTACATCATTACTAACCACTTGCCACTAGAGGTCATGTGTTTGCTGGCGGGGAAAAAAAAAAAAAAAAAAAGACTAATGAAATTTCACTCATTTTGTTCCAACAAGGAACCAGGAAAAACTGAACAAAAAAGACCACTCACCTCCAGGAAATAATGAAATGAATGTTAATGAAAATCGGAAATGATTACTTCTGCCTTTATCTGTTCATTAAATTCCAACAGCTGATAACAATCCATTGATCTCACTATGAAGAAATTAATGACTGATAAAATACTTTGTAATATTATCACTGAATGTGCTTATAGGTCAAACAACATCAAGTTTGCAGAAAACAAACAAAGTTTGACAGAAATGGAAAAATCATGGCATCAAGATACAATCAGAAGATGCCTTGAGTTCTCATACTGTGGTGCATTCATTAGGCCATATAACAATAGGAATAAATGTAGAAATTAATTGTAACACACAACTTTAACCTCTTTACTATCACTAATCATGTTTAACAAAGCATTATATTGTTAGGTGTACTGGTGAATACATTTAAATGTATATATATTTAAATGTATGTTAATGTACATTTAAATGTATATAACAAGATAAATTGGATAGTCTTCCCGGGGATAAAATGTCACAGAATTGAGAACAGAAGACTTTCTCCTTTGGTATATATTCAAAACAGAAAAAAAAAAAAAAAGAAAAAAAAAGAAAAAAAAGAAAGACATTTCTGCTTTGGGCACATAGTATTGACAGAACTAGACATGGGGCAGAGTAAGAGCTGCATTACTTTAATTAGAATGGATACAACGTAGAAAGGATACAAGGCACTAAAGCTGTGAGAACTCCAAGGTTAATGTTGAGTCGGAGGAAGCACGTGACTGCCCTGAGGCATAATGTAATTTAGACTTACCTTGAGTTAGGAGTTACGAGAAGTGCTCATAGTTATCAATGTGCTTTGTTCATTTTGAAAAGAATAAATATGTTAAAGAAGAAAGAAAAAAAGATCATTTTTGCTTAATAATATATGTCTCTGGATTGAGCTTATGTGTCACTGCTCCAGCCCGTTATCAGTAGCAACTAATAGTAGTCTCCCTGTCCTTATCTTACTCTTTTTTTTTCAGAGTATTTTCTCTCCCTGCTGTCATGAAGATGAGGATTTTGAGACTAGCATGATGGTGCTTGGAAAACTACTACTGTTAAGCTGCCATGCAAACTGATCCATATACTTGGAGGAAGTGTTAACTGATTCTTTGAATATCATAAAATAGAAAAAAATTCAAGATCCAAGGTTTTTCTTCACTGGAAAAAAATCCATGTGAAAGAAAGAAATATAGATCGCTACAAAAGTAATGCCTCCTATTTATTATCATGGATATAAAAGAGCACAATAACACTACTTGATAGATCAAATTTCCCCTGGATGGGGAGCAGAATAAACATGATTCAGGAGGAAACTGTTATAGACCTACTACTCCACCTAGACTGCTACAAGTCCATGGAGCCAGACGGAACCTGAAGGTGCTGAGGGAGCTGGTGGAAGTAGCCAAACCACTTTCCATCATCTATCAGCATTCTTGTTCAATCGGAGAGGCCCCAGATGACTGGAGGCTTGCCAATGTGACCCCCATCTAAAACAAGAGTCATAAAGAGGATCTGGGGAACTACAGGCCAGAAAAGGTTATGGAGGAAATCATCTTGAGGAGGATGACACATGTGCAGGACAACTGGGGAATCAGGTCCAGGCAGTATGGATTCATGAAAGGCAGATGATGACCTGGATGAGTGCTTTAAGTGCACACTCAGTGAGGTTACAGGTGACACCAAGTTGGGAGGAAGTGTTGAACTATATGGGGGTAGGAAGGCCCTTACAGAGGAATATGGACAGGCTGGATTGCTGGGCTGGGGCCTGGAAAGAAGTTCAACAAGGCCAAATGCCGGGTCCTGCACTTTGGCTACAGCAACCCCATGCAATGTCACAGGCTTGGGGCAAAGTAGATGGAAGACTGTTTAGAAGAAATGGACCTGGAGGTAGAATCATAGAATCATAGAATCACAAGGTTGGAAACAATCTATAAGATCATCTAGTCCAACCATCTCCTCATCACCATTGGCACCACAAGCACTAAACCATATCATGCAGCACGTCATCCAGACGCTTCTTGAACACTGCCAGACACAGCGGCTCCACCACCTCTCTGGGCAGCCATTCCAGTGCCTGACCACCCTCTGAGAGAAAAAGTTCTTCCTTATGTCTTAAATTGGTATTGGTTGATGCTTTGCTGAACATGAGCCATTAGTGTGCTCAGGTGGCCAAGAAGATATCATGGTTTTATGACGATGACAGAAAACCAATGGTATCCTGTCTTGTATCGCAAATAATGTTGCCAGGAGGAGCAGGGAGATGATGATCTCTCTGTACTTAGCTCTGGCAAGGCTGCATCTCAAGTACAGTGTTCAGTTTTGAGCCCATCACTGCAAGAAAGACATTGAGACCCTGGAGCATATTCAGAGAAGGGCAACAAAGCTGGTGAGGGGTTTGGAGCACAAGTCTTATGAGAAGCAACTGAGGGGGCTGGGATTGTTTAGTCTGGAGAAGAGGAAGCTCAGGGGTGACCTTATTGCCGTCTACAACTACCTAAAGGGAGGTTGTGACATGGGAGTTGGCCTCTTTTCCCATGTAACTAGCAATAGTACGAGAGGAAATGGCCTCAAGTTATGGCAGGAGACATTCTGATTGGACGTTAGGAAATACTTCTTTGCCGAGAGGGTGGTCAGATGCTGGAATGGGCTGCCCAAGGAGGTGCTGGAGTCACCGTCCCTGAAGGTGTTCAAGAAACATTTAGATGTTGTACTGAGAAACATGGTTTAGTGGGAAATTCTGGGGATAAGTGGATGGTTGGACTGGATGATCTTGGAGGTCTTTTCCAACCTTGGTAATTCTATGATTCCCACTTAAAGAATACTATTTTTCATCATAGTCACCAACATTAACTGTGCATTTTCACCAGCAATGGACAAGAGCCTGCATGCTGCACTCATAATAATTTGCACCATTGGAGTTGATCACTGTTCCTATTGCCACTGCTGAAACACGCCACCCACTGCTTCACTGTGCTCATCCACTGTTTGGTCTCAAATGTTCTGCAAGTGCTGACGAATGTCAATGGGTACCATTTTTTCCACACTCAGTGACACCTTTTTTTTCATCCGCACTTCCATGTCAGAACCATTTTGTTAGACTGCCCTCTGTTGCTGTCTGTCAAACAGCAACAAAACATAATGCAGTATTGGTGGAAAGCTTCACCCTCCACTGCTGTACTATCAACATCTGTCTCAGAAGTCATAGGCTGAAGTAGTAAAATAGGAGGCATTCCTTTTGGAGCCCTCATACTTAATTGAAGAAAGGTAGCACTGTTTTTAACTATTTTGAGAAAATTCCATCCTACACCAAATAACTGAAAATGATACACTACCATACTTGCTCATCACCATTATTATTGTAAGATTATCCATAGTGGAGAAAGATTGAATCTTGATTGCCTCTGTATCAGAGTTGAACTCGTAGAGGAACATGGCATCTGAAACACCCCATGAATTCTAAAAAGTGGCCTGGAAAATGTGTTGTAGGAATCCAGTATAATCTATATTGCATGTTATTTTATTGCTGGTAAAGTCAATGGAAGTATTGTAGTGATAAAATGTGTCATTTTTCTGGGAGATAAGCTTTTTACAAGGAGATAGTGGGTTTGCGTACCTCTTGACCTTTAAATAAGAGGGGAATATCACATAGCATATCCATTCAGCTTCATACTTCTTTTACAGATGCGTCTTTCATTCCTATCCCTAGCCCCCAAATTATTCACAAGGAAGAAACTACGGTTTTATTTTCTTTTTTTCTTTACACGTTCACAGATCTTATCTACCATTCCTATGTCCTATGTTCATGTTTATCTACAACATGATGTACCATGAGACCATGCAGCAGGAGAACTCCAAGGACTTTTGAGACTACAGAAGCAGTAATAGATCATATACTAGGCTGTAAAGTTGGAAGAAGGTGGCAGATTATACTTGTTCCACAAATACAGAAAATTTATTTGATATAGCAAAGTTATTCTTTAATATACTTGTTTGCCTCTCTGCAGTGTATTCCAGTGTGATTTTTATGACAGTGTTTGGAGTTAACCATCATTTTCCTTTCTTCTAGACTGTAGTTTCCCATTCCCACTTCACAGGAACTTTGTACCAGAAAAAGACCTTATGGATGAGTAATTGTTGTGTCCTTATTCCAGTCAAAATTTGATCAAGCTCCATCTAAAGAGCTTCGTTATCCACTTAACACATTAGAAGTTCATTCCAAAACTTTAGACCTTTGCAGTCTAAAAGCCTTCTAACTTCCAAGAAAAAAATGATTTATCATCATCAGAGATGAAGTGTTATGGACTGACCACAGTCCCCATTCCCCATTCCCCATAAACTGTATGATTGCATTTGCGTTTTGAAGAGCAAACTCCATCTAGTTCAGCAGATCATTCATCTTAAAGCCTTCCACTATTTTTAACTTTCACTCTTCCTGTAAAACTGTTGTGGACTGACATTTTCAGGTGGGTTATGTATGTGCTCTTGAATGTCAGGAATTTAAACTTATTTCATGGTTCTGAATTGTTTCTCATATCAATATAGCACTTTATAAAATAATTTATTTTATTTATCTTAAGTGTCTTGCTGAGGAGTAACAGTATCATTCAGGCAATGTAACCAAGATGTCATACTTTACTGCTTTCTCTCTGCCTCTCTATCTCTGCAGCTATCTATTAAAATCTGTATTTTACTAGCATGGCATAAACCCTCTTGAGAGTTCATTCATTTAATTCTCTCGATCAGACAGTCTACACCTAGACCAGATAGCACAGTACTATCCCTCCTATATTTTCTTAAAAATGCATTCTTGACTTCAGCTACGAACATTATTTTCCTTAGTCAGTTCCACTTCTCTTTTTTCCCTTCCCTTCTGTCACTTTCCTGTGCGGTTAAAACTAAAACCATCAGCTGAGGGAGGGCTTAGGGGGACACGGTATGTGAAGTAATGAAAACCATGAGCAGATTGAGGGGATATACTGTCGTAATATATATATTACCAGTATAATTATTTAGTAGTTTATTGGATTATTCTTACTACTTCAGCACTCCACTGAAGATCAGGATTCTATTTCAAGTGACACATCTTTTGTTGCAATTAAAGGAAAAAAAACAGTGAAATGCAAATCAGTGTGGTGGGGTTCACTTATTTATTTATTTACTTACTTGTTTTCAGAGGACCAGCTCCTTATGAGCTCATAATGAATGCCTGAAAATGCATGCTTCCCTCTGACAAGCTGCAACACCAGAGGAAAGAAGGGAAGATGGGAATTCAGGGGGTGGGTTAGGGTTATGGGTAGGGTGGCATAGTTACAGTGACTGCTGACATCTCCAGTTTCAGTCACATTTCACTTGTCTCTAAACTGCGTTGCACTCTTGAAGAGGAAGGACTTTGCAGGACAAACCGGTACAGCCCTCAGTTACTGCCGGTGGCGGTAGCTCATTAATCCCTGAACTCCTTCCAGGCTGCTCTTGTACAGATTGGAGAATTAATTCCTGCTGTAGGCACAGACCAGCACTGCCTGATGCACCTGACAGAGCCCCACGGCCGTGCCTGCAGCACTACTGCTGGGTTCGCAGACTGACGGCTCCCTCAGCTGGAAACTCTACCGTACATCAGGGGAATAATATTGTCTAAAGATGGCATTTGCCAACAGCAGGTCTTTTTGTAAATGTGTTTCCACATCCAGGATGTGTGCTAACGCTCTTACCTAATGCTGGAAAGTACCGTATCTGGAAAAACATCGTTTCCATTTTTCCCAGCTGTGTTTAAAAGCGCTTTGCAGAGCTCGGTCCCGGTGAAGCGCACTCACGAGACCTTTCTCCGGTTCACCGTCTCTTACTTCCATTCCCCCCAGCCCGACTGCCGACCTTCGTCCTACCTCGCTCCGGGGCGGGCAGCGGACGGAGCCTCGCGGGAGGAGCCGGGGCCGCCTCCCCGCGTGCCGCGGCTGGCAGCGGCCGTTGGGCAGATCCCGGCTGGGAGGCGGTAACGGCCGACGCGGGGCTCTGGGGGGCGGCAGTGAGTCCGGGGCACGGCCCGAAGCGGCCCGGGCAGGGCAGGGTAGGGCGCGGCCCTCCGCCTCGGGAGGAGGGGAAGGTGCCGCTACCTGCCCACGGCGGGGCGGGCCTCCCTGCCGGTATTTAGGGGAGCATTGCCGCCCCGGGCGGGTGGCTGCGGTGCGATGAAGGGCGACGATGGTATCGAGAACCCGGCGTTCGAGCCCCCTACCCCTGACTTCGGCGGTCGGCGCCGTGTGAGCCCCGCCGGGGCAGGTGCCGCTGCCGATGCTCCGCCGGCGCAGGAGACTGAGGAGGGGCCCTGCGGCTGGGGCCGCTGCACCCCTAAGGCTCTGCAGTTCTGCAACACCCCGGAGGGCTACCTGGTTGCCTACAGCCTGCTGGCCATCTTTCAAGGTAACCCGTCCCGCCGAGCCTCCTGCTGCCCGCAGGTGTTTCCCTTCCCCGGATCGGCGGTAGAGGCGGTACATCACTATCAGCTCCCCGAGGTGCTGGGGTCCGATCGTGATGCTGAGCGGTGGGGAAGAGAACACCGAGGGCTGGATGGGGAAGCTGACCCTACAGTATTAGTCATCGTACCTGACTCTATTCTTTTTCTTTCTTTCTGTTCTTTCTTTCTTTCTTTTTTTTTTTTTTCCTCCCTGGTGACCTCTGAGCACCACTGACTCCCTTGACCCTATCAGCTCTTGACTGCTGTATATCTTCCCAGTCATTCACAGGGAAGTGATGTTCTTAACAGGCTGAAAGGTAACAAATTACTTGCATACACTGATAGATAAAACTGGAGCACACTACCTGTGCACTTTGTTACCTGCCTTCTAATTAATAAAATCCCTTGGCATGGCAATGTGGGACTTCGGGTGATTAGGATGGCTTTCAAAAATCAGGTTTTGTTCTCTGGATCCCAGTCAGTCTGTCACCCAACCAGCAGCTTGGATTTTGGGGAAGGTGGAGTTCCAGGTATTCTTGTCCATCCTTTTTGTATTTGGTAACAAGACCTGTTGGGACCTCAGTGAGCCTTAGGCTTAGCAATTTGGAATGATAGCTGAGGGAAAAGAGTAGTGTTGGCATACCAAATGTGTAAACCTGAGGATAGGAAAGCTGAGATCCTCATCTGGATCTTCACTGGATTCATATACTACAGAATATACCTTGAACTTTATTGGAATAGCTAGAAGAGAAGGTTGTGTCTCCCAGGGGGAAAAAACAAACAAACCAAAAAGCCATAAACAACTGCCTTAAAATTCAACTGTGTTGCACATGTGTGCGCATCACAGAATCACAAGGTTGGAAATGACCTGCAAGATCATCTAGTCCAACCACCCTCCCATTCCTATTAGTATCACAAGCTACTAAACCATATCTCATAGCTTCTCATCCAGGCGCCTCTTGAACGCTGCCAGGGATGGCAACTCCACCACCTCCCTGTGCAGCCATTCCAGTGCCTGACCACCCTCTGAGAGAAAAAGTTTCTCCTAATGTCCAACCTAAACCTCCTCTGGTATAACTTCTGGCCATTTCCTCGGGTCCTACTATTTGCCTGGGAGAAGAGGCCAGACCCTTTTGCACCACAACCTCCCTTCAGGAAGTTGCAAAGTGCAATGAGGTCTCCCCTGAGCCTCCTCTTCTCCAGACTGAACAATCCCAGCCCCCTCAGCTGCTCCTCATAAGACTTGTGCTCCAGACCCCTCACCAGTTTCGTTGCCCTTCTCTGGACACGCTCCAGGGCCTCAATGTCTTTCTTGCAGTGAGGGGCCCAAAACTGAACACAGTACTCGAGATGCAGCCTCACCAGTGCTGAGTACAGGGGATGATCACCTCCCTGCTCCTGCTGGCCACACTGTTTCTAATGCAGGCCAGGATGCTGTTGGCCCTCTTGGCCACCTGGGCCATCCTTTGCCAAGACAATGAGTAGCCTGTACTGAAGGCAAACAGGACCTGAATGTCAGTTTTCCTGTGTGGAACCAGGATGGTCTTGGGAGGGCTGGGCTAGAGACTCTTAAAACTTAGAGAGCTGCCTGTTGCCCATATATATATTGGAAAACTCTCAAGTGTCTCTCAGGGCTTTTTCAGGATTTGATTTCAGCCTGTTCTGAACCTGATCTTTCCTTAGCATACGTGTTTTGAGTTAGAAAAAAAAGCGTCTAGAGGATTTGAGGCGGAAGCAGCTTTTCTTTGCCTGTATTTGAATGGCTGCACTATTGTTGGGAAGGCCAGGAGGTGGTTATTGTTACAGTTGTCTCTCCATAGCTCAATTTTTTTTTTCTCAAACAGTAAAGAGTAAGGGAGGGGTGGAATGATTTATTACAGAATGAACTGCTGTGGTAACTGAATTGCTAAAGATTTTAGAAAAATAGGGGTAGGAAACTAAAAACATCCTGAAATTGTCTTTGAAAAGTTTTCAGAGTTTTATTATGTACTAAAGAGCATCTTGACTTCTTCCAGCACTTCAATTTGTGAAAACAGTATTTCTTAAAATTAGCAAGCTGACTGCTAGTTTGCTTGGCTGAATGAAAAATTCAGTATCACTTCAATTTATCTCTTACTGCTAATAGGGTTTGTTCTCAGTCATAAAGCATATGTCTTAATCTCTTAAGATGCTGTGTGGTGTTCCTTAAGGCTTCTTAGTCTTGTTATCTAACTAGAGATTTGGCAGACCTCAGAGGAACACTTGTTTAATATAGTCTAGATTTTGAGACTTAATGAAAGTTCAGAGCTCACTTACTTTGAAAGCTGATGTAGGTTTGGTAACTATGGACTCTGTGGTATTCTTAAAGATGTTATCTGAACTTTTCTGGAAAAAAAAAAAAAAGCCAACAAGGGAATTGGTCACTGGGGACTTACACTGTCACTTCAGAAACAGAGAATGAGAATTTGCTGACAAGAAATTTAGTAATATGTGACAATTTGCAGAGATGTTCTGCTGCTGCAGTTGAAGGACTTAGATAGCAACACAAACTATGTAGGATTTTGAAGTTAAAGTACTATCTTGCTTTGAATCTGAAGTATTTCATTTATCCTCCAAATTATAGAAATAATCACTGAGAATGATAAAACATATCTACAAGATTTCCTAGTGTTAAGGTACCTCTAGTTTATTTGTTAGTGTGCTGAAGAATAGTGAACACCCTTCCATTTACAGAGGGAGTAAACACGGTAGGTAGTTTCCAGCAGTGCGTGCTTAACCAAAGAGATGTATTTGTAGGTTACTTTCTCCTAGTAGCAGCTGATTACCTGTGTTTCAGCTGCTTGGAAGATTTGAGCTGAAACTTAACTCTTCATTTCTGGAAGTTTTTGTTTCAAGTACAGGTAAAACCTGTATTTCCAGTATAGAAAACTCTTCTTTGTGCAGAACATGCTTACATGACTAATACCTGATTTCTGTATGGCACTTGAATTGCGTAAATGTATGACTGCATCATGTAATACTGTAACTGGATATGCTGCAGTTCATAATTACAGTAGAAAACAAGGTAAAAATTATCTCACTTTTTTGAATGCCAGATAGTTTGTTTATCCCTTATGTCAGCAGTGTTTCTTTTCAACAAATCAATGGACCTGGTCTTTGAGACTGCTCCAGGCTAATCTGGTTGAACACTCCAGATAGCACTAGTACTTTATACACTCATTAGTTTTGTCACTGGAAAGACCTTTTATTTTAATTTAACTTGATGTTTGCAAACCATCACCTTAAATATGCGACATGTAGAATACCTGTCAAGCACTTTTTGGTAAGCAGATAAAGAAAAAATGAACTTCTTTCCTTCTTTTTTGTTGGAGCAAATGAAATTCATTTATAACTAATCTAGATTTTGTGGATCACTTCACACTGTACTCAAGCTTCTAACTTACGTGGGAAGACAGTAAAGTTTTGGATGAGATTAATTAAAACATAATTTCTGTACTACTACTTAAGTGTTAAGATGTCTTCATTTTTCAGATAAAGCGGAGATCAACTAGGTCTCTTCTTTCCTGAAGAGGCTTTAGTGGTTAATGACTAGATAATGGCATTGGAGAAGTTAAACTGCCATTCATCACATCTGCATTTTACAGATGAATCTAATTATCCAATAAAATTGCGTTGTAGGTTTTTTTTTTAATGGATGTAAATTTAAGATAACTGGTAAACTGCAAGCAACAGTGTCTTCTAATTCAGTAATCAACTTGTGGAGTAGCTCTCCTCCTTCATGTGAATGTTTTAAAGCTGCAGCAAGTGTTCAAAGTGCTCTGCAAATAGGAGTATTTGTTTGTTCATTCCTTCATGCTTCTATTGTTCTTTGGTCACTGCTCCTCTGGAGAGAATGAATAAAGCTGCCGAAGAATTAAAAAATGACATTGAGGCACACCTAAATAGTGCTGTTCATCTCATATGAATTTAAGTATTGTGCCTGGAGTGATAGGTGAAATTATTATCCTTAATGAAGTGACAATAGTAAGATAATCAAGATTGTGCTAAAAAGTAAAGTGATGGCGGGGATTCTACTGATTAAAAAATCAGCTGGTTAATCAGTGTTTTTTTTTTTTTTTTAATATGTTGTGGACTCTAAGAAGGTCTGTTGAAATTCAGCTTTGTGTAATTGCATCTCTTGATAGTGCAGTGCTTGTTGAAAACTGTCTTAAATCCACTGCTGTCCCCAGTGTTAGTCCTCCCGTGCTGTTCCTGGAATGGCAGCAGAGAATCATGTTTGAATTCTTAGAAATAGGAGGGATAAATGTAGGGCTTGTTCTGTAAGAGGTGCTCACAATGTTTTGATTTCATTTGCAACTGCGATTTGAAGACCACCTAACATTTTCCTTCAGTGTTTTATTAAAGGCACAGTTTAGACTATGGTGTAGTTAGTTGACAATATTATGAAGCATAGTTGCTCATCTGACTAGTATCAGAATGTTATTTTGGGACTATTAAAGTAAAGGTATGGGCATTTAACTAGTTCCTCATATGGAAGCAGAATGTATGGCAGGATAAGAAATTCAGGCTAGTACCTGTAACCAGCTTGCACTGCAAACCATGGCTAACGTAACTTATACTTTTGGCTGGGTTTTTTTCTTTTGTTTTTGTTTTTTTGTTTTGGATTTCATTTTTGCCACTGCATAGGCATAGCAGCTTTTGTGAGGCCTTTGTTTTTCAAGGTCATCTCATACTTCTGCATGAGAGACATTTTTGTCAGTTAAATCACTTTGGTTGCTCTGAAACAGTTGCAGCGTCTTTAAATTGTTTTACATATTTTTAACTTCATAGATAAAGATATCTGTTCAAAGGCCTTGTATCTTCCTTTTGTGGTGATAGGGAGTAAATACTATTTATTTGATGTCCATATTTAAAAGATGTGTCTAGTATTAAGTAAGTTGGTTCAGTCTTAGTTTGTGTCCTCGTGCAAATCAGAAACTTGACTAATTTTTTACATTTTTTTTTTTTTCCTGAAACTGAAATACATTTTATTTGAAATTTGCAACTCAAACTGAATCTGGAACCTTAATAACATTGGCAGACCATGGGGTATGACATTTTGCTGTACTGAGTAGCTGAGTGTTAAAGCTCTCCCCACAGGAGAGAACAAAATTGAATAGATTCCGTGCAGCTTGGCTGTCTTGACAGCATATGAATCCACTATATGCTTGGATTTAAAAGTCAATAAGTACCTTAAAATGTAGCTTTGTAAATATATTGTTAGTCTTCCTCTGGTGGTGGAAGATGATGGTAAGTTTGTCCTTGCAACCCCATCAAATTAAGAATTTTTTATTAATTACATTTCTGTTGTTGTTTCTTGTAGGCGTTGTGGTAAATGGCCTGATCAACGTCAGTATCACAACAATTGAGAAGCGCTATGAGTTGAACAGCTCCCTTACTGGCTTGATATCTGCAAGCTATGACATTGCGTTTTGTGTATTGTCACTGTTCGTATCTTTCTTTGGAGAAAGAGGGCACAAACCACGATGGCTGGCTTTCTCAGCTTTTATGCTAGGATTGGGCTCACTTGTATTTTCCTTACCGCACTTCAGTAGTGGAAAATATCACCATGGAGCTAAACTTGAAGGTAAGCTTATTCTTATGTTCTGAAAACGTAGCTTTGTTTTTCATTATTCTTTGTAGCAACTTGGTGCAACTCTTACTTTGGGCAGCCTAGTTAACCTTTGTTGAAGTTGTATAAATTGAGTAGTATTTCCTAGTAGTGAAAGTAAATCCATGAGTTCACGAGCTGTTTCGGTACACTGAACTTTCTTTTTCAGAATAGATCTGAGGTTGAGTAAAGTGCTTTTTTATTTGTATTGATGAGTATAATCAAAATTCACTTAGATTAAAAAATGATCTGGTATTTATTCATCAGTAAGAATGCAGGTTAGGTCAGTGATGTGGAATAAACGTCAAAGGAAAGCTGTCAGAATTACTGTCTGTTGAAAGGCCACTACACATTGCAGTTCTGCTAGATTTTGAACTATTATCAAAGGTATGCAGAGGCATGTTGAGTAATTCATTAAGAAGTTTTACTGTGTTTGTCCAAAATGCTGACTGTACTTATGTTGTGTTTTTTTTTTTTTTAAGTAAAGAAGAAACATGCAGTATCGAAATCGTGGTAGTATCCAACTCTGATGTCTTAACAGAGCTTTGCTCGTAACTCAAGACTTTGAGTGCTGTGTATTTAATGCCATCTGCTTGTATTTCTGTGTGGTGATACACCTGTAACCAACAAGGAAACATCCAGATATTTTAAAAGAAGGATGACTTAATTTTTCACGGTTATCTTAATTGTTATTGCATTGCTTAAGCAAATTTCTTTAGTGACTAAGTATATTAACATGCTAACTGAAAATCTCAGTAGCTATTAAGCAATCTGGTGGAATGTTCTCAGACTTCCAGCTGCTGGTACTCGTTTATATTTTTTCAAGTGTTAATCACAAGATGCCATGCACTTTCATAAGCTGTCAAGATGTTGATTATTAGTTAAATAACTTTGGTAAATTACTGTTCCCCATTGAATAAATGAGGGCCTGAGGCAGAAGTTAATCTAGCTTTTAACTTAATAGAGCCAAATGAAAAAGTTTCAACAGATGATTACACATTAAGCTTGTTGCTGCTATAAGAGTTACTTGCTTCTGGCTATACCACATACTCATTTCTTTGCAATTACTATTTATTACTCTTATATCTCTCTACTATGTAAGGGAAGCTGAACTTAATCTAAAGGAAGTTCTGACTTGTTTGTAGCTTTGTTTTCTATTGCAGTGAGATACTGGCAGCACAAGAGTGTTGAAGGTAGATAGCAAACTATTGCAACTGGTTTCTTTCCCTTACTAGCAATTTTGATAAGTATCTGTCTGTTCCTGTTTTGTCAGTACATCTGCCATTTCATCTGGCAGTGAAGATGCTGTAGGAGTTAATACTTTATTGGGGTTTGTGTTCTACACTGAGTTTTGAAATCCAGAATCTGTGCAGAAAGTTTCAAGTGGCGCATGTGTTTTCTTCTTCATGGCCCTATAAAGCTAACTGAATTCATACTTAATTTTTTGACTATTGTAATGCAGATACTTGTGCTGTGACAGTGAACAGGTTTAAGGGTCTAAGCTGACTTAAACAAAACACTATCAAAAATAAATGGCTGCAGAATTCAGGAAATGTGTATTATGGCAGACTCAAAGCAAGTTTACAGGTACTGTACAACAGCGTTCTTTCACAGTGAAGTTAACCAGAGTACATGTTTTCATTGGATGCCCGGTTTAGCTTGTTTTGATGATGAAGTATCTTAGCTGCACATTTAGTTGTAAAACTTAATAGTACCAAACACAGTCCAAACCTTTCTTGTTGCTTATCATTTGGATGAGTATTTTAAAGACCACATACTGGGAGTGAACTCAAGTTATGAGTGCAACTTAAAAGTTTTGCAGTCTATTTTTTGTTAACATCTGCTTGGTACTTTGCACCACCTAGTTTTTTTACTTGATTATTTCTGTTCATCTATTTGTAAATCCAGTGAGCTTCACCTATAGTATGACTTTAAAGTACAATTCAGTATAACATTGATTGACTGCCAGGAAAATTATTACCTAATCTAGAAATTGAAGTCCTGTAGACTTCCTAGAAATTACTGTTTTACCACGAGGTATCTGTGTACCTCTTTGTAGCATAGCATGTTTACCTGCTCAGAACTGTTTCACTGGAAATATTATTGCAGTGTAAAAAATAGTTAAATCAATGTCTTACTTAATGAATAGCTAACCAGTGGACTGTCTCTTTATAAATAGAAAAACTCAAACGCTTCTGTCTTCTCTGATCTCCAAAAATTCTTGAAACTCAAAACTGTGATGTAGATATAATCTGTTTTGTTATTAAAGATCCTTGTTTAGGATCTTTAAATAGTCATAGAATCTTCTGATCTAGATCTGAAATTTGGAGTCAGGAGCTCCATCTAGTGGGTTTATTATAATTCAGCAATTATTTGATTACTCTGACACAGTATGAGGGCTGTAAAAACCACAGTTGAAATGCTGTTATAAGCAATATATTTTTTTACGTTTATCTCAATTCCTATTGAAATGACTTTCATGTCAAATGGAAAATTTAGATCCTCACTTTGAAAAAAGGAAGAATCTCATTATGAGGATAATCAAGCATTGGAAGAGGTTACTGGACAGTCTCTCTCCCTAGGGCTTTTCAAAACCCTTCTGAGCTGAGTTCTGAGCAGTTTCATCTGGTGTCGGTGTTGACACTAGATTGGGAGGCTGGACTAAACAACTTCCAGATGCCTCCAGCAGCCTGAATTATTCCACAAAACCCTTCATTTCTACTATTTAAGTTTAAATGCATGTGGTGTGATTTAACAAAAATGAAAATGACTTGAGCGCCTTTCTGCAGTTCTCTGTAGTGCTGGAAACTCTGAATGTAGATTAGTCAACTAGGGGCTGATAACTAGTGGATCTCTTCAGAATGGCAATAACTGATCTCTTTTCCTGGAACATATAGAGGACAAATTAAATAATGAAGGAGACTGTGGTACATCTAAAACATGTAAGAGGGCTATGGGGTGAGCAGAATATGTGAGATGCCAACCTCTAATTTGACTGTTTTCTTTCTTCACCACTGGCATGCCTGTGGATTTCCTTTTGGTTTGTGTCTCTGAACAGACCACCAGATAAGTCAGATAATGGATAGAGCTGCTGTTCTTCACACTATCTGGTATATTTCTCTATACCACTTATATATTACAGAGTTACAGAACATCCGTTCACAGAAACTAAGAATTTGTCCCAGAATTCTGAATCTTCCTTAAAACTCTCTTCCCCATTCAAAACCTACAGGACAGACAGATATTTTTTAAGCTTAAGAGGGAACAGAAATTAAGCTGTTCTTTTATTTCTCCACATCGCACTTTTTAATGTACTAAAAAAAAATCCTACACAAACAAAACAGCCACATCCAGTGTACGATATGAGTAAAGCTAGTCTTGATCTGTATTATTTCCAACTTATGTAATTGCTAAAGCATGTTGCAGTTCTGCCTTCTTGACTAGCATGTTGCACTAGCATTAAGTCTTTGGGAATACTTCCCCTTTACGTAACTTGTATTCAGATAGGCATATTAAAGTAAAGAATGGAAGGAGATTTATAATTACCATTTTAGATAATATTGTCATTAAAACAGTTCTGCCCTTCAAAATACTAATCCAATGGTTTTTAAAAAGAAGAGCAGTTTTATAGAGGAAAAGTTGGATAGAAGTGGTTAGTTACCCATCTAAACTTCTCCCAGAGCTTGGCTTATCTCAGATTAGACTTTTTTGATTATGTAAAGCCAGTGCTTTCTCTTCCACACAGATCATAAGATGGTGGAACTAATACAGTTTAGATTAACCTATGGCACATTACCAGGCTATTTGACTGTTCAAAACTTTATACTAGTAGAAGAGGGGGATTATTTGATTTTCTGAGGTAAAGACAGTGAGTTGCCATTTGATGACAATTTTGACCCTGAATTAAACTAATCTCATCACAGTTTGTTTCATTTAGTGAATACTGTTTGGAGAATTTTCTTGAAATGAAATATGAAGTCTATGACTGCAATCAGTAAGTGCATGTATATTTGCTTAGCTAAAAATCAGTAAGTCTAGTGGATGATGCAAATACAAAGATTGTAATTGTATTAAAGTATACATTATTCTCATAATTTCATAGAGATAGAGTTTTAATTGTATGATTTGAAAACAAAAAGTGTGATAAATTTTCATCTTTGCATGAGAATAATTATATTGGCTGAAAAGCTAGAAAACTGACAGAGGCTATACTCAGTTAGTAACACAATGGCATAAGGCTTCTAAATTGATGTGGAAGAACACACTTGGTGTGGGGACAGGGATTCATGGAGAAGCAGTCTGTCAGAGCTTGGTGGCCATTAGCCTGTGGAATCTTATTTCATGAAGCTATCCCGCGGATCTCAAGCTGGACTAGTACCTTAATAAAATTCATGCAATTTTCTTAAACAGTTTATTACTTATTTTCAGATAAGTACAGATAAGTAGTAAGAGCAAGGTACTCTTATTTAAAGTGCGAAACTTAAATAAGTTAATGCTGATTCAGACTTGCCTAATTGGCATTTAGAGTTAAATGGTAACTGTAGGTGTTCTCTACATGCTGTACACAGACATGTATGTTAGCAGAAAACTGTAGGAAATGCTGTCTTGCAATAGATAACTTTAGATACTGTGCATATAAATAGTAAAAAGTTAACTGGATATAAGACCTCAGTATTGATCTTTTGTGCAGAAAGATGTAAAGAAAATAGATTGACACTGAGTGGAAAACAAATTCTAGGAGCATGAGAGAAGTGCTTCATACTAAAACATACCATATGTGGTTTCAAAGAAACATTAAAATGAGGCTTGTTCCTGACTGGGAAAGATTTAAAATGCTAATAACTCCCCTTGAAGTGTTTAATCATTCAGAATTGGCCACTTTGTATACAATAGCACTAATGTACTTGTTATGTGGTACATGACTCTACTACAGGTATGGATATGGTATACAGGTACTGCTGCTGCTTTAGAAAGGAAACGATAAAAGCCAATGATGCATTTATGACAATGTTGGTCAGCCTTCTTTTTTTAAAAACAAAACAAAACAAAAAACTGAGTGGCAGGATTTTTCTTGTTTTATGTCTTGAGAGCCCAAAGCATTCATCAGTGAGCTTACCTGATTCAAAGGTTGTTTTCATGTTTTCTCAGGATGGTTTGTTTTCACCAAATTGACAGGTTTATTATTTTCCTCGAGGTTGTATGTTCTGTGGAGAAGCTTGGAAAGAAAGAAACATGCTTTTCTTTTGATCTTGTCAGTTGGGATTGTCTGTTACTGAAAGTGCAGTGATAGGAAGGGAAGGGGAAGGGAAAGAAAAAACATACTGTCTTCATTTCGTGTTTTTTTTTTTTTGGTTTTTTTTTTTTTCCTTTCTGCATAGAGGCATACAGGAGCACAGCAGATGCATTCTGCTCTACTTCCTTCCTGTGGTGATTTGTGTTGTGGGATTTCTGTGTGTGAGGGTGGGTTTGTTTGTTTGTTTGTTTGTTTGTTTATTTATTTATTTATAACTCTGACTGTAGCACTTTGTTCTCCAGCAGTCCAACTTTCCTCTTGCTGTTCAGGCCATTGTATTTCTTTGCTTAAGAATGGAGGCTGTTGCTAGTGCTCCTCAGAACTACTGTAGGGCACAAAACCAAACTTAAATATCTGTTTCCTAGCAGTGTTCCCTAAACTGTTGAATACCATTTGACTTTTTTTTTTTTTTTTTTTTTGCATACACTTGGTCCTCAGGCCAAAGTGTTTTAATAAGGCTATTTCATCCATATGTTTGTATTGGTAAGGAAAAAAACCTGTTTTTGTTTGCTGTAATCATATTTCTTTAAGAGGATATTATATAACTGAAGGTTAGTATAGTCATGCATAAGGTATAGTAGGTGTGAAAACTAGAATAGGAGTCTGGCTGCAACAGTGCAGAATATATGCACTGTCATATGTCATGTATAATATGTATATGTAGAATAAATACAAGTTCTTCAGTTGTAATGAGCTAGGTAGTATGCCTTTAAAATTTTGTTGTTTATGTCCTCAGATACATGCCAGATTTCAGGAACAAGCTCTGCTAATTTCACTTGCAGTACCAGGACAAAGTCTTCACTTTCCAATTATCTCTATGTCTTTATACTGGGACAGCTGCTGCTGGGAGTTGGAGGAACTCCTCTGTATACTTTAGGGACAGCTTTTATTGATGATAGTGTTCCAAAGCACAAATCTTCCCTTTATATAGGTAAGTTTTAAGTCCATTTATAATACATTGTCTGGAAAGATCACAGATTACAATATCCAATGAATTGTTTTATGTATTGACCTAAGGCTCATCTTTCATCATTGTATGCTAATGTGCATGAAGTAGTTTTATAACTTGCAGAGTACTGCTGTAAGTATGAAGTCTTTTCAGTAGTAATTTTGCAGGGTTACCAGGAGGTTGCTTTGTGTCCCTCTCTTGCTCTTCTGTCATCTCAGTAACTGAAAGGGCTTAATATAGCCTTCATATAAACAATATGTTCAGGTAAGATGTCTACTGCTAGTATCTGTCCTTTACCCATACCTATTAGCTCTCTACTGACAGTGGGCAGCTACAGTAGACAGTAGACAGTCAGTAGCTGACAGGGACACTTATGAGCATCGTGTGATCAGTGCAGTCTTCTAGTCACATCCAAATATGGCACTTAAACATACTTCCGATATATATTCCTGCCTTACTTGAAAGTAAAGAGATTACCTAGTAATGCAGATAATAGATTTATATTTACTATCAAGCTCTTAGAAAGCTAAAGAATAAAAACTCGTAGTGTTAATCTTTTCTCTTAGGGGGAAATCACTGAAGTCATCATCTACTTGCATACCCTTCTTGCTTAATTGTTCCAGACAAGCCACCTCATCTTCTGCCAACCAAGTGTCTAGTTATTTATGTTAAATATTTATGTTAAATCAAGGCAGCCCTTAATTTTGTTTGTCTTTACTATGAGTTAAGGCTTGTACACATAAATAGAGCAAAGTTAGTACTGTTGGTATGATTAAGGGATCAAGAAGCGTCTTGAAAAGTCAAGAGATGTGATTAGTGTAGAGGCTTAAAATGTAATTGACAGTATAATAAACCTGATTCATTTGCAGTCTTTGGATACCTGCTGAATTTAGCAGAATAGTGTATTCTACTTGATGGAATAAAAACTGGAGGGAATTACAGTGAGAGGACAGGTAGCTACATTAAGCCTATAATATATAGTCTTTTTTAACCTTAATAACACTGTATTGAAGATTAAAAATATATTGTATTGCTTGATACAAGCTGTTGTTTTCTTCCTTCTTGAAAATAGGGATGTTTTGTGAAGACTTCTTACCTTGCTCAGCAGAAACATATTTATATCTAAAGCCAGGGAACTGTTAAGAAGTTCCAAATGATAATTTAGGTTGAATAGTTTGTAGGAGAAATAAGGATCATAGAAATTTGAAGTTATGTAGGATGAATGTGAATGTAGAGTATTTCTATTAGCTTGTCATTGTAACTAAAATAGAGGTAAACTTAGGACTCATCAACTGCATATTTATTCTAACTTTCTGGTGTGTCTGTTCTATTTCACTCTCCCCTGCCACTACTTCTTGCTATCTTAAGAGAATGAAATCATATACTCATAATACTCATAAAACAGACAATCTGGAAACATTCTAGAAGTCTAGGTTCTTCAACATGGGGGGCAGGGGGAGGAGGATGAAAATCACAGAGCTTTGGCAGCAGGAATGCATGTCTTATTTTGACAGCTCTAGTTTGCAGACAGTCTTTCAACTAGTAGTAGAGTTCTTCTGCCGACAGTGTTAATATGCCACAGAAGTGTCTGATAGGCCAGAAAGGCTGTGACATCAAGAAAGTCTTGTACTAACACAAAAGCAATATAGACTTAAGACTGCTTTTCTGTAGCACATAGTTACAGCTGCAGCTTTAGTGTTTTTCACCTAACTGCCAGGAGTAATTCAAATCCATGGCTTTATATTATTAGAATTACATCAGGAAATTGAAGCAAGTTCTCCACAAACTCAAGTGGCAGATATTTCTCCTGTCAGAAACTTTAAAAAAAAATAAAAATCTGCACTCAATTGAAGATCAAAGTATGTAGGTTTTTAAAGACAGCATGCATATGCTTCTAACAACTGATGCTTGTAATAATTGCAATTAAGAAACTTTTATGACAGGTTGTTTAAGATTGCAGGACAGGATGTGCTGAAGGTAATCTAACAATGTATGCAAACAGTGCAAGTGAAGTGTGTGTCTTGGTATGTTAAACCTCAGAGAATGTAGCTTTAATGAGTGCTGCAAATTTCTGTGTTGAGGTAAAGGTACAAACTTTTTCTTCTGCATACTGTACCTGAAGCAATGATACTGAAAGAAGAGGTTGAATTAAGAAACCACTTGGTCTGAAGTTGAGTTAAGGAATTTCCTGAAAAGGAAGCTTAAAAATATAATTTATTTTCTCTTCCAGGAATTGGCTATGCCATGTCATTGCTTGGGCCTGCTATTGGCTATGTCTTAGGAGGACAGCTACTTAATATTTATATTGATATCAAGATCCCAGAAAGGCAAGATGAGTCTTCTAGTTCCTGTTTTCATTGCTAATAGTACTTATTAAAATCTTCAACTCTTCTCCACATGAGGAAGAGAAATGGTTCGGTTTTTTTTGTTTGTTTGTTTGAAAATACTGATCATGAGTGTACTTCGTACTTTAACATGTAAACAACAAATTTTAATGCACATAAATAACAAAGTGACAACATTCAAGGACCTTCTGTCTCATCTACTTTTAGAAAAAAGAATTTTCTATCTCACGGACATCTGAAATCAGTGACATGATTTCATCAGTTCTTCCCAAATTATTTTTCCAGTACACAGATGGACCAAGATGATCCACGCTGGCTTGGAGCATGGTGGATAGGATTCCTTGTATGCTTTTTTGCAATTTGGTTTCTGATAATACCATTTTCATGCTTTCCGAAATACTTGCCGGGTAATTTTTATTTTTTTTTCTTAAATGGGAATGAGAGCTGCTTTGTAAAGGAGATCTCTTTCTATCTCTAGAGTTCTGGACTCAGAGGCTGATTCCTCTGATTCTCAGTTAATTATGTAACAGCCCAAGCCTTATTGAAATAAAAAGGTATTTATTACTAGTTACCCTTTAAAACATGGGGAATTAGCCAGAGGAAGGATCTTCCAAGTACTAGTGGAAAGTAGAGCAGGACTGGAAACAGATAGAATATGGGAACTGACAGTCAGAATTTGAAAGATGCTTTCAACTAGGTGCTCACAGGACTGCATTTAAGTAAAGATGTTTGCTTATCACCAAAAATCATAAGGAAATCCTACTAGCTTAACTCTTGCATTGTTGTCTTTGACTACTGCATTATAGCTATGGGTAGAATATGAATTCAAGTATTGCAGAGCAGTCTTAAAAAGAAGGTTTTAACACATTTTCTGCTGAGGCAGGTAGTTGCTTGGAAGAGCATCTATCTGAAAGAAAGATCTAAAGGAAAGGAACAATGAAGTAGTGAACCAGGCAGAACGTGAGGATTATGAAAACAGGGAATGGACTAAGAATCTAAAATTCTTAAGATGTAATTGCTAATATCTTATTACAGCCAACATTATCAAAGGGAAGAATGAGGCCTTTAATTAAAATTTTCCCACAGCAATAAATTGTTGATATTCTCTGGCTCCAAGTCAATAGAAATACTCAATTAGTCTTATGGTAGAAAGGAAACGTTTATTGTAGTATTTCCTTCTGCTTTAAGTCTTGAGCACTGTTATTCAACATCTTCTTTATTAATAAATATTCCTTTTTTGCTGTAGGAACAGCAAAAATACAGGCAGAAAAAATCTCTGAAACCCATAATGATGGAAGTGAGGCACTTGTTGAAACAAAGAATATTGGAAAAAATTTTAAAGACTTTCCTATTGCTCTCCTGGTAAGAAAATATAGAACTTAATAAAACTGATATGTTCTGAGAATAAGACTCTTTTCAGGTGTTAAATGAATGTTTACTGAGGTAACTTCATCTTCAAAGTGCTGTGGCAGAAGTTTTAAGAGTCACTGAGAAATAAAGCATATTATGTTTTGATGTTTTTGACTGCTAACATGAGCAGCGTATTAGTGAAGTTCTGCATGAAAGTATCTGCTAGAAAATAAAGTGGCATCTAGTTTACATGGTGCAATGATGGAATAACACTCTGGAAATTACACAAACTTTTCTCCACAGATTTTGTTGAAGAATCCTGTGCTTATGAGTCTAATACTAGCCAGCACCTCAGAAGCTTTAGTTGCCACTGGCTTTGCCACATTCCTACCAAAGTTTATAGAAAATCAGTTTGGAATGACATCAAGTTTTTCAGCAACTCTTGGAGGTAATGGGGTTGTGTTTTTTTTTTGCTTTTTATTGCTTGTTTCTTTTTTAAATCTTTAACATATTTACTAGGTTACAGTTGGGAGCTAATATAGTCTGTCTTGTATTTTCTGAGATTATTGAGAAGTTATTTGTTTGAAAACAGCTAAAATTGGGTTCTTACAGCAGAAAAATCTTTTAAGCTCTTTATGCCTATCTGAATTAAAACCCAAGTTTTTAATTTGCCAATGGTGAAAATCTGAGTTGTCTGTATGTTCAGTAAACTAATAGTAACTTTCAAAGTGGAATGAAAAATTTGTATGCTAGTGACACTTTAATTTATTCCTCTATTTTTGATGAATGGCATTTAATTTTCTTTGTTTAAAATTGGCTAAAGAAGCACGAAGCTGTAGTCCCTCTTATTTTTGTTACCTGATAGGCAGAAGTAATAGGTAGAAAAAGAAGGGCTTTGAAAAGCTAGTATTGTAGAAATCAATGTGGTAAGTGATGGAAAAGCTGCACTAGTTAGGATCACGTGAGTAAGTCTGTAGTCATCTTTCAAGGATAGCAACAAGATCAAGGCAGGTAGGCCAAGAGATACTTGTATTATGGCCAGCTTTGTATTTCTGGAACATCTTGCTAAATTACTCCAGCTACTAGTGCAAGCGTATGGTAGTTGAAGTGCTCTTTCTCCACTAACTCTCAATGACTTAGTCCTCTGGGTAATTCTAAATAGCTACTGCTATTATTATTTAGTCATCTTTGCTTCAGAGCAAAGTTATCTGTAAGTTTCCAGCAGAAATGCATTGGAATATATGCTGAATTGTTAAACTGTTGTCAGCAGTGGAGGGAGAAAACTAATTTTTCCTGTTCTAGTCTATTTTACTTTGAGTTTGATATTTGTAGTGTTAATTAGATGCAGAATTTTGAAGAAATGTCCACGGTCATGTTGAAAGCTAGAGTTACCTGAACTAAGAGCAACCTAGTCTTGAGTGTTATACTTTGAGCCTTTCTCTATGTGCATATGTGCCTGTACAGCTCTGCAGCTGTATCTCAAGTCTCTAAATATCCCTTGTCAGTTCAAGTTGTGCCTTGGAACTCTGTTTTACTGGAGTTTAGCTATATTTAAGCTTTCAGTTATCTTTCTGAAGTTCCAATAGTATGTAGGGATAAATCTGTATAGATTATGAGAGCAAAACTGGCCAACTTTGGTCTCTGAGAACTTTAGTTTTTAGTTTCTGTAGATGCTTTGTTGTATCTTTTGCTGCCTTCTGTATAGCTATGTTCTGTTGTTTAAAAAGTTCATAGCACGAATTTGGAACAAAGAATATAGATGAGGAAAAATACTGAGAAACCATGGAGTAGTATTTTCATAAAGCAGATTGGTAGTGTTCAGAGTTTTCTGCCCAGAATTAAGTACCCTTAAGTAATCTTGGTTTGCCTTGTTGAGCTTCAAATTTGTATGTCTAAAGATTACACTGTGAATTTGATCTTCTGAAAAGACTACGGGTAATATAAAGACAGGATAAATTGCTTTCACAGAAACTATTACATTTCTTACTCTACACCTTAAGATGCAACCCATAACTGTTACGATTTTTTTTTCTTACATAACATGAAATTGCTCTCTGAATTACTTCACTTACTATGTGTTGCGCTTCGGTATAATTGCTGCTTTCTTGTTTTCCTCTAGGGCTTGTATTAGTTCCGGCAGCAGCAATAGGCCAAGTCATAAGTGGCATCTTGGTATCCAAGTACAAAATGGATTGCAAAAACATAATCAAGTTCATCATAGGCACTTGTTCAGTTGCCTTTCTGTTAAACACAGTCTTTTTAGTTGCTAAATGTGGGAATGAGCCTTTTGCTGGTGTTTTTGAAACCTATAATGGGTAAATATATTTTGATGCATTTTTGGTGCTAGTGTTTGTTTAAACTAAGAAAACTACATTAGAGTACGGAATCTTAAAGTCATAATTTTACCTTGATGTATGAAAACAGAACTGTTTTATGAAACTCAAGATGTTGTTCTTGGGATCTGTGTAATAGATGAATAAGAAAACAATGATATGTATGCAACTTTTAAGTGCTCTGAGCAGACAAGTCTGCTTGTCTGGGGATGGTCGGAGGGTGCTCTTCTAGATGTAGTATTATGTTACTGAATTTTAATTGCTGCATTTTTTCTTGAAACTATAAATTAAAGAACTTCAAGCGTACATGTATGTGGGAGGGAGAAAAGAAGAGGAACTGGGTTGAGATACAAATCTTTATCTTTCTTTGTTTCTAAATTGAAAAAACCTGTGGCAGTAATAACAAAAAAAAAACTACTTAGAACTCTAGAAGTAATTCTTTTTTATTCTGTATCTACTAGAAATTGCTTTATTTTTGAGTATGAATTATTTATGAGCATGAATTAGTCTTTGGACTAATCGAGATTTGTTCTTCTATGAATAGTGTATTACTTATCTACATGTCTGCTGCTTATAATTAGTTTAAAACTATTATTATTTCAGAACAGGCACGCTACATAACTTAACAGCACCATGCAATGCTAAGTGCAGATGCTCCACTTCCAGATACTACCCTGTTTGTGGCAGAGATGAAGTCCAGTACTTTTCTCCATGTTTTGCAGGATGTACATCGTCTAATCTTAGTAACAAGAAAAAGGTGCTTTATTGTATGCAAGTTGTTGACTTAGCCTGTTTGTTTTTCATACAAAATATATTCTATGTGGCAAGTGTTCTCCCATCAGTATGATAGCAAATAAGTATCACTAAAGTGATGGTTACTACGGGAAAATCTTATGTGAATTGGAAGCACATACGCTTGTAAGTAGGGTGAATGCTGATATGTTTCTCATTTGCTTAGTGTCTCATTGCTGATGTTACTTCCACTAGACCTTTTACTGCTGAAAATTCAAAGCAAATCCAGGTTTGATACATTGAGTTGATCACAATAGTAGAAATCACCAGCTGCCTTGACATTAAGTTGCAATTCTTATCTAGTATCTTAAAGAATAATATAATGTTTATTATATGCATGGCAGTATGCTTCTGTGTGTTTGCAAACCTGGAAAGTCACACCCTGGAAAGTAATTTTGCTCTACCGTGAATTTATGAAAGTGGCTGATTAGTTCAGCAAGGTAGACTCTTTTCTCCTTGTTTCTGCTAGCATAACAAACACTTGAGCAGGGCTGTGGGAGTGTAGGAAGAAAAGCCTTAAAGGGAGGCAAGTTGAACAGATTGGCTGGGGACTTCTTATATCTGATTTGACTGTTTTGTTTTGTGTTTTTTTTTTTGTTGTTGTTGTTTTTTTTTTCTCCCAGTGGAAAGTTCAGACTTTGTTATTTTTCTCTTGAAAACAAACTAGAGTGGATTTAAATGAAGAGCTTAAAACTATTCAGTTTGATCATATCCTTAAAAAAGCAGCCCAACATCAATTCTGTCCTCGTTAAGTCTTCAGGAGTAGTCTTGAAAAAGGGAAGCCTTCATTTCTTTTCCTGTCAAGTACAGCCTACTGTGAAAACCAGTTTGTTTATAGCAAAAAGCATAAAGCCATGTGATATGGGGCTTGCTGACAGCTCATGTAAAGTATGTGGACTCCTGCGTTTATCTCAGTTGTTCTGCTGTGGTTGAAACTGAATTTGTATTACCTAAGCTTGAAGATAAACTGGAGGAAATAATGACATAAGTAGCTTTGAATCTAAAGAATGAACTTCATTTAAGCAACAGCAATTTTGTAGTTAAAATTGCTTAGAGTAAGATTTTTGAGTTTTTGGAAATAATCAGCAGCTTTGGTTAATAAGCAAGGGAGCAGCTACCAGTAGTTAATTTAGTGAAAACATCTTTTGAGAAACGTGTTAGATATATTGTGCTGTAAGAGATCTGTAGCTTTTGGATATACTTTCTTCAACCATGAAACTTTTGAAAGAACTAATTGGAAAGAAAGGAGCATTTCACCCAGCCCCTGAAACCTTTAATGGTGTTTTTTTTTTTTTTTTTTTTTTTTTTTTTTTTTTTTTTTTTTTTTTTTTTTAAGAAATGATTTGTGTGAAACCAACTTATTTTCCAAATAATGTGTTTTAAAAAAAAAAAAAAAAAACCTTCAAAGATTTGCAGTAGGATTTAAGTATGAAAGATAGCTTTCCAAGGTTTATTCTGCTGATGTCTGTTTATAATATAGTGTACTGAGTATCTGTGTCTCTGACTCTAGAATATCTTTACTTTAAGCTTTTTATGTTTGTACCTCGGAACTTTCTGCACACAAAATAGAGGTTGACTGTTTTGATTACTGGTCAGGTGGTCACTGGATCAGTCAAATTCTGCTGAATCAATTTAAAAAAATTGGGGTTACGTGGTCATATGGTCAGAAGGAAGTAGACTACTTCCCACACTTGAAGTCAAGTTTTTTTTTTAATTCACTTGGATGCAAATGCACAATACCTACCATATTAGAATGATGTCTACTTAATTTGTTTTATAAATTATTTTTAGACTTACTACAACTGTTCGTGTATTGGGAAGCTGAAGAGAGAAAACGTTTCAGAAGACTTTCTCTTTGAAGCTGTATCTGGGAAATGTTCAACACGATGCAAATATTTACCTTTATTTCTGATCTATTTCTTTTTTGCTGTTGTTTTTACATTTATGGCTGTTACTCCATCTACTGTGGCCGTTCTCAGGTACGCTTTTTGGGCATTAGAGAAAACATGTAAGTGAGAACTGAGATCAGTGAAACCCTTTAATTCATTTTAGTCTGTAATATGGATTCAATCATATGTGCAAAGGATTTTCTTTTGTGGTATTTTGTGCACTTAGCAGGCAGTATTTGAAGGAGAGATAGTTGTTCATTGTAGTTAAGTAGATAATGTTTGAATCAGTAAAAATAATCTTTCCTACTTGCAGAAAAAGTAGAAGCAAAGCTCACTATTTCATGGGAGCATTCATTTGACCTCTGTGGTCAAAAAGCAAGGAATAAATTTGCCATTTTTTTGGATGGGGAAAACATTCAACTACTCTGTGTATGGTTAGTTCCAGGACTTCAGGTCTTACTAAGAAAATAACAATCAGTCAATATCTATTTAATTCCTATTCCTCAATTCAATTTTGGCTGTAGGAACTATAGACTACCTTTGCTATCGTATTAATTTTGTTATATTGGGATTCTGAGGTAGTTAATATGAGATGTGGCAGCGTGTATGTGGCTGTTACTTGTTGTCTTGGCTGTCTTGCATAAAAGCTTGATTTATTGTTCTTTCAATGTGTATATGTGAAGGTTGAGGTCTTTAACTTGATGTTGAAATTTGACTTGTACTTCAAATATTTCTGAGGGGAAAAAAAAGTATTTGTTGTGTAGATATATATGCATTTTTACCCATGGTACTTGAGGAGAAGGTAAGGTGTGGTGGCTGTTAAATTCGTTGGTTTTTTTTTTTGCCAACTTTCTGGATAGTGGAGATGGGCAATGATACTGCAGCTGTAGTTTGAAATAGTCTCTTTTCAGGGGTGGTGTCCACCTGGGCTTAAGAGTTTGCCATGTTAGTCTGTGGTCATACGAGTGTGAAATGCTGCCCAATCTTCAGAACTGAACTGACAATTTTATTTAGGTGATTCTGAGTAATAACATTTTGAATTTGGAATCTTTAAACTCTTAAATTGAAACTGTTACTCAGTTCTTGAGTACTATAGAGCAGTTCCAATGATCAAGAACTAATTTGAAGTGCTCAATGTGAGTTAAATTACTGCAGAATATTTTGATATGTATCTCTCCAGCAAGTCTATTCTGTACACACTGAAATGCAAACCTGTGTGTTCATGACAGTATTCTAGTGCTGGAAGTAAACACACCATAGAAGACTGCTTGTTCTCCTACCTCCAATTGTCTTTGTGGGTAGGGGAATCCTAACAGATGGCTTTCACTGCTCATCTTGGATGAAGCACTTCAGTATACTTAGTACAGGTTGAGTAAAGAATACACTACAGAAACAAAATCACATAAATGACAGAGTAGGTTGCACTTAATATTTATGTATTATCTTTAAAATGTGATGAAGATAAAATAATTTGCACCAAGGGAAATATCTGAAAGAAATGGGTAGGAGGTGATTTCTTCTAGTGTTGCATCAGTACACTAATTTGTATGAGACAGACCAAAACTGATTTATTGTAAGGCTGTACTGTGTTGTGAGTGTTGTGCTGAAGCTGTCTCTATTCATACATTGCTTTTTCAAGAATAGTTGCTCAGGATAGCATTCTAGCATTGTCCTTTAATCCTTGGTTGTTCTCTGGTGGAAAAAATGTTCAATAATATATCAAAGTGCTGCTAGTAAGTTAGATTTTTACTTATTGTTAAACATAGTTTAATATACAATTCCTTGATAACCCATAGGAGTTGCTTCTATTCTTTTGTGGAAACAGGTATTAAAGTTCTTTAGTTATTTGTTTTGTGCTGGATTTCTAAAATTGTGTGCAGTCAGCAGGCTAAAATAATACATTAAGATAAAGCATATCCAGTGAGGAAAAATAGCTGGGAAAAGAATCAGTTAAGAAGTTGTTTTCTTGTAATTCTATTTACAGATGTGTGCCAGATAAGCAGCGCTCATTTGCTCTTGGAGTGCAGTCAGTGTTTCTACGACTACTAGGTATAAAACTCTTGCTGAAACTCCTGTCTCTGAACAAGTTGCTTCTCTAAGACTGTTTTCTAAACTTAATGATGCATTAAGAAACTTCCAGAGGGTCTTGTAGTAGTATCTTGCTGGCTTAGGAAATACACTTGTTAGAAGGCAAGTGCTATCAGAACTCAAATTCCTTGAATAGATTATGCATGTTCATGTTAGCTCTTCTTGCTGTCACAGGCAGGAATAAAATGTAGGTAACTATCATTCTTCCTGCAAAAGGTACCCTCTGTCACCTCCCCCAGTGCTGGAGGAAGTTGTATTCTTAAAGTTGAGATCCTGCTAAGAAGCTATGCTATGGAAAACAGTATCATGTGTCTAGCACATGAAGTTTACAGTCACAGGAGGGTGACAGTCTTAACCAGTAACGTTACTGCTGCATATGCTGTTTTATTTCTAAAGGGGACAGATGGAATATTCCTTTCCCTTTCAAAAACTTTTGAATGACTGAAATTGTAAAATTACACATAAATTGCTAATTATTCAGTCTTTATGTGGAAATTCACTAAAACTCTAAATAAAGATAGCTGGATAGGTGAATCAACTTCAGTTAAAAAAAATTACACTAAATGTAGATATTCTCTGATTTGCTAATTTTAAGGTCTTATTTTTGTCTTGGATGCTTTAAATGGCATACATAGTACAAGGCTGAGTCAAGGCTTAGTTACTGGCTAGGTTTGTATATAATTATGTAATACTTTTACATAATTTACTTTTTGAGATCAGTTGTCTGTCAGTGTGAGTGTTATTTTGGTGAACATAATGAAACTCCAACAATCCAGGTCATTCTACTGATAAAGTGTAACAAAAATAAACATAATCACAGGTAGAAATTAAATAGGATGCTAAGTGTTGTAGAAACCCTTTAACAATGTTAGTATGTTGCCATGTTGTTGTTGTTGTTGTTTTTTAGGTACTGTTCCTGGACCAATTTTGTTTGGCTTTGCAATAGATAAGAGTTGTTCTCTGTGGGATGTTGATGAATGTAAAACTAAAGGAGCCTGCTGGGTTTATGACAATGAAAAAATGGCGTATCTTTTGATGAGCATAAGTAAGTGACTTCATACTAAATACATGTACAAGGCAATTGATGTATTGACGTTAGCTACCTTGACTACTAGGTGGGGGTTTTTTAAAACAGCCTTGAACTAGTTTTTGTTGTTTTTTTTTTTTTTTTTTTAAATTAACAGTTAAAACAACAGTAGCAATAACAATAAACTTTGTTTTTCCCAAATAATAAAAAGCAAAATACTGGAGGAGAAGATGCAAGACTCCATTGAGTTACTCTTAAGAATAGCCTAGAAGAGAAAACAATAACACACAATAATTTTGCTCTTCTGAATTCTCAGGGATTGGCACACATTTCAGTCTTATCTGTTGTGGTCTGCTGATAGCTTAAGGTCTAAAGGACTTCTGTACTTCTGTCATACTCTGGTTCTTCTCACTCAGTTAACTTAAGAATTCAGTTAAGTGTCTCTGAATAGTAGCAAAAAATTTTCCCAAGTTCTTTAATGGGCTGTTAGTTGTGTGTGTGAAATGCATATCTGGAGGAGGGAAGGCAGGCTGTGATGCAGTTGTAATACCTTCTAGTGGTTGTAATCTTACGGTGTACAAACTGAATTGCTAGTACTAATCTTCAAGCTGAAAAATGAAGAGTCACATCATCAAATTTTGGAATCTTTTGGATGTGGATGTAGTTCAGTGGTAGAACATGATCATGTGTAAGACAAACACCACTGAGTACCTTTGGGTAAATTAAATGACTTTTTTCAAGGTAGCTGAGGGAGAGTACTTGTCATAGTCACTTCTAGTTTGTGGCAAAGAGTACTGATGCAATAAGGAACAGTAGTGAAGAAAGAAGTAAGGAAGACTTGCACTTCAGGCTAGAATGGGGTGAGGAAATACAGAACTGAAGTAATAGTAATAGCTGCTGATGCAGGCAAGAACCAGAAGGCAGATAAGCTCTCTAAAGTCAGTTGGAAGTTTACTTGCCCTTTGAGTTAATCTAAAGCATATTTTTAATTGATATTATGAATTTCAATATGTTTAACATCTGACAGTGTGTTTCACTGTGTGAAACTGTAAGTGGCTGAAATACTTGTCTCACCATCAAAGATGACTGCAACAAAGACTCTTCTATTCTCTGCATTTAGGTGCTGCTTGCAAAATCATCACGATCATCTTTGTGATCATGGCAGTGTTTTTGTATAAACCTCCACGGCCAAGGCCAGTTCTGCCACAAAAGGATTCAGAAATGGTATCTGCTATACATGCATAAATTTTGAACAAATCAGTGACTTTCAAAACAGATTAAGAGTAAGCTTCACTGTGTACATTTAAAAAAAGACCCTTAAATTTCTAGTCTCATTTATAACTTGAATAAAATGTGGTAGAATATTCCAATCTCTGTTATCCCCCAGGCCCTCACCTTGTCTCCCTTCCCCCCTCTCTCCTCCCCCACCCACCCAATCAAAAAAAAAAAAAGGCAAAAGATAACATGAACTGGATTGGCTGACTGTGAGCCACGTATGTGGAACCTGGTTCATTGAAGGGAACTGTCACTGTTTAAAATGGGGATTATTTCATTGTGCACACTTTCTGAACTAGTATGTTAGATACAAGTTTTGAGTGTAGATATGCCAGGGTATGTGCAAGTAAGGACATGTTTTAAATAGTTTTACATGTTACCTTAATGGTGTACGCTCACTTGCTAGTATTTGTAGAAAACTGTAAATTGTTATAGGTAGATGCATTTGTGACAGCAAAATGTTATTTAAGTGCCTTAGTTTCTATTTGAAATCTGTACAGAAAGATGCTGTTAAGCTCCTTTCTTTAGGCATAGTTAACATTTTTTTCTATAAAACTGTGAAAATAAAATCTATTTTCTTACAACTTCTCTGTATGCATCTTATTTCTATGTGACTGAGTCCTAGACTTCTGAACTCAAAGAAATGCTGAGAAATGGCAGAAAGTAGGTATGCAAGTAGCAAAAGTAGAAAAATGTATCTTCAATTATTCCTCTTTGCTTACTGTGCACTATTATTACTGTGTTCTTGCTTAGTGCACCAGCTGAGACTTAGCCACTGGTATCAAATATTAAATTTCATTGCACACTACTGAAATTATTCAATATTTGCTGAAATTTTTCAATGAACAAGTTAATGTGCTTATTTTAGTTAATATAAGCCAACTTTCTTTTGTGCTGATGATGCAGTTTTATGTAGCTATGTATACCTGTTTTCTCTGGTTACATGGACACACGGAGTCTACTAAAAAAATTTTAAAGAAGCACTGAAGCAAAGTAATATTTAATCAGAGTATCTACATGCAGCTTCTGAAGCATGAAGATGGTAAATAAACAACTCAAGAAGACATTGTAGATTTTTTCCTTTTTTTTTTTTTTTTTGAGCTAGAACTGTTCGGAAGAGTGGAACTAAAAACTCAACAGTAGAATGCACAACCTTAAAGCACAAGGCTGCATGTTTTTTCAGACAGAGGAGTAAAGCAGTAGAATACATCTAAGCTTACTCTTTATCTAGTTGACAGTCTCCTGGTAACAGAGCTGCCTTATAAATGAGCTAATAGAGCTGGTTAACTTCCCTTGAAATGACTAAATACTGATCTTCTAGAAGCAACAGCCTAAGACTTAGAGTTTGGTTTCTGGCTCTGAGTTGCTCTCTGTAGGGTGTAGCAAATCATAATTGTTTTAAAGGTGTGTGTTACAGTGGCTACATTGGCAAACTTGCTTCTCTCAGTCTGACTTAAGATGCAAAATCATTGTTTAATTTCTACTGCTTAACATGATTGAACATATTACAAAATTGTGGAGCAGAGAAACAGGATATTCCTCCTCTTCTGAGGAAATTATTAGAACCTGTAGTTGCTTTTGGAGTGGTTATTTGGGTGGAGAAGGAAGGAAGTATTGCCATAGTGTAAAATTACAGTTAAATTAAAAGTTGCAACAGCCTTCATTTTTGACTTGCTAAAGATTACACTCACTAATTCAGGGGGAGCATGAGAATGATCAGAAAGGAACCAAATATTTAGAACTGCGAAGGCTTCCTTATTTCCTTTGCATTATAGCAATGTTCATTCTGCAAACAATAGTAGAAAATAGTGTGTCAAAGATTCTACTAAGTTGAGACAAACATCGCAGACAAGCTGATGAAGTATAGCTTACGTAACTGAAGATGGATTAAAAACTGCCCAAATGTCTGAGCCTTGCGGATTGAAAGTCTAGTTGGCCCCAGTGATCTACCCATGGGACCAGTCCAATTCAAGTTTAATGACCTGTATGATGGATTTTAAGTATACACTCAACAAAATCACAACCAAAAACCTGGGATGGGTGGCTGATGGATCACCAAAGATGAATGGTGAGAAAGTAGTGAAATGGATGAAGTTTCATGAAGTTCAGCAAGAGGAAATGCAAGGTTTGGTGTATTTGAAAGAATGGCACCAGGTGGGAATAAGGAAGGAAAAGAGTGAAGGACACTGGTTTTATGATGGGCAAGCTGACTGTGACACAGCATAGCCCATTCTGCAAAAATGCCACTGGGATCCTTGGCTACATTAAGTACAGCATTGCTAGCAGTTTCAACTCTACTCAACACAGCTGTAGTGCTGTCTGGTTCTGATGTCTTCAATACAGGAGATTAGCAGATGTATTAAAACAAGGGAGGAGGCAAGGTTATAAAGATGACTGAGGCAGAGCATCTTTCATGCAGTTTGAGAGAGAGCTCAGAATGTTCCATCAGCATGGAGAAAACACTTAAGAAATACATATAAAATCTCATGGCAGGGAATGAAAAGGAGCAAGCCAAACTCTTGTCAGTAGTGCCCAGCTGATTAGACAAGAATAAATGGTCACAAACTGAAACATTAAATTCTATTGACACTTAGTAAGTTGTGTTTTTTAATTATTTTGTTTTAAACCCTCAGGGTTTAACATTAAGAACATCAAACATTAGAACAGGGTATAGGATCTCCATTCTTGGCAATGTTTAAAAACTGGATTGGCTCCTGTGCAGGGTTGTTGGGCTAGATAATCGCAAGAGGTTGTTTCCAAACTAAACAGATCTGTGATTCTGTGAAATACTTGTCATTATGGTGGCACTTGTTCCCCATTCTATGTGATGTGTAACTTCTGTATGGATTCTTGCAAAGGAAGAACTGTTATTGCACAGTGTCCATTTTTTTTTTTGTATGTGTAGTGTAATGCTTGTACATTACACTAAGCTGTGTTCAGCAGCTAATACAATGTGAATGTCTCACTTGGTGATACCAGTTCTGTTTATCAAGATAAGCAAAACGGTTCCAACAGCAATTGACAACCTTCTGGGATTTATGTGTGCTCTGTGAAATACTGTTTAGATTGCTTGGAGCAAACTCAAGTGTTATCTAAAATAAAGGTAATTTAAAACTTTCTGAAATTTGCATCTTCCAGCTGACGTGATTATTTTTAGAAGCAATTCCTAGTTTAAATGAAGGCTGTCATTGTAGCTGAACACAGGGTTTTAATTAACCTCTGAGCCAGAAGGAAGCTTCTAACCCTGAATATATTGCCCTCTATTCCTAGCTGAAGTGAAGTCTCAAAAATCTTACTGAAGACTCTTCTTGGGGTCTGTTACTTTCATGACTAATAGTGTTTTTATACATTTCTAAAAAAATTTTAAGTATAGTCTGCTTATTCACAGTAGCCGATTTTACTTCTGTTGTAGCTTTTTGATAATCTAAGATAACAGTAAAGTTTTGGGGTTCTGTTTCTTTTTATGTTATAATGTGCTGCTTGCTTGTAATAGCATAGAACTCCACCATAATGTAATGCAGATACTAGCAGAGTACAATGAAGAAAATACAGATTTTAGGCGTTGACTTCAGAAGTGCATTTTTCTATTTGACAGCTTACCTATAAATTTGGAAGAGTACTAAGATCTTCCAGGGTTATTTCTCCTTTCCTATAACAACAGGAAGCCTTTGTTAGAGAATGCTACAAATTTGAAAATGTTTTGGCTACTATAACTAGGGCTGAAAAAAAAAAAAGAAGTATGCATGCAGTAGTTCACCTGACTAGACTGATCAGTAAAGAAGATGGAAAAAGCAGGCAAAACCAAAGGATTAACAGGACTTGTTCCACACAGAATATCCCATGTGAAAAAATGGTAAGTACTTCTGATATAGATTGTGTATAGGATAGAACTTTAAAGAGACAGCTTATTCTAGTGGTTGGTAACCCTACACATAGCAGGGGGTGAAACTAGATGATCATGTGGTCCTTTTCAATCCAGGCCATTCTATGATTTATCCATTGATATTAAACTGATCATTGAGGACAAAAGTCCGTTCTTACACAGAAAGTAGGTAATTTTCATTGTATCCTTGATGTTTTCACACTAAATACAACCACAGATAGTTTACATTTTCTGGAACATTAATTTAGTTCTTCAGGTCTCTTATTTGGTGAAAGCAAATGTTGCAGTATATTTAAATGAAAAAAAAAGTGCTTTCTGTCTCATTTTCTTTTTAATATTAATTATAGTTCTTGTCTTGCCTGGTCCTCTGAGCAGGAGGGCCATGACTATGGGAGCAGTGACTTCTCATGTGCGGCTACTGAAAGGAAACCAGCTAAACATTCCTAAGCCAGTGCAGCCTGGCAGGACTCACCTCACAGGGCTGAAGGAGTTAGCAAATGTTATAGCTGGGCAGCTCTCAACAATTTGCCAAACGTCTCGGGAGTCTGGGGATGTCTCTGCTGAATAGAAGCTGGCCAATGTTATATTCTTCTACATATGGCATGAGAGAAGACCAAACTACAGACCTATATCTGATCTTCATCTCTGGAAAAGTTATGGAAATGATTATTCTGCATGTTGAAAGCCATGCAGAGAAGAAAGCTGATATCATATATAAATCAGCGTGGGTTCATGAAGGGTAAGTCCTCTTAGTAATTTGATCTCAGTCTGTGTTAAGGTCACATGCTTAGCAATGAAGGGGAGGCAGTGAATGTAATCTTTATGGATTTTAGTATGGCCTTTGACACTTTCTGTCACAGTATTCTTCTTGACAGATTATTCAACTGTGAGGTGAGCAGATTCATGCTATGTTGAGTGATGAACTGGCTCAGCACTAGAGCTCAGAAGGTTGTAGTGAACAAGGCTACAGCTGGCTGGTGATCAGTTATTAGCTGTGTTTCCTAGTGCACAGTTCTAGAGCTAGTCCTGGATAGCTGGGACAGATCAGTGCCGAACACGAGCACTAAGTAGAAGATGAGTGGCTGGAGAGCAACTCAGCAGCAGCAGCTCAGCGTAAGCCAGCAGTGTGTTCTGGATGCCAAGAAGGCAAAGTGCATTTTGGAATGTATTGAATACAGGCAATCAACTACGAGAGATGGTTCTCCTGCTATATTTAGCATTGGTGCTGCTGCACCTTGAATACTGCATGCGGTTCAAGGTGTCCTCAGTAGCTAAGGATGTTAAGGTACTTGAAAACATGTAGAGAATGGCAACAAAGCTGGTCTGGAAGGCATGTCCTGTGAGGAGTGGCTGAGGGCATTGGGCTGTCCATTCTGGAGAAGAGGACCTCGTTGCCCTTTGCAGCTCCCTCAGGAGGAGAAGTGTAGCAGATGTTGATCTTTGCTGCCTGGTCAGCAATGACAGCTCAAGGAAATGGCGGAGAGCTGAAACAGAGGAGATTCATTCTGGGCATTAGGAGAAATTACCTTGCTATGAGAATGGTCAAATGCAAGAATAGCTTCCTAGATTGGAGGTTCATGCCTCAAACCTGTCAGTGTTCTTACGGCATTTGGACACTGTAACATGCTTTAACTTTCAGATACCCTGCAGTAATTAGGCAGCTAGGCTCAGTGTTCTTTGTATGTCCCTTTCAAGAGAACTATTCAGTTCCATGCTGTTCTCAACTACCTTTCTTTCATAGATGATCTGGCATATGTCAGAAATACTCTGAAGAGTTGTTCTCGATGTATTTAGCTTTAAAGCCACCTTTTACTCTTCCTCACTTGAGAAAATGCACTGCATTTCTGAAAATAAATTTTTCAAAGCATGTGAATTGATCTTAGAAAGTAGACTTATTCTCTGTGTGAGCATACTAAAGCTACAGCAAAGTAGTCCCTATGATAGATATTCCCAACTGAAAATGTTTCTGTAAATGTTTCTTTCTTTATTTTCTTCTTGTAAATGCTCATGAAGCTCTTCCAAAGATGGAAAACAGCTGTACAGGAATTACTTGTAGACCTTACAGTAACAGGACAAACTTTTTTTTTCTTTTTAAGGATTTTTGACTTTTCTTTCAGTGCTTTGCCACAGCATTCTAGCAGACAGAATATTCCTCCAGTCAATCTAGCATTTTCATTCATTAGGAAAGTCATGACTTTTTTTTTTTCCCTTCAGAGAAGCTTCAGCACTTTTTTTTTCCTTGAGAAATGAGAAATTAGGAGCATCTAAAACTCTAGAAAATTATTTTGGATAAGTAAACAGGACAGATTTACAGAGTGTCTTACTGATTCATGCTGTGAAGAATCATAGAAGAATGTGAAGTTTTGTGATGTGCTGTATGGTTGGAATTGGCAGTTCTGCTAATTGGTTATCTACAAATTGTGTCACTTTAAAAATTTGAATGTTGCATCTTCAGTTTTCTCTTTGGCACTGTGACGAATAGCATGTTTGGTTTTGCATTAAGCTAGTTGCTTGTTTGCTTGTTTGTTTTTTGTTTCACAACCACACATTGAGAAAGCATAACTAAACTTTCAGGAAAAAAAAGGGTTGTAAGCAGAAGTTGTTTTACTGTCCACTGTTGCATCATATCCTCTTTGCTTACACTAGGTAGATACAACCATACGATTCAGTCATTCATATTTTCCTTAACCTGATTTGCTTGATCTGACAGCAGAGCTATCATTGTGGTTAGGGCAACATATAAAGCAGCCTGGAGGATGTGTACTTTTAACTTTTGTTTTTCAATAGTCTGTAAATTATTAATGGATCTCCTGGTCACAAGGGCATAACGAAGGCTAGTAATTACAGGAGTCCAGAGGACTTACAAGGGAGTGATGGTAGCTTGAGGCTGAACTTCTGGTCCAAACTTTGCTGTTGCATTCCGTTTTATCAGAAAATTAAGACTCTCTATTCAGCAGGGAAAGGACAATGATAAGAGAATCACAGCCTATGATTGGAGAGTGGAAGCTGGAACTCTGTTCAACTGAGCTAATTTTTTGAATATGCACACTTCTACAGAGTGTGAAGGTATGTATACCTTCACACTGAATTTCACTGCAGTGGAAGGAGAACGTTCTTTCTGGATTTGTGAATGCTGGCTGAGAAAACAGAAAATGTGAATATTATTTTCTGTGTGACCGTCTTACATAGCATTATTTAAAACTAAATGTATAAAATACTTTCTACACACACCTGGCTTTCAGTGTCTATCTTCACATGACTATAGGGACTTGAAAAAAGAAATGAATTTGAATGAATTTGGGCTGCCTTTTCATGTGTATGCATTTCAAAATCTCTGTAAGATGAGTGCTGGAAACTGGCTGTACAACCTCTCCTCTGCAGCTCACAAAATAACTTAGTGCAAAAATAGAAGTACTGGGGCATATGTGAAGCTTTTCTAATTGTTATTAATATTTAAGCATTCATACTGAGCATGCATGGCTTGAAACCTCGCCTTGAATGGAGCTGAAATATAAGCCAGGAAAAGAAAATTCAAGCTAAGTATGGAGGCGGTCATTCCCTCCATTCTTCCCTTGATACTCCATTCAGGTACTTAATCATAGCTAGGCTAACTGCTGGCATGTTTCTCAATTCTCCTCTATTTTGTTATGATATTATCTTTCAAGAAACAAAGCAAGGGGAAGAACTTATTTGGAAATAAAGACAAAGCCATAAAACAGAAGCACTTGGTGTAAAAAAAAAAAAAAAAAGAAAAAAAAAAAAACAAAAAACAAAAAAGGGTAGGTTCTTGCTATTTATTTAAGGAGAATCCAGGTGGCCAGAAAATTTGAAAGATTTGTTGTACTTGATGGAAGTTGGTGTAAGATTGAAAGGATGTGTTAACCTATAAAACTGTAAGATATGACGGAGCTATGACAGAAATTCAAACTGGGTTGAGAAAATAGGTTTTTCTCCTACCTAGCCACCTTATAAAAATGTTTTGGTTCTTATGTTTTAATCAGCTAGATTAGATATTCACCCTTAGAAAAGACCACCACTTAATGCAAATTCACATCTCCACCTTTGTGCTTTGTGCTTCTTGGGCATCTGTTGCCATTCCTTTGAATGGCAAACTGTCAGGCTGCAGATAATGAAGGCTCCAAAACACTGAGGTAATTACTTACAATAAGTGAACTGAAGCAGTTCCAGCAATATATTGCCAAATAAGCCCACTAAAACAGCTGTAACAGGAGATCTGAAATGAGACGAAAGCAATAAGGGCTGAAAATGAGACACACGGAAGGAAACTCATACAAGAGATGAAGAAGATTACATTGCTGTTGTATTTTGTTCGAGTCAAGGTGAATGACCTTCATTTGAAATGCTTTGTAAATGAGTAGTTGGTGCTTAAGAGAGTACAAGGACGTACAGTACTTGATTGCATAGGGGCATAACTTTCTGGAAACAAACGATAGAAACAGATTTGACACTGTGGGAATGTTACAATATGAAGTAAGATAACTAGAAGTAACAAGATTTAAACTTCTTAAAATTTCAAATTATTGTCTTCCTGATGTAACTGTAATTTACACTATTGGAAGGCTGCGTTTTTCATGTACATATACTAATCGGACATTCTGGGGAGTTTTCAGTTAACTGGGTTTGCTTTTTTACAGCAGATACATTAAACTTAACGAAAAGTCGATCAGCTTTCATCAGAACTGATAGCTGTCTGCCATGCACAAAGCTACAAGTCAGCTGTCTATCTATCTTAAAAGCCTGACAATTGTACGGTAGATCTGGAGGAGGAATGGCTGCTTGCAAATGCCCAGTGGGACAGTACTGAAGATGATGCTGAGGGTGTAGAGCAAGTCCATAGAAAAACTGGCTTAGTTTTAATACTTATGCTCATGGATCAGTTTGTTTCTGTGTGTAAAGCTGGTATCACTTTTGTTTATTTTATTGTGTGGCACTATACCTCTCTGTTCTTGTCTTACTCTGGTCTGGTTAAGGTTTTTGTTGCTTTTTTTTTGTCATTTTTTTCCAGAAAATGAGAATTTTAAGAACCCTGTAAAGAGCAACTTCATTCTTCCAAGATGTTTCCTTAGGAACTGGAGGACAAAATGCAGTTTTCTAGTTTAAGGTTTAAGTAACTAATACTGAGAGTAATCAGGCAACTATAATTTAAAAATTTCCAAGGGAACACAAATTTCTGATACACTTAGTTTTAATTCAGATAGATTTTTGATTTCACACAGGCATAATTTTTACCATTAATTACCACTTTCTGTTAAACTTTCATAGTTTAACAGAATGGTCTATTGCTCACCTTCTCCTTCCCTTCTCCTTCCTCCTCCCCTTCCCTTTCTCCATTTCCCATGCAATATTTGTATCAGGTAAGATGGCTTTTGTTAAAAACTGCATACATTGCTTGAGAAATACATTTTGTTTTCATGTCTCTCAGTTAAAATAAGAAACTACTTGGAACAGCATGAGAAATTCTGTAAATCTCAAAAACAATAATAAGCAATTGTCCTTTTCACTGCTTGGAATATTTTTGAAGATATTAGCACTACCCAAGAAAATTTATCAGAATAAGTTGATTTGATACGCGTGTTGAATCCCTTAAGCTACAGAGGAACAATGTGTTTACGGTAAAATATGATGGAAACCGATGTGAATTGGATCAAAATTGATCAAATAGAACTTCTGTCCTGACTGTTAGAAGCAGGACACAGTGCCAGCTCATGTTGAATCTTTCATCAACCAACACCCCAAATCCTTCTCCTCAGGGCTGCTTTTAAGCCATTCTCCAACCCATTCCCTATGCTTGGGGTTGCTCTGACCCAGGTGCAGGAATTTGTACTTGGGCTTTTTGAACTTAATGAGGCTGGCATGGGACACATCTCATGTCCGTCTAGGTCCCTCTGGATAGTATCCCTTCCCTCTAGTATGTCAACTTCACTACTCAGCTTGGTGTCATCTGCAAACTTGCTGAGAGTTCTCTTGATCCGACTGTCCATGTCACCTACAAAAATGTTAAATGGCATCGGTCCCAGCACCATTCTGTGTTGTTCAAGAACAGAATATGAGCAAATCAAGGCATATTCCTAGGATGATGCAATTTAATACACAGGGAAAAAGACTGACACACAGTTAGCTGTTTTTATGTTTAACTAGCTTTTTGCTAGTGGAGTTTCCTACTCTGAAGGAAAACATTATTATATGTTATTTGTTAATAAAGATTATGATACAATGATATCAGTTTCAGAAATCTTAGAAAGAAGACACGGAATTGCCGCAGGCATAAATCCAGAAGAAAATGTGCACTAGGTTGAATAGACAAAATGTATGGCGTCTTGTGTACATATAGCTGTGAACAGGTATTATTTTTGGAGATTACTCTTCAATTTCAGTGTTTGGTGAAACTTGTTTGTTTGGCATTCAATTCTAAAATAGGTGCATTTCAACCTGATTGATGTAGTTGATTATACTAAAGTGTAGCACAACATAAGCACAATGATGTTTACATTTTTTTTTGAAGAATTAACCAACTAAGCTAGATTAAAAGCGATGACCTAGTTAAATTCTTCCATTTTATGTTTTGTACAATTTTGTGTGTATGTATATACACAGTCTCCGCATATCTAGATCTTTTGAAATCATACAGCTGACATACAGGCCTCCTTATCATCATTATGTTCTCTGTGGAAAAAGTCTAAAATCTTTTTATACACATAGTGAATGGACTACAGTGTTGTTGTTGTTTATTTGAAGACTGTGTTCTTTGGGTTACTTTAATTGATATTTCATTGGCCTGTGATTCCAGCAGCAGTTTACAGGGATTGCTTAATTGCTTGATGCATTAATTATGTATCTCATTATCCTTCACTTTCATATTGAAATGAATAAAGCAGAGAGTGATAGTTGCTAATTTTGTCTTATAACTTCATATTGTTTATGGCAGACAAAATATTTTCCTTTCATTTCCATTTTTAAATTTGATTTGCACACTAGCAATATCTATCACATTCCATATGGAATTAGAAATGGGTAACATTCATTACTTTTTGATGTGAGGAAGCAAAGCCATGACAACACATTAGAAAGCTATGCTGATGAAGTTTATTGGTATTAGGCTGAACAAGAATGTTACTTCAGCATACTGCATAACGTCGGTAGTAGCTGGTAAGAGAACGCTATTTTGCAGACCAGCATATTATATGTTTTAGCATGGACCTGCTTAGAAAGAACCAAGTGTTTCATTGTGCATGTCCTCAGAACATCCAGGGGAAGCTCTGCTGGAAGTCCTGTGCCTGCAGCAATTTGAAGAATCAAGCCACTTAATGAGATACCTGATGGGACCATTACCATGTCCAACTGCAGGGAAGCTTAGAGGTACCTGAACTTCATTTTAAATACTGAATATAGAAGCTCCTCATGGGCTACTTTATCCAACATTTCAGTTTTTTGCTGATTCAAGTAACTTTAGGTGAGCAGAATTCTTTAACACAGATGTCCTCAGAGGACTCTAAATTTCATTTTTGGTTAAAAAGCAAAGTCTTCTGTGATTTTTCTACCTGGTATTTAAAGTGTTTATTTGTTGTTCTCTCACGTATTTGTGCCTCATTCTACTTGGGTGAGTAATTTCTTTCCAGAAAGGATATTATGAGAGCAAGAGTAATTGAGATAAAATTGAGCACTAGAGACTTCTTTCCCCCCAAATGCTTCTAAATTATTAATTGCACAGTGGTGGCTGCATGATCTAACAATATGAGCATAAATAGTTTCTGGCCCCTTAAAATTATACTCCTTATGGGAGTTTATTTCTTCAAGCAGGAACTTCATTTGCTGAAATCAGCATATTGGTAGCAGAAAATTAAAATGAAAGCAAAATCGTAGCTGTCAGCATCTGATGCAGGGCAATACACCAGTAACTATTAAATCTTATTTTTCTCTTCGCAGAGGGAAAGGGATGGCGACGGTATTTTTAATGTTCTAATTCAACCCTGTTGCAGAGCCTGTTTTTGAAAGAAATGTGTGCCTGTGTGTAAAATGTCTTTTCCTCTCTAAAGCATTAGCCTCAGAATCTTGGATTTAAATTTGCCTGCTGCTTCACAGAGAAGTTTTTCTTGCTTCACAGAGTATTCTAGCCTTATAAATCTTCTTACAAGCTTGGGTTTATTTTTTCTGTCACAAACTCAAATCTGAAATATGTTGTGGCAGTGGCAGCATGTTAGAAAGGCCTCCTGCCTTTTTTTTTCCTTGACAAGGTAAGCTGTTGTGGTAGTGGTGCACTGTTCAGAGCCCAGGGAGGTGTGGGGCCCTGTGCAGTACCTGTCTCCACCAGCCCTGCAGCAAGATGAGGCCCTACTGAACGTAATGTGTGTAGGCCCAAGCGGCTCTGTGGGAGCGGTGAAGGTGTCACACACCAGTGCCACATCCCTCACAGGCATTTGGAATGTTTGGGCTGCTGCATTGCCAGAGAAGATGAGGCTGAAATTTTCAAGGGCCTGCCTGTATAGAAATGTAACAAACAAGACTCATTTCTTTCTTATTTTTTTTTTCCAGATATTTTTACATAAGAATAAAGCTAATAAATATGCTTAGCCTGTCTGACTTCTTGGGACAACAGACAGAAGTTTTCTATTTTTTCACTCCATAGCTCTTCAAAAATGTGTCGCTGAACACTGGAGTTTTACGCTAAAAGTGAAAATAAATCTGCTGGTGACTGGCCACAAATAGGATAGGGTTTTATGAGGTCATATACCTTTCAGCTTTCAGAGCTGTATCCCATTAAAGTAATTTCTGAAGCGACAGTAGTAGGCTATTGAGTGACAAGAAAGTACAGCTCTATAGCAATTGGTGCTATGCTCAGAAACAGTGAGATGGGGCAGTTTACCTCATTTACGTACCTTACTTTATGCGCACAGGTTCTTTTTGTCCCTTATTCAGTTCTTCCTTCTTATTTCTTTAACAATCCTCTGATTTAATCTTCAGGAACAGACTGTACTGCAAATGTAATCATCAGTGAATACTCTGAATGACCTCTGGGTCCTAAGAAGGCATTCTGATTTTACTTTACAATGGGACAGTATTACTAAAGAACTGTGTTAGAGAAATATGGTACAGTACGTTCTTGGTTATAATGCAGTTTTTCTAAGTTTATTAATGTATAACTTCATTTCTGGGAGATTTAAGACATGAGGTTTTCTTTAACCCTGAAACTGTGGGTTAATTTTCTACTTTTGAATGCAGACCAGCTTTCAGTATCTGCATTTTACAATAAATAGCAATAGAATTTAGCTCACAAGAAAACAGTAGAGAAGAGATGTGTGGAATTCTTTCTATCATTTCATTCCCTACCTGGACTTTCAGTACCTCTGGGAGCAGCCACGGGTCTGTCTTTGTCTTGGGTCATCATGAAAACTCCATTTTAACTGTCATACTTTCAAGACCATATCTTCAACTAGGCTGTTAAACTGAATCATTCCTGTTGAGTTTAGGAGAAACAAGAAAAGAATAGTAAGTTTCCATATTGCCATAACAGCTTTAATTTGTGGTCCAGAATTTAGAGATACTTCAGTTTCTGTTTGCAGACTTCTCCGGATGCTTGGAGGTGTGCCTTTAGGTATGTCTTATTAACTGTATTTTAACTAACTCTATTTCTGTGTTAATTGGGGCTGGGATGCAGTCTCCTGCTTTCTAGCTAATTGTTCCAGTGAAGGCTTTTATGCGTGTATCTTCATAGTGTGTTGCAAGCAGCTGGGAACTAGTTCTACTCCTAGTCTGTTTTGACCAAAAGAGATGATTAATTAATGTGGTGGAAAACTAAGGGTAACAAGAGTTGCTGAAAGTAAAGACATTGCAGCTCAGGTTCAGCACCGTACTTGACATGACTGTATAAATCAGTTCATACTGAGCAATTATGTTTAAGGTATTGCTATTTCTAACCTCTTTGAATAGCAAGTGGTACCATAACGAAAAGCATATGCTGACTGGGAAAGGCTGAATATGCTGTATCTGCTAAAAGCTTTCTTGAGTTCCTTTTCTTTTTTATCCTTTTTTTTCCTTCTTCTTGATTATTCAATAAATAAATAAACATCTTTACTTTGAGGAGAAAATACAATAGAATACATACAAAAACATGCAATAAAACATGCAATTAAGAGAAGAAACAGTATGTCTTTAGAACAGCCATGTGAAGCATGGTTGGAAAAGTGTTTATGTGAAAATGACATCTTGATTCTCCTTATTTATTTTCTGTTGAAGCTTCCAGATCAGATGTGCTCAGTTAATAAGTCAAAGCAAGATTTTTCTAACATCCCACACAGCATGCCTAGTGATTTATCTGAAATTCAAGCTGTGTTCATTCCATTTCCTACTTCATCACTGATATAAACAGTCTGGAGTCTGAATTTCACTGGCAATCCTGTTGATGCATTTTGCAGATTAAACATCTCTCTTTTCCTCAGTTATTTTGGCTATAAGACTTTGGCAGTATATATTATCATAAGTTTGAGTTCCAGGACATGGAAGGAAGCAAGTGTATCTCAAAAGAAAGAAAAGTAGAATATATGTGCAAATGATAAAGTTACTTTCGTTAAAATCATTTGATCAGAATCGTAAACTAAACAAACTGATTTAAAGATGATATATAAGAACCTCTTTGCACAGACACCAAATACTTCAATGCTCGTACTAACTTTTGCTCTGTCTCTGTTCAAAATCAACCAGAACTTTTATTTTACAATGTAGAAAATTACCAAAATCTCAGAAATATGACATTACTTCTAAATACTGCTTGGAAGTAATGAGAATATTTAGAAGGACGGTTGTCACTGTTGTGTGCCTGCCAGCTCCCTTGCTGGCTTGGAAAGCAGAAAAACTGAAATGTCCTGTGGGGCACTTCGTGGGCAAGTGGGAGGCTCCTCCTTCTGCTTTGAGTCGAGACAAGGGTCCAGTCTCTCTTATCTTACATTTTTGTTGTCTGACTCCTCAAGGTTGGAAACGTGCTTAGCTTCTTCCCCATGCAGGGGAAGTCTGCAGGGGAAGACAAAGCTATCGGTCTGCCCACATCACTGTGTGATGCTGCACATCAGTTTCTCTAACCAGTTCCAGAGCATTACACTGCTTAGTGATTTCCTCATGCAATTGAGCTGGCTCCAGATTGGTGGAGTTACAGGAAGCTCTTTACACGGTAGTGGTTACCCACCACTTCTCTGGATATCCACCCTGCCCTGGAGGATGAAGCTCTATTCAAAAGCATGCCTTATCTGACTGCATCAGATGCCAGCTTGTATCTTGTTCTTCTATTATTTAAAACTGCTTAGCCTTACTATCTCTGTTTACTTTTAAAATGTCTTCTATTGAAACAGGAATAAAAGAGGATACAGAGCTCTTGGAATGGGTCCAGAGGAGGGCCACTAATATGATCAGAGGGCTGGAGCACCACTCCTATGAGGAAAGGTTAAGGGATCTTGAGCTTGTTTAGCTTGGAGAAGAGAAGTCTCCAAGGGGCCTTCCAGTACTTGAAGGGAGTGTATAAACAGGAGGAGGAATGATATTTACGATGGTGAATAGTGGTAGAACAAGGGGAAATGGTTTTAAACTGACAGGGAGGTTTTGGTTAGATAGCAGGAGAAAGTTTTTCACAAAGAGGGTGGTGACACACTGGAACAGGTTGTCCGGAGATGTTGTGGATGCCCCATCCCTGGAGGCAATCAAGGCCACGCTGGATGTGGCTCTGAGCTGCCTGGTTGTTGCAGGTCATTTCCAACCTTGTGATTCTGTGATTCTGTGGTTCTGTGGTTCTGTGGTCTGCTGGTTGGCAGGCCTGCACATAGCTGGGGAGTTGAAACTAGATGATCATTGTGGTCCTTTTCAGCCTAGGCCATTCTATGATTCTACAATTCTGAAATTCTATGATTCAATAATTCTATGATTCTTTGAAAGGGGGTTTTATGTTGTTTTATAAGGGGACAGCGGAGACATGTTATAAGACATAAAAGGAGCTTTATGGAGAGTGCAAGTCATAACTGAATAGATTTTTTTTTTTTTTAGAGGCTGTGAGTCCTTGAAAATTTTCAAAACTTGAATGCAGAAGGCTCTAAGCAAATAGACCTAGCTTTTGAACTTGTATTTAAACTGGGAATTGTACTAGAAAACTTTCAGAGTGCTTTCAAAACCACAGTCCTATAATGATACCATGTCATGTCTCCGTAGCTGTGTATTAAGGCTGTAGGAAAAATCCGAGGTTTTTTCCCCATAATCTCCCAGAGAGATCATGTCTTTCAGTTCAGCAGGAGACAGTCTCTCTGAAGCTCCTTTGTTTTTCTTTAGTAAATGATCTGAACTTAATGTTTAGAAGTAATGTTTTTTCTCTCCTTTAAACCTCTTTGACAGTTCCTGGTTGGATATTTTTGGACTGGGCACATATAGTATAACAGGCAGGAAATTTCTTCTAGTGGGCTGCAAATTTTGACAGCTTAATGATGATGATGATTTTTTTTGTGGATGGTGATTGTCCTTTCAATTCAACTTTGATTTTAACTGAAGAAACAGAAAAAAACAAATTCCTTGTGTTTTAATGTTTCATTACAGAGAAGGTAACTTAATACCCAAAGGGCTAAATGAATGACTCTTAATCACAACTGAATTCTTATTCTTTTGCCACTTAATGACCAGTTGGGAGGAGTTAATGGTCCTCAACTTCATCTAGGACCATTAACTGCTGAGATTATTCCTTTGTAAGTGCCTGCTGTTAAGAATTCTGCTATTACAAGCTAAATGTATTCCGATGTCTTCTGAAGTGCTTGTGGGTTTTTCCATAACATGTTTTATGTATGTGGTGTCATTGCCCAGATTTACCTTTTTATTTGATACTACTTAAAATGCCAACAAAGAAGACAAAAAAAAAAAATTAATAAAAAATAATAATAATAAAAATCTCCTACTTTAAAAGTTCTCATTACTCAGAAGTATTGTGTCTTGAAATCCATTAGAAACGTTTTGCAAAAACTATTTCCATACTTCACAGTGTGCTTAGACTAAGTATAATTTGAAAAATGCTGGGTTTGTTGCTTTTTCAGATAGTGCACCTATCTACAATAACTTGTTGGGATATACACTGTGTATACTTGCAAAGACTTTTTATAGTGCTTTTTTTCTTTTTTTCTTTACATTCATTTTTGTTGTTATTATTTATGGCAGCACCAGTACAAGTAACTTTAATATGCATGATTATGATATGCATTGTACTGTCTGAAATCAGCTTATACATCTAATATCAGAAAAGCAGGGTCTGAAATTGAAGCCCTGAATTGACTAGTGAGCCTATTCTGGATACTTTTCACATGTAGGAAGGATCTTTCACACAGTTAACATTTCTACATACTGACCCTGGAAATTACAGAAGTTCTAGAAACTATCAGTTATTATTATTATTATTATTATTATTATTATTATTATTATTATTATTATTATTTTATATATTACACCTTTAAACAAAAAAACTCTTCTAATTCTAGTAGTGTAAGATTTGGTGTTTCTACTCCATAATATTGCAGTACATAGCACATTCTACTCATAGCAGAATACATGATCAAACATCTTGCATATTTCAGATTTTCTTTATTGATTTTTAAGGTGTAATCCCTGCCATTCTTAACATTGACTTCATCTTCCCAGGGGACCCAACCAGCTGGTGGTCTTTGTCAAATAAAATACAGTAAGAGATGATGTTTCAGTTGTGCTGAACATGTTGTGTAAAAATGAAAAGCGTTTAAAAACCTCTTCTGACCTGGCTAGGAGGGAGATACAGTGCAATTTATTGCTCTTTTTTTACTGTAGTACTTAACTAAACTGAACAACAGAGTTTCTTCAAACTGGAGAAGGTGTGTTCAGTCTGCTCTACTTCTGCTCTGAAAACATTTAGCTTTGAAGAAACTTTGTTGTACTTGTTAGAGTTGAAGCAGAACACATTATGCTCGGTATTCAAGCAGCAAAGCACAGCCTAGAAAGAGGCAAACAAGAACTTTTCCAGTGAACTGTCACAATTACTTGTTTTGTTAAGCAAAATATTGATGAAAGAAGGCCATGAAGTCCTTTAGAGAAGCATATGGAATTTATTATTAGTGTCATATTCAGTTCTACTATTAGTGTTACCTGTTTAGATTTGCTTTGAATTTTTACTGTTTTAATGTTTTGTTTAATATTTTGCACATCTTATAACGTTTACTAATTTCATATTTTTGCTGAGTACACAACAGTGCTGCAGATAAGACTATAAAACCACAGTGCAAAATCCAGAAAGGACAACTAACTCTCCAAAGCACTTTAGCTAAGTAGCATAGTGCAGCGTGTTCAATAGGCCAGATGTTTAATTTAGGTACATATAACGAAATTTACTAAGTAGACACTGTGATGTTACTGCCAGACGTACCTCTGAAAAACATGATTTGTGTATTCTACGTGAGCTCAGGTTGTAATACCTTGGGGAATTTGGCCAATATATATTTTTTTCATTTTATGCAATGTAATAACATACAAAGCTCAAATACACGTGGAAATATTCACACAGCCTGCCTTTTAAAATATTTTCTATGTGAAGTTAATAGATGTGTTAACAGCATTGTACACCTTGAAATTCTAAGCATGCACCCTTTGCTATCAATGGTGATTTGTGGAACTACTTACAAGATTTCAGAATAAAATAGTAAAATACAAATGAGTTTGGTGTGTTTGAGAATTTCAGCCGCTAGATGGGGCAAGATATTAGGAAACGGGACTCCCTGTAATCAAGCTATCTGACGGACTTTGGGAGTGTTTCTGCTATATCGAGATGTAGCTTACACTATTAAAATATAATTAAATTATAACTAAAAAACTCTGACAAAAGTATGTCCATTTCCCTGTGCTGCATCTCTGATCTGGAAAGAACCAGGCTGTCACCTGAGGTGCCAGTGTCTGAAAAGTGCATTTTAAAGTGAATTTCAAATGGTATTTAAAAAATCTTGTTACGATAGACAACATTTTTGTCCTTGGAAATTTTGTTTATTTCCTTGGCAGTCTTAAAACCAAAATTAGTAGCTAGTGTCCACTTGATGGGAAAAATCTACCTTTTAGAGAAGATGGTTATGTTGAGAGAAACCCTCACAAAGTCACTTTGTAACTTGTAAGCCATGTAAGTCAGGGTCAACTAACAACTTTTTTGGGAGGGGAGGATGGAGAGGTTATTAAAGGTGATCATCTGCCTTTGTTGTTTAGTGAGAAGATTAGTTTCATTCTTGGACTGCTGCTGGTATGAGAATATTGAATATTAGAATATACTATATATATATTTTCTTGCCATTTGTAAGCTAGCAATTTTTGCAGTAATATTGATGGGATGGTAGGACCACCTAAGCAAAATGTGCATAGAAAGTGAAGATAAAATGTCCTCATAAATTCCTAAATAATTACAATTAAATTTTTACTAGCTAGCATGTAGGAAAAGGTTTGCAAGACAAAGCAGTCTGACCTTCCTCTCATCAGTCTACAACAGTAGCAGCCATTGCACATCTGCTCTGCAGGTAAAAGCTGTGCCTCATTTCCACATTTGTTTTTTGATGTCTCTAATAAGGAAAATCTTATCATGAAATTTTCATACTCAGTCAAAACCAGTAAACTAATGGCTTGTGTTTAATTTGAATGCTGAAATTGAGATTATTGAGGGAGGCACATATAGGACTGCTATTTCTCTCTGAATGAGCCGAAAATAAACCTTCCAAGAAAAAATGCACAGAAGTAGATTCATTTTAAAAAATGTTGATTATGTATGATATGTGTACTTGTAATAACTGCATAGAAATAAGGTTTATGAACATGTTGCAACTCTTTTTTTATCCACAAACAGCAGAATTGCCTAATGTCTCAAGGGAGGGCACATGGTCATCTATTTGCATGTACTAAAATATAATAATGATGTGCTGTCAATAATTACTTATATATATGGAGGTAGGTAGGTTCCCATATACTCCTTCCCACAAACTGGTGACCAGCCATCTGCTTCTCTCTTCTAGTAGGATTTCCTGGAGAATCTTCAAATAAGTAAAATGTTGAGCTACACAGTCAGCAGCATGTGTTGAAATAAATTCTGCAGAAATAATAATAGGTACAGTAAGATTATACTGATCTCACATTAATGTACAGTGATTCTCTTGAAAGCACTGCAAAACCTAACAAGCCGACACGTCAGTTATATCAAAGGATTGCATAAATCATGGAATTAAAAGCTCTGAACAGCCTTGAGATTAATTGGTGCTGAAACATCTTCTGCTAAGCAAATAAGAGAGCTTAAACAAAGTCTAAGCAGGCTTTTGTTAGTAGCGGTTTCATTTGTCAACTGGAAATTATCCAAAGACTTTGTAATTAAAATGAGAAAGCATGTACTGGGAGAATATTAATACAGAACCACTGAAGCTTGGTCTTAATTTCTTTTTTTTTTTTTCTTTTTTTTTCTTTTTTCCTTTTTTTTTTTTTTCATTAGCAGATGCCTATGGTTGTATGGATTTATGGCCATACCAAGTAAGTTTTTAAGCAGCTAGTTAAAACACTCTGAAGCCTTAGTTTAGAGCACAAGAGAACATCTAGTAAAGATAGACTGCACATGTAATTGAACAAAAGAATGGATCTGTAATTTGTTTTGTGTTCTGTATCATAATGGTAAACAAGAAAAGCCATAATGGAGCTAACTCTAAAAGATATCAGTGAAAGATGCTGGCTCTGCTCCAAACAGTCCATTTAGGCTGCCTTAAAATTACTGTGCTTCTTATAATTCAACTGAACTCCTCTATAAACTTATTTACAGTGTCAGTACATACAGCATTTTAGTAGCAGTTGGCTATAACCTATGTCCTGTAATCTATAACTTGTTAGGCTGTGGCACCAGTAATGTATTCTTTGGATTTTAAAAATCCCACTGCTATCTAATAATAATTCTTTCAGTACTTCTGTTAAAAGTCTGAAGGTTAAAGATGTTATGGTGTGCAAGTCACAGCTGTGAATATAGGATTCTTTTCTAAAATAGTAGCAGAACTCTAGCTAAACTTCTTCATGTGATTAAGCAAAAGATTAAGCCAGCAGGTCAAGGAAGGTGATCCCTCCCATCTACTCTGCCCTGGTGAAGCCTCACGTGGAGTACTGTGTCCAGTTTTGGGCTTCCCAGTACAAAAAAGACAGGGATCTCCTGGAGGGAGTCCAGCAGAGGGTCACAAAGACGATAAAGGACCTGGAGCACCTCCCCTTTGTGGAAAGGCTGGGTGACCTGGATTCAGACTTGAGAAAAGAAGACTGAGAGGTGATGTAATTAATGTTTATAAATATCTTAAGTGTGGGGGTCAAAAGGGCATGGCCAACCTCTTTTCAGCCATCCATGGGGACCAGACAAGGCCATAAACTTGAGCCTGGGAAGTTCCACACCAATAAGCAAAGGAACTTCTTCACAGTAAGGGTGACAGCATTGGAACAGGCTGCCCAGGTAGGTTGTGGATTCTCCTTCTCTGGAGATATTCAAGATTCACCCGGACTCCTGTCTGTGCAGCCTGCTGTAGAGGGCCTGTTTTGCAGGCTGCTTGACTATGCTTTATCTACAGAGGTCTCTTCCAGACTCCGCAATTCTGTGATTCTGTGATTCTCTGTTATGTGTAAAGAAATCAATTTTACTACCTCACTGTCAGCTTCTTTATTGTGCTGAATGCGGACCACTGGCTTAGCACCACTGCTGTGTGCCTTACCACTCCAACACTGTGTATCAGGAAATCAAGAGATCAGTGGCAAGGATTAAAAAAGTGAAACAAAACAACATTCCCACCTCCCCCTACCGTGCCCTGCCAAACAGCACAGGCTTACCAAGATTTGCACTACTTGAGAAGAAACTACTGGAGAACCCACATGGAGAACTTTTCTGAAAAAAATGTGATGATTAATGAAAAATATAATGTTTTGTCTTACGTTTTTTGTTTGGATAAATTGTCTTCAAGTATCAAGGAATATTCTTGATTTCTGCTGAAAGGGGGATCTATACTTCTCCCTCAGGGGAAGCTCTGATGAATCCCTGACTATTTGGTGTCTCTTGAGCCTTGTCATGTTTCATGCCCTCTTCTCCATGTCTAAATCAACTGATATAGACTGAGAATTTAGAGTTTGTAGTCCTGGACCTCAGAAACAGCTAGCATAATGTCCTCAAATTTGAGATATTGGTCTGGCAGGAATGGGTGTCAGTGCTTCTAAAAAGTACCAGTTGGGCAAATAGGGTCCCATTATTTTTAGTTTTTGCATGGACTTTCAGGACTGGTATTTCACAAGATGAGATGGAATTGTGGCACGAAGTGAAACAATTATCCACAAAGTTCTACTCTGAACAATTGCAACATCAACAAGGCTGAAAGAATTAAATAACAATGAATGTAGATCAATACAGAAGATGAAAGAGTGGAAGTATGCCAACATTTATGGCCTTGAAATTAGAGAAATTACTAGCTGGTGAACATTCTTTCTTAAAATTCAACACTGATGAAATTTATGTTTTTTAATGTAATGAACTTGGAGAGAAGATAATATCCTTTATGCACAAAACTACAGCAGATACAAGGACTGCTCTGAATGCAGTGCCTCCTATTTTATTATGTTGGCCCATGATGTCAGAGGTGGATGTTGGTGGTACAACAGTAGAGGTTGAACCTTCCCATCAATATTCCATTACATTTTGTTGCCGCATGACAGATGACAGAAGAGGGGCAGTCTGATAAAATGATGTCTGACGTGTGGATGAAAAAAAAGTGTGCTACTGAATTTCTCCATGCAAAACGAATAACACTCGTGACATTAATTGATGTTTCCTCAATGTTTGTGGTGGCCAAACAGTGGATATGTTCACAGTGAAGTGGTTGCGAAAGACAAGCCATGTTCTGGAAAAGCTTGTATAACCGTCCCACCCTGAAGGGAAAAGCATCTCAATCAGCTCATCTGTGTTAGTCAACTAATGGTGATAACTGTGTTGAAAAATACATCGTTGTAGTTGTGGATTTGCTCAATCAAATAGTGTTGCTGTGCTCTTTGTATCCATTGTGGTTTCCACGGAAAACAGGAGGCATTACTTTCAGATCAACCTACACAGGTGATCAAAAGTGAGAGTATAGTTGCACCAAAACAGTTGGCAATGATAAAAAGAGGTGCTTTAAATAATTTAAGTAAAAATCTTTATATTTTTTCATCAGGATCTATTAACCTTGGAAAGAATTGATGCACTGTGAAAACAAGTATTCTTTCCTTTCTCAGTAACAGAACTGATCTTCAGGATAATGCTTTATGATCTGCTTCCAAAAAGTTCATTTGTAAACATTGTTCTTGAATAAACCTGAGGAAGGGGAGTAGAAAAAAGGTAATGATCAGCACACTTCTAACAACTTAAGTTTAAGAAATATTTTCCTGCTTTAACTTTAAAAAGTAGCATGTCAGCCCATCATTTTTCTGCTTCTGTTTCCTCACAGCCAGCTAACATACCAATTCAGTACATAAATCAGCCACAAAATTAATGTGAAATGTGGTATTAAATTGTCACACTTCAGAGTCTCTGAAACCTTCATTAACCTCTTGATAACACTGTTTATTAGATTTAGAGTGTAAACTTGTCCTTTTTGACTTTCACATGTGCTCAGTGCTTCACCAGCTGTAGCACATATATGGTTTAAGGTTCAGATTCCACAGAATCTGTTGCTGTACAACTGTTGCAAAAATTAGGTTATGAAATTAAACATTTTGATGTAAACTTCATTAAATTGATTTTGATCATGTTCAGGATAACTTAGTGTGGGTCTCGGACAGTTCATAGCCCTGCTGTGCCTCGCACCACTTTCGGAAAGAGTTTAGGAGTATGAAAATGTGTGATCATATATGACAACATATAAAAAATTAACTAGAATTATGAAACATCAGTGATTAATTAAATACTGATTATATGATATCCAACTACTAAATTTCTTATTTAAATATTGAAAAGTCTTTAACTAGAAGTATTGCTTCTCAGTGTGTAAGCAACAATTACAAAATTAATATGTCCAGTTTTTCAAAGTTGTTTAGATCCTTGAAGCTGATGTTATTCTGTCTAATTTTTTACACTTATAGAAGACAATGTTAAAAATATCTTCACAAAACAAGAAATTCTGAATCCAAATATCATTGAATATGGGGCTTATGGTCTGAAAAACAGCAGAAGGAATTCCTGTTATTTTGGTACTTGCACCTTTAGTAGAACCTCAAATACTTGGGTGCATAGCTTCCCTTTACAGTATACTTTTATATTTGGAAATGTATATTAAATATTTGGGGTGAATAACAAGAAGGTGCATGAAGTGAAAGCAGTTATTTAAAGCAAGTCAAGAGAAAGTGCCATAGGTACTGGGTGGAAGTTTATTCCTCTGACACTGGTTCAGGTGACTTTTCATTTTATTTGGTCCACAATAAATAGTACAAAATTAGTACAAATAAATTAGTACAAATAAGTTAGTCCAGAACAAATAGTACTATTTATATGTAACAATTGATAGTACATAAAATAGTAAACAATTATTTTTTATTCACCTTATACATGCCATTCATGATTTTATGTCAGTATTTTTCTCACTAATCTCTTCACATGGCTAATATGGAGTATTTTGCTTACTTTTTCCTCTTAATAGATGTAGTAATCCTCTAAACTTTCCCTGTTCGGGGGGCTACCAACAGTAAAGCCTAAAAAAATATATAAATCTTTATGGTTTATCACAAACATGAGTATCACAAAAAAGAGTTGCTAGTGCTCTACAAGACAGAGATGACTTTATATGGCAGAATCTATTTCAAATTCTATTTTTTCTCTGAAAGTGTGGTCAGGCACTGGAATGGGCTGCCCAGGGAAGTGATTGAGTCACTGTCCCTGGAGGTGTTAAAAAAACATTTAGATATGGTACTAAGGAACATGCTTTATTGGGGAAATTATGGTGGTAGGTGGACCGTCAGACAAGGTGATCTTGGAGGTCTTTTCCAATACTGCTCATTCTATTATTCAGTGATTCTATGCCTACTGCTAAGAAATTCGATGAAATATACTCCACTGACTTTTTGGATAAATAGAATTTAATTTATTTCATAAAATATTTCATAAAATCACCACCAAGGGCAGGCCTTGCCTGACAAAAACTGTCACTTTTTATGATGCTGTAACTGTGTCAGCAGACAAAGAAAGCTCCACTGATGTAATCTATCAGAACTTCATCCTTGAAATGATCACCCAAAACATCCTTTTCTTCACATTGAAAAGATACTGATTTGATGGGTGGACAGCTGAATGGTTGAGGAGCTGTTTGTGAGATTATACCTAAAGAGTGGTGATCAGTTGCTCGATGTCCAGATGGAGACTGATGACAAGTGGTGTCCTTCAGGAGTCAGTACTTGGAGCAGTGCTCTTTAACATCTTCATTATATTGACAGTGGGATTGAGTGCACTCAGCAAGTTTGCTGATGACACCAAGCTGTGTGGTGTTGTCAACATGCCCAAGGGATGAGATTCCATCCAGAGAGTCATAAACAGGCTCAGGCAGTGGGCCCAGGAGAACCTCATGAGGTTCAACAAATCAAAGTGCAAGGTCATGTATTTGGGTCACAGCAGTCCCCACTATCAGGACAAGCTGGTGGATGTAAGGAAAGAGCACAGCCCTGCTGAAAAGGACCTGAGGATATGGGTGCATGGCAAGCTGGACATAAGCCAGCAATGTGTCCTCATAGACCACAAAGCCAATAATATCCTGGGCTGCATCAAAAGAAGCATGGCCAAGAGGGTGAGGGAGGTGATCCTGTTTTTCTGCTGTGTACTGGTGAGACCTCACTTGGAAATACCGTGTCCAGATGTGGAGTGCTCAGCACAGGAGAGATGTGAATCTGTTGGACTGCGTCCAGAGGACACATTACAGAGGTAGCAGAGAATGACACTTTCAAAGTATCTTGAGAGTAGCTTTTTGGTGTTGGTAAGAACAAAAGTAATGGTGTTCATGATGTTCATATTATTTTATCATGATTTTTTTTTCTACAGCCATTAGAATTTGTTGTGATGCCTGAAATTTTTATGCAATTTGAAACAAGCATTTTAAACTGAAATATTCAAGTTTTTTTTTCCTATTTTGTATAAAAAAATTCTTACAGATGTGTAAAGGCTTTATTTACTATGCAAAAACAGTAAACAGGATCTAGATCATCATATGATGTGGATACATTTCAATATAAATCTGCATAAACATAACAAAAGAAATCTGAAGTGTCATCTACACTCATGAAAGCAGGTCTCCAATCACAACTATGTTGGTTTTACAGATTTGTGTTTGTGTGGACCTTACTGAGGACTGACATTGTAGTCCTTATTGCTTCACAGAAATACCTCAGCTAAAAGGGCAGCTGAGTACTCACTTCACCAACTTTTTTACTCCAGTCAAAATATGGCAAGGGGAATCTTGCTGGGTGTGGACCCTGAGGTTATGAAGAAATTTGTGTTAGATCAATTGCATGTGAAGTCTGAAATATAATTATTAGGACTTCCAAAGAACAACAAGGCTTGTGGATAAGTCCCACAAGGAGAGACTGAAGGAACTGGGGCTGTTTAGTCTGGGGAAAAGGAGTCTGAGGGAAGACCTTATTGCTCTCTTCCAACATCTGAAATATATGCTACAGTGGGGCTGTTCTCTTCTCACTGGTGACAGGTGGCAGGATGAGAGGAAATAGCATCGAGTTGTGCCAGGGTGAGTTTAGGTTGGATATCAGGAAACACTTCTTTACTGAAAAGGTTGTTAAGCACTAGAATAAGGCTCCACAGTGAGGTGGTTGGGTCCCTGATTGTGTTTAGAAACCATCTGGATGTGGTGCTCAGGGCTGTGGTTTAGCGGAGGGTTGTTATTTAGGGTAGTATGGTTAGCTTGTGTTGGACTTGATGATTTTTAAGGTCTTTTCCAACCTGAGTGATTCTATGATTCTACGACTTTCATTTTAAGGGAAACTTTATCAAAGTATTCAGTCTAAGATACATACCTGATAAACAAGAAATACAAATTTGAGTCTTTGGGCAGCGATTATGAAATCAAAGGAATGTGTCCATTGACTGGATTAAATTAAAGATTAAATGTTGATATAGTTGAAAACAGTGTGCATCTTGCATTCATTCTTTGGATATTGACTTAAGTAACTCTGTTGCTACATTGCCTTGGATTCACTTTGCTGAGTAAATATTGATGGATACAGAGATTAGTCTTGCTATGGAAGTCACTGAGTGAAAATCTATTGTCTGTTTTACAGTTTAACATTTGAAGGAGCCATCATGGACCCCCTATTAGTTTTTAAAGCTGTGGTCTGTTGAACAAAACTGGAATAGATCTATGGATTTCCAAGTGTACATTATTTTTCAGTGCAATTTAGAAATCATTACATTGTTTCATGGTTTTTTGAAAAATTATTTAAAACCCCATCGTATTCCTGATTCCTTACTCAAGTTTGCCCCCAGCTGACACTTTTAGCATATGTTCAACTGTGAAAGGAAAAAAAAAAAAGAGACTTTTGCCTTTTCTTAATAAAAATAGGTTTGTCTGAGATTCTCTATGATAGAAAGAAAAGATTCTAGCTCTTGTGTTTTAAACCTGTGGTACATACTCCTCTAGAATTGCTTTGTGAGACCTTCCTACTTTTAGTTCTGAATTGATAACTGACCTGTAGTAAAAGATTTGGGAAAGATCTCTAAATACCTTTGCCTTGATGTAAAAGATGGCTGAGGAGTTTACCAGAGTGCAATCGTAAGGGAAAATACTTAATTGTGTTAGAATCTTCACCGTTGGAATCATGTATTATTCCAAGCATGATACACATTTCTAGCCCGTACAGAATTTATTCCTTCAAGATATGATAGTGATGTAAAAGTTGTAATTAATTTTGTGCTTTCACAATCCTAATCTTTAAACACATAGGGAGCAATCCAAGGAGATCCAAGCAGCTGGCTGGTCCAGTACTGATGAAAATGATTAAACTAAATAAACGTTTGAATAAGTTTTCCCTATAATATCTGCCCACTAGAAAAATTATCCCAGTTCATGGTATTACAAAAGACATGATTTTTTCCTGAGCTTTTTCCCTACGCTGCTCTCTTTTTTCCTATAGTAGTAACATTTTTTTATCTTTCATTATTACTTGGCATTGATTCAAATGAAGGATAAATTCAAGCTGACTTCAAATATAATCATTTTAGTGGGCTCACAATGACAAACGTGTGTGGAATACACTTCTTATTCGAAACACTATACACTTCATGGTTCGAAATGTAATTTGCAAGTGACCGCTAGGTGACACCATTGCTGCTCACAACTGGGAGCTGTTCCACCACGGGCGAAAAAGAAAGGCCCGAGGATAAATTTGAGGATGAATGGGGCACACATCGGTTCCAAGATCTGCATTTATTTTATTTTGTTTTATTTTATTTTATTTTGTTTTGTTTTGTTTTATTTTATTTTATTATTTTATTTTATTTTATTTATTTTGACAACGTGGAGAAGAACAAGGCAGAAATGCAGGCAACAGTAACTGATATCAGTAAAGGAAGAGAGCCACAATAGCTGATATGTGGTTTCCATAGATATTCTGCAAGGTGCAGAGTTAAATACAATTATTCTGAGATGATATTGACAAAATTATGATACATTTTTCCATTATGAAGAGAATTTCTACTTAAATTAAATCAAATGCCGACTTGATTCTTAAGGGAATAAAAATTTATGCTCTCATGTTGTATGTCTTAAAATAATGACAAAGTTTGGGAAAAAAAAAAAAAAGGAAACAGTGAAAATCTTGAAACTATAAATCAGCCACAAAAATAAACTTATAACTCCTCAGGTAATCATTAATGAATTAGTGCCTTAAATCTCCAACAAGCACAACAGATGGCCTTGAAAGGCTGATATATTTCATCGTCCTGTCAGAATCAATTGTGGCTTCTTCTTGGGTTAAAAATAAGGCTCTGATGCTGTAACATATGCATGTGTGATTCACATCATTACCTTTAGGCTCTTCTGTACGGGCAGGCTCTGCACCTGCTCTGAGGTACACTGACTTACAAGACTCATTTATATGGAAATGCCCCAGGTTAAAAATACTTACTGTAGATAGGGAGAAATATATTGTTTCACCGTCCTTTGTATATGACAGATCAAGTCAGCTGTATGCACTATAAAGATCAATAATATATATATACAGTATTTCTAAAAATGAATGTGGTAAAACTGTATTTAATTTATCTCATGTTTATGTGTTTTTTTCATACTGTTCAGAATTTTGTCAGCTTTTTTTCTTCTGATTAAACTATTACCAAACAAGATCAGCATTATAATTTTATCATGTTCTTTAGATCAAAGATACAAAGTTTGAGTTTAGCTTCGTTATTACCAATTTACAAGATCTTAGATTTCAGTGAAATGGCTCTTTCTTGAAATTTTATTTGTTTAGCATTTTTCTCTTCTGTTCATGAAGTCATGACTGTTTATCTATGAATATTTCTTGGATGGATAATACTATAGTTAAATCAGCACAGTATGCTTGGTAAAACTTTTTTGGTGGCTTCATGGTGTATTGTGGGTCAAGACAGTACTACAGTCCTCTCCAATTGGAGAATTTTAAAAAAATCACCAGAGGCCTTTTGTGTAATAGCATGCAGTGTTTTAAGAGGAGCAAGGGATTAACCCTAACACTACAGAGCCTAACGTTTTTCAACTGGCTATCCCCATTAGTTACAGGGGATTAGTTTAACTAACTAGTTAGTTAAAAACTTGAGAAAAATATGCCACATGGAATCTTTTTTTGAAAAGATCTTTTTAACTTTGGCAATATAAAACTATTGCAGTCTCCTGGAGTAAATTAGACCTCTGTTCTCTGGTTTGACCTCTAATCTGGCTGTGAAAGCTATCATACATTTTACTGGACCATGTCTATTTGATTTTTAAGCATTTATAGGAACAGAATTACCACAGCTTCTCTGTGCTACATGTCCCAGTATCTGATCACTGTCAGTGTAATAAATTGATCACTTACCTTTGATGCTGCTGAGCACAGAGGCACAGAATACCTTGAGAAGTTGCATGATGGGAGATACATTGCATCTGGAGAGGTGGAGCTTCACAGCATCTCCATGGTGCTGTGTTTTAGATTCATGGCAAAGACAGTGTTGATAACACACCACTTTTTACTTTATTTCTGAGCAGGTCTTGTACAACATCAGGGCCTTCTTTGTTTCACCCTCTACCCTTACAGTGAACAGTTTGGGAGTCTGCAAGAGGCTAAGAGGGGCACAAGCAGGCTGATGATCTAACCAATGGCGTATTCCGTGCCATAGAATGCCATACTCAGCAGTAAAACAGAGCGAAGAGGTTTGAGGCAAATCAAATTTCTCAGAATTTGGCTGGGTATCAGTCTGATCCTCAGAGGCCGTGAGCAATTGCCTTTGTTGTACTTGCTTTTCATTGTATTCTTTCTCTCTTCTTCCATTTCTTCTTCTGTTATTAAACAATTTCTATCTTAATCCATTTTTCTTTTTTTTGCTTTAACTTTTCCTTTCCCCTTCCCTTGTCCCAGTGGTGGAGTGGGGGTTGAGGGGATGAGCAAGGGCTGCTTAATGGAGTTAACCCACATGGGAGGCGAATCTCAAATTGAGAATGAATTAGGTTTCTGTCACATTTCCAGGAAGAAATGTAACAGGAGGGCAAAAAAAAAAAAAAAAAAAAAGCAATGTGTACTGTTATTTCTCATGTAGTAACTCAAGAGAAAAACACATGACATTCAGAGCTATGGTAGCAATCCAAGCCAGTAGGCTGTATTTTGTTGATGATATCCTTTAACAGGTACAGCTCTTGTACAAAAATTAAAGTCACACTCCACTAAATCTTAGAATGGTACAAATTCTTCCTGACAGAATAGCATAATCTTATAGCAATCAAATAAATCAAGCATAGCATGAAATCACTAGCAGGATTCTTCCACGGCATACAGCATTAATTCTTTGTTTTGAATCTGCATTTTATAGAAAAACTAGCTGTCCACTACTTTCTACATTTTAAGGTCAGATTTCAGGTTTTCTTTAAAGCCAAGTTTCTCTTTTGGGATGACATGGAAGTGAATGATGTACAGAGAAATTATAATAGAGCTAATTCATTCTTTTGAGGAATGCTCTTCTAATATCCAGAAGATTCACTTCTGAATACAGGAACCGTACTGTTCTAATCCTAGCAGTGATTTGGTTCCTCCTCTGCCACTGTGTTGAGGAGAGCAAGATGTGCTCTTTTCACTGAAAGGAAATTTGAAATATTGTCACAAATTTAATGAAAATGCAAAGTGAAATTTTTCTGAAACAATATTTGAAATCCTCTACTTACTCCCTGTTAGCTTACATAAGTAATGGGGTTGTATTGCACTGCTTGTGTCTATTTTTAAGACTACCTTAACAAGCTGCAATGTGTTAGTAATACAGTGATAATAAAACACCTATATAAAATGCAGTATATTTGATGAATATTAAAAAAAATATATTTCTAAGAGAGAAGCGAGAGGATAAATGACAACATAGTTTTCCCAGCAAAGCACAGAAATAATTTTTAAACTGAAAATTCTAGAAAAGTTTCAATTATATCAGGTCATGGTTGAGCAAAATACCACAACACATATTTGAGACCAGAAGTGTCAAGGAGATTATTGAATGTTTATGTCACTAAAATAGAACGTATGTATATAAAGTACATATGCAAGTTACAAAGTGATGCACATAATTTTCTTGCATTTTTTATAGGATAAAACAAAATATATTCTTATGTATTATGCAGTTACCTTCATAGTACAGCTACCATCTTGACAATCTTATTATGCCTTTCATGAACATGTTTTTAAAAATAATATTTCCACTTGACTCTTTTTCTGATAGTTTTCTGGTACTATGATCTTTTTTCTTTTGTACTAGTACAGTGTAAGTCCTCTATAACATGTACATGATCATCTGAAAGAAAGGAATATCCAAAGTATACCAAAATTCTTAATACAAAATATACCAGGAGCAATATTTAACTTTTGTGACACTTACCTTCATTTTCAGCCTGAGGGGTTACTGCCCAGTAACTGGAGGTCTCAATATCATGCTTTGTTTTGAATGAAAGGCCTTCCGTTTGCACCAGGTTTAGGTCTTCTTCTTGCTTTTCTTCTTGTGTAATTCACACTGTCAGCTGTATGCTCCAGTTACTACCAAACGGCTTATATTTTGGTGTCTTTTATACAAGAGAAACTTTTACATTGTTGAAGGAAACAGAATAAATCAACATTGTTTTTACGCTGTACACAGTGTAGACTGTGAGGCTTTGTCTGAAAAGCAAACACTCAGAATATTGATGAGTGTATTTCATTAGCACTGCATTCAGGAAAAAGAAAAAAAAGACAAAACAGTGCTTGAGATGTTGTATTTTCCGTATTTGTAAACAGTGATTATATTGGGCAGTTTTGACCAGACATCTGCCAGCTGTGAAATAAATGGTAAACAACAACAAAATGATTAAGTGTGAGGGAAGGACGAAAACAGAAGAGAATGCTCATGCTAAATTGGATGAATAAGAGAGGGAGTGAGAGAGCGGTGCTTGGCAGCCTACCAGGATCAAACCTCAACATATCTTTGTAAGATGAATGATAGTGATATGTAAGAAGATCTTGTAGTAATAAATGATAAGGTAGTGAAATGGCAGATCAATTTCGGTGATTACGTATATTTTAAAGTATATATGGCATTACTTACCTAGTATAAAAACAAGCCTTAAAATCATGGACAACGGTGAACTGTTCTCAGATTCTCAAAAGAGCTTATATCCATCTTGCTTTTTCCATTACTGAACTCTGGAATGTATTGTCCTAGGAAGTTCTGAAAACCAACCAATCTTGAGACAGTTCAGATACCTTCAATATGATGTCTGTGTAGGTATTTTTCTGTTTTAAAGATACTCCTGAACAAGTGCTTTGCAAAAGAACTCCTTACTATGGGGAAATTTATACGTATTAAAACTTCATTCATTATTTAACTTTGATTACCCTGAATGGAGGTTTTCATTAATCTATCTCCAGATATGTTTGTACTTTTTATACACTGGTGGTGGTGGAAGTTTTGTTGATAAAAATTTTCAGATTTCTGATTTTTTTCCATCTGATTTTTAGTTGGAAAATGAAACTGTAATGGAAAATGACGTCATGATGATAAAGACTAAAAATGAATTGCTTGAGCTGTCTTCTTCCAATCTTACTAAAGGAAGGGACTTACTAGAGAAAGTTGGCTACAATGAATTAATCTGGTATTTTCTGGAGTAATTCAAAAGAGGTCTTGAATTAAAATGAGGAAAAGCAAGGTTCATTTGTATGAAGCAGAGCAGGAGAGCAGGAGCATGAACCCTTCTCTAGAAATTTCTTAAAATACTGGTGGTGCAAGAGCACCTTCCAGAAAAGAAGCTCTGATGACACAGCAGGCCAGGACAGATATGATAGGCAGTGGTTTCTCTCTGAAGATCCACTGGAATTTGTATGCTACCAAGGAAGATTCATATTCTACCAAAATAGCATTATGTGAGAGGATTATTCCTTAGAAGTATTTTAGCAAGCTTTTATTCAGAGATTTCTGCAACAACAAAAACAACAACAACAACAACAACAACGATAATAATAATAATAATAATAATAATAATAATAATAATAACAAATAATAATAAAGATGGTGATTCCAGCTCCAATCCAATGTGCTGTTGTGAACTCTCCTGCTGATTCACACTTTACTGAAGACATATTTTTGACTTGCAGTTGTGTATGAGGTGGTTATGGAGGAAAAAATGTCCTCATTTCCCACAGAAAACTGAGTGAATGTAGCAATTCAAGGTAGCACCTACTGCTTTGAGATGTACAGGAGTCCACTCATACTGGCTGATTGCATTAACTGTCTGAACAAAATGGAAAAGTTTAATAAATGTAATGCTGAGGAGACATTTAAAAATGCAGCAAATCTCAGAAGCTTTAACAATAGAAAATATATATATTTTTTAATAAAAAAGTTTGTTTCTGAACTGTGACTGCTGCTTCGTTGAAATTAATGCTTCTCACAGAGGGCTTCCAGAGGGCTTCCAACTTACATTGTTTTCCAACTTTAGGTCATGATAATCAAATTACTGTTACTTAAAGCTAGGACCATCAGAAAGTTGAGTTAATTTGTACTTTCTTTTCAGTTTGGCCTCTCATATCTCACAGACTTTTTAATTTCCAGGTTCTTACTGTATCACCTTCCCATGAGATTGTGAAGTAAATTCCTGCTGCATCCAGGGAGGTTTGAAAGATGACAGGGGTTTATTGCTAATTCCAGTACACCTGATAGATAGATAGCAGTGATTATACTTTATGATCCTCTGGATATGTAGAAGCTAAACTGATGACTGAAAAGTCTGTGTATACTGAAGGGGTATTTAACAGAATTCACTGACATAGAACTTGCTGGATTTAAAGGATATGACATAAAGCATGTGATGTAAATGTTTCTAATGAGACGGTAATTTGTCCTACTTTGCTTACGTTAGAAAAATCCATGTTTAAAGAGTTCTCTGGCCTGATCTTGTTAAAGAAACCCAGTAATAACTCACAGTCTTCTTATTACTAAGTTCTTTGCCCTTGTGTCGGCAAAATCTAGTAATAACCAAAATCTCTTTGCATTTTCATGGGTATTATGAAGAAGGTCTACACTCCAGGCTGATACAGTATTTCCATAAAAGTGTAATGAATCTGCAGCTTATATTACAGTGCTCACAAGATGACAAGTTATGATCAGTGTCTCTTCATATGAAATAGGCCATAGAAATCTCAAATTTATTAATGCTAGTGAGGGGGGAGGGAGTATGTTATCCTACTGCTGCATTAACAATTTTGCTTCAGACATATTGCAGTTTTTAATTTAACTATGGAAAGGTCTTTTTTTTTTTCACTTACCATTCAGTATGGGGCCTACTGATATATGGTGCTACATCCAAAAACTACAGGATTACTTCCCATATGCAAAATGTATTCACACTGATCTCTTGAAGACAGGAGGTGTACCACCCAAAGTCTTCACAGATTTTGGTACCCGTGCTGCTTATGATTTCAGTTGAGTGGCATTACACTCCTTTTTCCCTTCTAGCTTGTTACCCAACTGATAATGGAAAAGGGTTGCTTTTGCTACTACGCTGAATGTTTTTCTATGCTATTTATTCAAACAAAAGCTACTATGGCATGTTTTCAAGGAATCAGTTTCAACAATGATCTGTTAAGAAAAAGATTTTCATCATTCTCTAAATTAATTTCTTTCCACCTTCTCTCACTTCAAACTGTTCTGTTTCACGTCTTATTTCACTCCTTATTTCACGGTCAGGAAGAAGAGCCATTTTATTCTCTCATGTGCTTTTTGCATAACAGGACATGTATTCCAGATAATAAAAATAATGCTTACATAGGCTGCTGTTGCATGGTTGAGAAAAAGACTAGTTTCAGAATTGGCCACTTGTAATGGTCTGTTTATCTATTTCAGCCTCACAAGTTCCTTTTCTTCAAAAATTCCACAAATAGAGGGAAAAATAAGCATCATCAGGAGATAAGTTAAAGCCAAGGAACATCAATGTGAAAATGCAAGGAAGAGAGAAGCTCTTAGTGGAAAGTTGATAAACAATGAGAATTTAAGGCAGACAAGACAACAAAGAGTGGACAGTAATTTCAGTGAAGAAAAGGAGAAGATATTATCCTGAAAGAAGGTGCACACTCTGGAGATGGATCAGTGTGAAGAAATTATAGAAATGACATTACAATATAAAGGAGCAGTACAATGCAGTAAAAGAGACTTTTTGAAGTCTCATGCTTACAAATATTGAAGTCTGTACTAATCCTGGAGTCAGCTAATCTTGGTGTGTGTATATATATATGTATATATGTGCATGTATATGTATATATATATAAAAATTGTATGTTTTACATATATAAATCTATGTAGATTTTAAAGGTCCCATTATAACGAAAACATTTTAATAGGAAAAAACACTGCAGCCTTGTTAAAATTTAAGACTAACTATTTATACTGAATTAAAAAATTATAATATTAGAACCCAATTAAATGGATTTTTAAACTAAAAAGGCTTTTATGATTTAACCATATCTAAAATCTTCAGTCCATTAAGTGGAATTGGGTGCTTTAAGAAGTTTCTCCCAGTGTTCATTAGGCCCAAACTTAGCACTGTGGCATAAGTCACATTGGTGGACCTGCACAATAGCTATTTCAATCCATGTTTTTAGTTTTTCACATATATAATGGTCTGTAGTATTCTTGTCACTGAATCTTTGCAAAGTGCAGCTGGCACTCTTCTCTTCCTTGATAACAGAGGCAACCATAAGAAGCGCTAGTTTATGCTCCTCGCCTTTTGGGTGGGGAAATAAAGATTTGTAAGGCAATTTAGTGAATTACACTATTCAGCTCTCATTTGGCAATTATTTCCATTGAAATAGTTGGACTAGATGATTTTAGAGGTCTCTTCCAACCTTAATGATTCTGTCATACTATGATTCAATGAAAATAATTCAGTAAAAATTCTATAGTGTATTGTTAGATGTAGAATCTTGCAAGACACTTTATAGCTTTTTAGCAGAGCACTTCTTGTAGCATACTATTATGGCTTACTTGGCCTCTGTTCACAGAACTACAGAGTCACAGAATAGTTCAGGTTGGAAGGGAAATCTGGACTTCATCTGGTCCACGTCATCTGGAGGACATCTGGCTTTTGAGCATCCCCAGAGAGGAGGACTGACCAATCAATTTGGGTTACCTGTTCCAGTGGTCTATCACTTGTACAATAAAAGGGCTTCACAATGTTTAGACAAAACCTCCTGTGTTCCAGTTTGCACTTAGTGCCTCTATTGCCTATTTACTGCTCTGATGCAGTTATATTTGATGACTTATAGGGCAGAATTAAAACGTAATCTGTAAAAAAATCTTTTTCTTTAAACTCAGCATGAGCGGTTGATTTATAATATTTGTGCGGTTTTAGGTACAACATTTAAATATATTTTTCTTTCTTCCATGCTTAAAATAGGTGCATTATTAATATGTAATACTTTGCAAGAGCTTGTACATCTCATAACTTCACTTATTAGCAACTGCTATGTCACATGTCTAATGAAAATAAAACTTCATATGCTTGAGTTTTACAAGGGTAACTATGTATTTCTTCAGTCAATTAAAATATGTATACTTAGGACACTACTGAGTACTTAAATGGCATAATGGAAAGAATTGTAATGTAGAATTGGAATTTAAAGCCTTATTTTAATGATAAAACATAGAAAATAGCTCTTGAATTTTGATATTTTTAAGTATTTGTTAAGCTATTCATTTTAAAATGTTCAGATGAAATGCAGTTTTTCAGGTGTTATGTGCAACAACACAGACGATAATCAAACAGCAAATGTTTTCATTTGGCAATTCAATCACAAATGTATGTAAGTGCAATTATGTCTAATTATACATAGTGGGAAGCAAATGGAGACATATGATGATTGCAACCATTATAACAGACACTTACTAGGTACAGTTTTCAGCCTCTGTTTTGAATGTCTTAAGAAGTTTTTTTCCTCTTCCTCTTTTTTTTTTTTTTTTTTTTGTTTTGTTTTGTTTTGTTTTTTGTTTTTTACTTTTGAGGCAGCCATCACACAAACTTGGATTTAGAATTCTTTTCTACCTAATAAAATGAATTCTGTAACCTCTTTTGGAGGTGACAATGAAAAAGATGACAAAGTCAAACTGCATCAGCTGTACAACCATAGAAAATATGAGGTCTGCTCCAAAAATAGTATGTTCTCTTTTATGATATCAGCCGACATCAGAAGCAGATGTTGGTGGTATGGCAGTAGAGGCCGAACCTTCCCACCAATATCCTATTACACTTTGTTGCCATATGACAGATGGCAGCAGAGAGGCAGTCTGACAGAATGATATCTGACATGGAAGAGCGTACGAAGCAAATGTGTGTCACTGAATTCCTCTGTGAGGAAAAACAGTGGAGTGAGCACAGTGAGGCAGTGGGTGGTGGATTTCAGCAGCAGTGACAGTGACAGTGGTCACCTCCACTGGTGCAGATTTTTATGAGCGCAGCATGTAGACTGTTGTTCATTGCTGGTGAAAATGCACAGCTAATGGTGGTGGCTGTGTTGAAAAAGAGCGTTTTATCGCTGAGAATTTGCTCTATCACGTAGTATTATTGTGCTCTTTATATCCATTGTATTCATTATGGAAATAAATGTAGGCACTGCTTTCAGAGCAAATTACGTAAATATAAATCGTAAATTACGTAAATATAAAATATAAGGTAGAGTAATGTTTTTTGATTCTCCATTTATGACTCTAACCATTGACAAATGCATTTATGACTCACAGGCTTCAAGGCTACTTGGTATGATACACAGATAAAGCTATCCTGAGAGTATGAATCTGTAAATACTAGTTGTATTACTACTAGTAAGTAATATGTAACATTCTTCATGTAGTAAGATCTGATGAATATTTAAACAATTTCAGTACAAGTTATTCAAATGATGTGTAATAAGCACATTTGGAATTAAACATAAACTGAAACCACTGGCAAGTGAAATGCAGAAATAGATCCACTATTCCAAAGAGGTCTCCTCTTGATACAAATCTGTACTGTCATTTGGAGTCAGGAATTTTTATTCACTGCTCCTGTCAAAAAAAGAATAAAACCTATACCTGTTCTGATTAGGTAACTTCTTCAGGGTATCCAACGACTTTCATCTGAATCCATTTCTGCAGCCTTCCAAATCTTGGAATGGCAGTCCTACTCACTGCTTTGTGCATTCCATAAGCTGGCTGGGAATATACTCCATTCCATCTTCCAGTTAATTCATGAGGATGTTAGGTCAGTTACTAGTAAGGAAGATACATTTCTAGACATCGTATGTGGTTATCAGAATAGTATCTGCAACCCCCACAAGAAGGAGACTCCTACAATAGTACAATGATCTTTCTCCTTCCTACATTTATCAATTTCAGGCTCAGCTAGTCCTGATGAATTTCCTGGAAGTTTTTCCGTTTGTCTCTGACAGTAAACAGGAGAGCACTGTACTTATGCTGAAGCTGTAGGTGGGCAACGGGCATTCCATCCATTGATGGAAGCTACAGGCTTTTGGCCCTTGCTGCCTCAGTGGCCACTCTTTGCCATCTGTACTGACATGGCCTCCTGCTGTCCTTGTTTAGTGTGAGTCTGGTCTTTGCAGATGCTCTGCCATAACACCATCAGTTCCTGGCAGAAACTATACTCACCTCCACCTTCAGGCTCCTTCTCAGTTGACCAGTGCCCTGTACTGTGCTGCCCATGGTGACAACATCTGGGCTGACAGCCTTATCATCAACAGCTGTGCCGACAGCCTTACCATCAACAGCTGCGCCACTTTCACTCCTTAGACTACGGAACATGGCTGCAGGCACCGGACTTAGTACTGGGAAGGACTAGGAGCACAGATGGGGTCTAGTGAACATGCTGAAAATGCTCGCTGCCCACCTGATGAGGCAAATGCCACAACATCCTGGGGCCCACCAAGGTTGCGACTATCTGGGTCCAAGTATGCACTTCTTTGAAGCGCATTTCACAATAGCAAAATGTATCTTGATTTTGCTTCCTCTGAAGTAAAAAATATTGTGCCTACACATGCACCATCTCTGATGTGAGCTTTTATTCTGTCTGCTGTCTCAGTGAGGCAGAGCACATTATTTCCTCATGCTGACAAGGTGACAAACATTTTTTTCCAAGAAAGAAGAGGCAATGAATGGCTTGCAATGAATTCTCAGCTAGCAAGTTAACATGTTCCTGATGTTGCTCTGACAAGAGACTATGTGACAGCTGGCAGTGTCATCCTAATAAACAAATTTTACATGCTTTTATAATTGAGGACAATGTCAAGTCTCAGACAGTGATTTGCTGAAGTCTCTATGACCCTTCTATATGCAGAGTTGCTCTTACTTCCCTTACCTTCTGCCTGATATCTTTATTCTCCCTGTGACCCTCCTCTTTGATTTCCCCAGACCATTGCCCATGACACTTCAAGCAGGGGCTGGGGTGAAGCTTATCTGCTGGGAGACTGCATGCGGAGGGGCAAGTGGTACTCCTGGCATCATTTCCACTCAAAAAGAAAAACAACTGGACAAGAGTTTTTTTAGAAATTCTCCATAACAAAGGATAAAGTTGATATTTTGTGTCTGTGCATTATTTCCCATATATTTTGAATCTGATAACTCTTATGAGAAAATGTTTATTTTCTGAAGCAGACCGTCCAGAGAACTGAAGGAGATACCAAGGCAATTGCCAGGAAAATGGAATTTGATTCTTCAGGTAGTCAACTGTGGTAAAAATGACACAAAATCAGCAAGATGGGAGTTAATCAAAACAAAGGGAGCTCCTGGAGGATAAATGTAATGAAATTGTTTGGAAACTATGCTGAATAAGGACTTAAAAAGGGATGAAAGCATGCAAGGAGGAGATGAAGGACAATGGGAGTCACACTATTAATAGCAGTATGTCTCTGGCGGAATTAATGAAAGAGTTGTATGCCATCTTTTGAACCTGGCTATAAAAGAACTAAAAGAAATATATATCAGGATAATACTTTTGGTAAAACCATAGCTTTTCTACTGAAGTCAGAGACGTGATGTTTATGGTGCAATAAACTGCAAAAAAGATGCATGAATAGAGTAAAACAAAATAGTGTTTTTTTTTCCTAACAAAATTACTTCAAGAAGTATATGGTAAGAAAGACTCCTCAAAGAAAACTGTTGAGTCGGTTCAGATTTGTATATTGATCAAACCTCTGTAATGATACTATTGTTTGTATGTTTTTCTAATAAAATTATAATGGAATGGTGGGAAAATTCAACTTCTGAATTGATGTTCAGAAAATGAATGTACTGCCAGGTGTCCCCATATACTTCCAGATGTTACAGTCAACAGATTTCTTCAAATAAATTTAATGATGGGTGATGATATTTTCATATTTAACGTTGATAAATAATCAGGATGATCTTGAAGAATTGGCTATGGAAAGTATTCCAATTATCATAGTTGGAGACTGATTCGGTATAATGAAGAGCAGCTACTGTATCTACAATAACATAACAAACTCAAAATTAGAGTTTAGCTTTGTGTTGTCAAATTAATTTAATGATTTTAAGTACACTGGAAAGTAGATAGATCAGAGATGCAAAATGCTTGATGATTGAATTTTATCAAAATTCTAAAAGCTTTCAGTAGTTCCTGCAGCAATGTTAGGCATTATCAAAAGGTAATGTTTGGATTAATAGGAATGGGAAAAGATTTTCTAACCTTTCTTAGCTTTCTTCTTAATCTTAGATATTAAGAAGTTTAGGGATGAAGTAAGAATTTCTGAAAGCCGTCGTTGGCTTTACAAAACAAGTAAAACAAAAAGCTCTATGTTTTCCTACTTTTCCAATAAAAACAGTAAGGAGAAGATGCAGGCTTAGTACCTGGGGATCTGGAGTAGCTTAGGCAAAGCCCTAGAACAATTGGAACTTTGTTGTCAACTATAGAATCATAAAACCATTAAGGTTGGAAAAGATCTCCAAGATCTTCTTGTGCAAATGTCCACCAAACACCAATACCACCCACTAAACTGTGTCCCTAAGTAATACATCTACACTTTCCTGAAACATCTCCAGGAACAATAACTCCACCACTCTCCTGGGCAGCCTGTTTCAATTCCGCACCACTCTCTCATAGAATCTTTTCCAAACATTTAACCTGAACTTCCCCTGGTGCAACTTGAGGCCATTCCCTCTTGTACTGTCCCTTTTAACTGGGAGGACAACCCCCACCTCACTAAAACTTCCTTTCAGGCAGCTGTGGAAAGCAGTAAGCCCTCCTGTCTGCTTCCTTTTTTCCAGAATAAACTGCTCCCTCAGCTGCTCCCTGTAAGACTTATGCTCCAGATCCCTTGCCAGTTTTGTTGCCCTTCTCTGAACATGCCCTGGGACCTTGATATCTTTCTTGTAGTATGGAGCCCAAAACTGAACACAATTTTGTGGCCTTAGTGGTAGGGGGAAGTACTAAAATATGAAAATCACTACTTCAAGTATTGAAGTAAAACTCAGCTGAATGTTTTCAAATCAGGACTCTTGGCTACAGAAGTGTCCTATGTTTCACCAGTTGTGTATCAGGCTTCACTGGAAGTGGTAGTATTTCAAGAGAATAGCATACAGAAGGTTCTGAAAACATTTCCAGCATTTTTCTTTTCTTTAAGAAATTCAAAATTTCCAGGTGCTTTTATAGTTTTCATTAAATGAAGTTCAATGTCTACTGTACACTACAAGGGCTACAAACAAAAAGAGCAACAAAAACGTTATGCTGTTTTTAGTTTTACTGTGAGTTTAAACCTTTTGAAGAGAGACAAAATATAGGCATAGAATAATGAGCAATGAAAAATAAATCTCCTCAAGGACTAACCAAAGGAAACACATTTGGAAATAAACCAAATCATTTATTTGTAAAGATACTTCTGAGATAAAAATGTGCAGGATGTCTGATGTACCTGACCTTTGAAAATATTTCTGTGCTGACATATTGGAAAACATTAAATAAAATACTAACTTCTACAAAGACTTTAAAGTGGTTAAAGAGGAAATTACATTGGATTAATTTTAAAAGGAATCTGTCAGATTGGAGTAAAGTTAGAGGTAGAGTTGTTCAAGAATCAGTATTCAGACCTACAGCATTTAATATTTTAATTACAATCTTTTGCAGTAGAGCGCTAATCAGACTTACTATGGAACTAAGTCAGCATCATCAGAAAGAAGGTAGAAAAACTGGGTCACCTTGAGGAGTAGTCAGTGAGTTCTGAGATGAAATTTAATAGTACAAGTGTTTAGTCATATCCTTAGGGAATAATAATAATAAGCTTCATTGTTAACTGAAATCTGTTTGGTTAGAAATGACAAAAAATGGGAGAAATCTACTTTAACAATCAATCAATTTCATGAGCCAAAAGTCATGAAAAAATTCATGAAGGGTAGGGATTTTACTTTGTAAGTGATAGCTCGGATTTCAAAATAATCTGTGACATGTGCAAGTCAGTAGGAACCTGGGGTTATTTATTTATTTATTTTTTTACCAAAGTATATGTCATCCAGTGCTGTCAAAATAGACAGGTTCTTTTGGAGATCCTTGGCAGAATGAGTCACATGGTTCTGGATATAATCAGACTATTGATATAACACAAAAAATTATACAATTTTTTACAATTTTACAATACAATACAGTCAGTATAGTCTGTTTTTATCTACAATTTCTAGCAGTTAGTGCAACTTGTTGTTATAAAGAATTTCTAATAATTAGCATATTTTTCTTATTATCTAGAATTCTTGGTTAAATTGAGTTTTCAGTCACCTGGACTTTCTGCAGATCAGACTGAATCCTTAATAATCAGAGCACAATACAATCATCATACTTGGTATCATAGAATCATAGAATGATAGAATGGCTTGGGTTGGAAGAGACCTCAAGGATCATCAAGCTCCAACCCCTCAACACATGCAGGACTGCCAGTCTGCATATCTAGTACTAGACCAGGCTGCCCAGGGCCCCATCCAACCTGGCCTTGAACACCTCCAGGGACGGGACACCCAGAACCTCTCTGGTCAGCCTATGCCAGCACCTTACCTCTTTCTTGGTGAAGATCTTCCCCCTGATATCCAATCTAAATCTTTCCTTCTTCAACTTAAAACCCCTTCCCCTTTTCCAGCCATTACCTACCTTTGTAAACAGTTGACTTCCCTCCTGTCTACAGGCTTCCTTTAGGTATTGGAAGGCCACAATTAGGTCACCCTGCAGTCTTCTCCAGGCTGAACAAGCCCAACTCCCTCAGCCTGTCAACTGGTACTGCCTAGCACATAACCTTACCTAACAAGTCAGTAACTCAAAAAAAGGTTGACAAGCTTTGCCATGCAGTAGCAGGTCAACCATAAAAGCCGTTTATGATTCTGTGCTGTTTGATTTCAAAGAAGATGTCTTGTGTGCTGCTTCCCTCTTCCATGATGGGTATCACCACAGCTGGGTGACCCAGCACCTAGGATTTGATACTGCTGACGGGCTTAATCACAGTGGCAGTAGGAGATCTGATTGTTAATGCATTTTTCCATATCGTGGTGCCAGAAACACAGAGAGAGAAGGATTAACAGGGATGTGCTACATTAACAGCTCACTTGCATATTATGACTGTTTGGCTTATCATTGGTTATGGTAATCGTACTACCAGGGGACAGCAGCAGAAGGTCACAGTACCACATAAATTTTTTTGATTACATTCCATGACAGGTGGGATCCTGACCCTCCTGTAAACGGCATCTTGAACCTGAAGAGTTTTAAATTGGTGACCATTTTACTGCATTAACAGTCTCTACAAAGATCCCAAAGATCTCATGAAGGCAATCTTACAGTCTCTTTTAGACTGATCATAACTCTTTGTGTTTTTTTTTGTTTTGTTTTGTTTTTTTTTGTTTTGTTTTTTGAAGATTTTCATCCAAAAATAAAATGCGCTCTTTCAGATACTGAACAGCATACATTTTTGGTTGAGAGAGATAGCGCTGAGCTGATTGACAAGAATTATGTTTGAGCAGTACTGTCTGTCCACTTTGAAAAGCTGAGCTAATAAAAAAAATGGAACTAAAGATTAAAGCAAACTAAATTGTTCATCCCATGTGAAAGGACATTAAGGAATTATGCTGGTCATGAACAACCATTTATTTTGGAGGATGGCACTTAATTTTCATTCAGAAAGACTAAAATATCTCTTAAAAAATGTGGTTCTCCCAGTTTTTCTCAGCAACATGAAGCAATAAACCTGCTGAGGCTTGGTACCAAACATGGTGATTTAGGGAAACAATCAGCATTTAGAAAGATAAAATTGGGAAATAAAATAACTCATGCTGTCCCATAATTTTATTTTATGATATACTACTGTAGTTCTAATATTCATTCATGGGCATGATCTCATTTAAATTTGGGTTTTTAGCATATTGTTTATTCCTTTAGCAATATGTAGGTTGTTGGTTGTTCTTATTTTCTGTTTGCTTGTTTTTCCCTAGGAAATATAACAGTTTTGCATTTTCCATAAGCACTTCCCGTAGAAATTTTTAGTAATAAAACATCAACATAAAGATTGTAAGAGTGACTGTAAATCTCTGCTAAATCATCTTCCTAAATTCTATGAATCCACGGCCTCTAAGCAATGAATTTGTTACTAAGAGTAATGCTGAATGACTGCACCGGCAGTGTAATTCAGAATTTTGAATCAAGTTATTATGTTGACACATGCTTAGTATGTTGAATAATTCAGTATTCTGGTTGTATACTCTATTAACTCAGATGTTCTAAAATTATAGTTCCTATGAATCTCACTTTCTGACGTCATATGTTTCAGAAGAGATCAAGGATGCATCTTCAGATTGAGATTTGCAAGGCTTCTTCCTGTTCCATGTCTGTCTATATGGACCGAAGCTCTGATTTTCATTTGATGTTAATCAAATCATTGGTTTGAATCTGGATAGGGAAGAAAATTTTCTAGAAATGTGTCATTGTGGTGCTATTATCCTACTTCTCTTTAATTAATAAGAAGCAGCTTTTCCAGAGCTCACTTCATGCAAACAGGTCTTTTGTGAAGAACAGGATCTAAATATAGTTTTCTTTTGTGTTTATAGCAGTGTGCTCAGCCTCAGTAGTACAATCTCATCCATAGACACTTTGGGTAAAATTTTACTTAAGGTGAAGTTGATGGGGAGCTTTCCATATTTATTAAAATAAATGGTTAAATAGCATTGAATTGCATATTTTTTGCTGTTAGTGATGACACAGGGATAGGTAACTTGCTGTTTAGGAAATAAAAATCAATTATTGTTTTCTAGAAAACATATTTCAACTGAAAATAAATAATAAGTATAAATATTAAAAAAAAACCATAAATTATTTTTCTCATTTTGCCCTGCTCTGTAGTCAAGATTCACAAAATTTTTGAAAATACACTGTTTAAATTGTTCAGGTTGCAAAAATAACCAATCATAGTTTTTTTTACAGTATTTCTCCTTTGTGTCTAAACAAAGATGTTGTAGTTTCAGTATAAACCAGACAAGACCTATTCTTCAATTTCAAGTGCTATTTTCCTCAAAAGCTATTGACAACCTCGTTAGCTTATTGCAGTCTCTATTATGTTACTTGGAGAGGGACGTCGCATTTCATTAGACTGATTTAAATCCCATCTGCTGAACATCATAGAACACTTCAAAAGGTAGTGATATCTGCAGATGTTCAAATGAAAACAAATTGCTTTGGATTTCTCTTATTATTACATAGTCCTTAGAAAATGAACTCAAAAATACACCTTGAACAATTAGTGAAAAAAGAAACAGACGACAAATATTTCAACTTAAGGATTGGTGCATCCAATCTAAAACTGCATTTGGACAAAGATGACATAATAAAGTAACAGACATGTTGTTCTTATTCTGATTTCACCGATTTGGATGACCAGTAAATAAGCCTAGGAAATGCTTCTTCAATCCTTTGTCTTCTAAGACTCTTGAAAGGTATTTTTTACAGTTCCTTATGGGGAGGAAATGAAAGAAAAAAAACACAAAGATTTGATTTTTTTTTTTTTTTGGAATTTCCTTACTCAAGGAGAAGTAATTGAATAATGATGGTTGGTAATGTGACCTCAGATATTGCATGTCTACTTTTGCAGGTTTGAAAAGTATTATGCACCGACCAAAATTTTATTATATGTATCATAGAATCACAGAACTGCAGGTGTTGGAAGAGACCTCAAGAGATTATCGAGTCCTCTGCTAAAGCAGATTTCCTACAATAGGTTGCACATGTAGGCATCCAGACAGGTCTTGAATATCTCCATAGCAGGACACACCACCACCTCTCTGGGCAGCCTGTTACAGTGTTTTGTCACCCTCACTGTAAAGAAGTTCTTCAGCATGTTTGTATGGAACCTCTTATGTTCACATTTTAGGCCAGTACTACCCTTGTCCTATCACTACACACCACCAAAGAGAGCCTGGACTCATCCATTTGCCTCTCACGCCCCTTATTTATAAACATCTATAAAGAATACTTGTAAATATTAATTGGGTATCATCTCAGTGTTCTTTACTACAGGCTGAATAGATCCAGGTTACTCAGCCTTTCCTTACATGAGAGATGCTCCAGGCCCTTTATCATATTTGTAGCCCTCTGCTGGACTCCTTTTAGGAGTTGGCTCTCTTTATGTGCCCACATTTTATTGATTTTATATTGCCTTGTTTGGTGATGAAGTTAGAGAATGTCCTCAGTCAGTAAGCATTATTTTTCATTCAAGAATTAACTTCCTATGAGAGAAAGAAATAAGGTGACTGTGTTTTGACCTTTTAGGATCATATTTTGGAAATTGTTCTTCATATTTACAACCCATTGCAGGTTTTTGTTATAGTTATTTCTCCAATCTTTAACAAGACCACGCAGCCACAGATTATTTTTGTAGTTTTCCTTGTTCCTGTTTAGGAGAAGATGATAGTAAACACCACCCATCAAGCGTAGGGACTGACATGACTTTTAGGATATAATTCCAGAGAAACAGAGTAATGCTTGTTTTCGCATTGAAGATTAATGGCACTCTAATTATGAAGTTAGTAGCCAAATAAAAGCAATTTCTAATGCAGATATCAGAATGACTGTAAATCAGAAAATACTGAGTGGAGCAGAGTCTTAATGTTTTATAATCCAATTCTTTGAAAGGTTTTCAACGTTCAGTTTGATAGCACACTGTATAAGAATAAAGCTCTAAAAGGGTTTTTGTTGTTGGTTTTTTAATAAATCTGGAAAAAGGTTGTGGCTTTTCCTCACTTGGTCACATAAGAAATAAATCTCTTTATGTCCATATTTCCTCTGGAATGTTGATGTGAAGGAAAATATCGGGTTATCTCCTCTGATGCCCATACTTCCATGACAACCATTTTGCTGCTGCAGGAAAATTAATAATATTCAGAATTACATACTTGCATCTTCTCAGAAATATTAATAAACAGTGGAATCAAATTCTATCCTTCAGGAAGAAAATAATCAAAGTAGTGGCTGAGTAGAGCATGGGAAGCTTAAAGGAGAATATATGCCTTACATTTGCCTACAAATTGCTAGTTGTTTTGTACTGAGACATTTATATAAATCCACACTTGAGTTTCTTATTCAATCCTAGAAAATTCTGTGAAGATACCTTTAATCTAGATATTCTTGAAATAATTTTGTAGGTCCAAATCAAGCCATGTCTGAATTCAGAGGTTTGATGTAAATTCTTTCACAATCACTGTAACTACATCTCTAAGCACACAGAAAATAAATTCCATGTGAATAATCCAGTAAAACTGTCATTACAAGACTTAATTTGATTGTCATTCATTTAATTATTTTAATTTCCAAAATGCTCTACATGCTTTGTTATTTTGAGCAAGCTTCGTCACTAGATTGTATAATTCTGGTATTTCATTGTGCCCTTGCTTTATTTATCTTTTAGCAAAATGTCAAGTTGGTTGATTGAGGAAAAATGCAACTCTGCTGGAGGACTAAGGTTTCTCTACATATATAATCTTGATAATCACTAGTGTACTAATTACTAATTTATGTGCAAATGGCAGATGATTATCTTGCTCCTGGTAATGGCAAATAAAAATCCTCAGAAGTTGAGGAGAGAAAGTGTCATCTTGTTAACAACTCTTTTAGCTACTTGCATGTAGATAAATAGCCATAAAATGAAACTGCAATAGAAGAACATGAGAATATACCATGTTAAGCATATCAGTAAACACCGTCTCCACAACAGGCACTATAAAGGAAAAAGGATAAGGAACACATTGATAATAGGAGAAATTTGCTTTCATAATTAGAATAAATCATGCTTTGGTCAGTTCATGCTTCTGACTGACACTGTGTGCATTCCATGTTACTGCACTGGATCTGGATGTGATAAGTTCACTTTGCCCAGAGCAGCTCATATGGTGCTATGCTCTGAAGCTGTAGCTAGAACAGTGTTGTAAGCATACTGATGTCTTCTCTGCTGTGGACTGGTGCTGGTACAGCATCAGGGCTCACTCCAGCCACCTTAGAAGGTGGCCAATAGGATCAAGATGGGTAAGAAGTGGGGAGGGGACACAGCCAGGGCAGCTGGCCTAAACTGAGTAAAGCAATGTTCCATACCATGTGATATCACACTTAGCAATAAAATCTGAGGAATGGGAAGGAGAAGGGAGGGCTCTTGTTATTAAGTCATTTGTTCTTCTGAACAACAGTAATGAGTCCCTACTTCTTGATGCATGGCTGAACATCATTTGCTGATGGCAAGTGGGGAATGTTCTCACTGATTTTGAACACATTTTTTCTTGTTTTTCTCCCTCTTTTCCCATTTTTAATTAAATTGTTTTTATCTCAACCCAAGAGCTTTCTATTTCATTATATTTATTATGTTTCCTCTTCCTTTTAGGAGGAGAAAATTGGATAAAAATGGATTTGATGGATGGGCCATTTGGTGGATAAAGAATTGGCTGGATAGTTGCACTCAGAGAATTGCGGTCAACAGCTCATTGTCCATGTAGAGATCAGTGAGGAATGGTATTTCTCAGGAATCAGTGCTGGGACCAGTGTTAACATCTCTGCAGGAGACATGAACAGTGGGATTGTGTGCATCCTCTGCAAATTTGCAAACAACATCAAGTTGAGTGGAGCAGTTGAGATGCTAGAGGGAAGAGATGCTATTCAGAGAGACATAGAGAGGTGGGCCCATGCCAACCTCATGAAGTTCAAAAAGGTCAAGTCCAAGGTCCTGTACATTAGTAAGGGCATCCCAAGCACAAATACAGGTTGGGCAGAGAATGGCTTGAGAATTGGCATAAATCGTTATGGGTATTGGCTGATGAAAGATTAAATATCAGCTGGCAGTGTGCACATGCAGCCCAGAAGGCCAACCGTATCCTGGGTCATATCAAGAAAAGTGCGACAAGCAGGTTGGGAGGGGATTCTGTCCCTTTACTCTGCTCTCATGAGACCCCCATCTGGAGTGCTGTGCCTAACATAAGAAGGATGTGGAGCTGTTGGAGCAGGTCTAGAGGAGTGCCACAAAGATGATCAGAAGGCTAAAGCACCTTCCCTACAAGGACAGGGTGAGAGAGTTGAGGCTCCTCAGCCTGGAAAAGAGGAGGATCTCAAACAACCTTATAGAGACCTTCCAGTACCTGACAGGAATCTATGAGAAAGCTGGGAAGAAACTTTTTATGAGGGTAGATTTAGAATAGATACTAAGAAGAAATTCCTTACTGTGAGGGTGGTGAGACAATGGAATAGGTTGCCCAGCAAAGTCATGCACGTTCCCTCCCTGGAAGCATTCAAGACCGGTCTGGATGGGCATTTTGAGCAACCTGCTCTAGAAGAAGGTGTCCCTGTCTACAGCAGGGCGGTTGGAACTAGATGATCTTAAAAGTCTCTTCCAACCCAAAACATTCTACATTTCTATTATTCTAGGTAGTGTGGGAAAGTAGTGTAGTAGACTTCAGAATAGTTTACTTGTGATTAAACCTCTACACCTATTTATCTCATAATACTTTCAGAGAACATAAAGTATTTACCCCAGATTCAGGATTCATCATATTCAACACTGTAATCAAGACATTCATTTTTCACTTTTCAGTGAATAGAATTAATTAGTTACTGATAAACTGATAAAGCAGATAGGACTCAGGGCAAGCCTTACTGGCCGTTCAAGATTTGACAGCAATTGTTAAATTTCAACAAAGAATTTCTGAGCTTAACTGACAGTTTATGTTGTGAAAGCATTTGTTTAAGTGATTTCTACAGAACTGGGGGAAATAAAAAAGGGCCATGGACCACACAGCATTTCAGACTGGTTTGTCAAATGAAATAGCTTATTGTTACTTAATAAACCTTATTCATTCATTTAGAAAATCTACACCTACTGGAAAACCAGCCTACTGATTCATGAAAGTTTAATAACCAGTACAATTATCAATAATTAGTCGCTAAAGTTTCAATTCATGACTGGCAGGCAATATACCCCCTTTAATTTCCAGTTCTATATTGCAGTGTTCCACAAACAGAAATGAAGTAAAATTAGAAATAGAAAAGCAATTTGATAGCTTGAAACTCCAGAGGAAAGAGGTATTCACTACTGTTCTACATTTGCTCAATGAAAGTGTTGTTAAGGTGCTCTAGGAAGACGTTAATATTTTGGGATATTTTTTAAATTCTTCATATTTTGTTTGTAAATTATCATTGCAGCCCTCAGGGGTGTAATTCACATCTCAGTAAAAGACCTGTTTCACTTTGTCACACTTACACTTTGTTCTGCATGGCTTATAAACTTTGTGCTGACTTACTGCACAGGCACATTTCATTGTATTTAAGAGAAGGAAGCATGTGCTAGAGAACTATGTGTAAAATAAGCAAACTGCTTATTTGTCAGTTCTTTGCCTCAAAATTTTGATAACAAGAAGCTTAATATATGCTTTGGTTATCCTCTCACCATTCATTTTTTATGTCAGTTCAAGATACCAGTCCTAAGTGCTTACACTTGTGTATGAGAAATGTGACCTATTTTAGAAATCCTCTTTTGAACAAGAGGCTGTGTTTTCGGTCCCCAGGGCTAGAAAGAAAAAATGGAAAATGCAACCAAACGTATGGAAAGCAGTATCAAGTATAAGAGTGCCTGAAGGACTGCTGTTGTATAACGTGGCTGCATTTCAGGAAGCCTTAGCACCTTTATGATAAAGCTGTCTGACTCAAGGAGAAAGAAGTAAAGCAGGAGGGAAAGACAAATTTTTCACTCCTTCTATTGTAAATAGACTGTTACAGGGCATGATCTGCAAAATAACCAGTGGTATGCTAATTAAACTTCTGAAAAATTTCTTAATCAATCACAGTAAATCCTGTTCAGTAGCAGTCTCAGAACTCTATTAATTTCAAACTCCGTGATTCTTTTATAGCAGCTGTCTGGATCTGTATTGTTGATAAAAGTCATGGCTGGAAAAGTTTATCATGCAGTGATATCAGTGAAACTGTTTCGTGCTCTCGATTTGAAGTATAGTTAAGAGAAAAAAAGAGTGTGAATTTCAGCTTTGTCATCTTTGGAAAGATGTATCTGGTCAGATAAATTTAGCTAAGCTGTTGTAGCTAGACTCCTGTGGCATGAACTCCGGTAAATACTTTATATTACTACAGGTTACTATCCGTAGGCATATCTTTTTTTCCAAAACAGAGATAATAAACATTTCATTCCCTTGAGAAGTTGTTGTAATGAGTTTGTCAGTGATTTTTAAGAAGTGTTTTTTTTTTTTTTTTTTTTTTTTTTAAATCTGATTTTAAGACCTCCTATATCTCATTGAATATCTTCTATTGTTGGTGTCTAAGAAAGTAAAAGTATCTACAGGTAGAACTTCTAAAAATTTTGGTACTGTATTGTTTAATCAGGAATTACCATGGTTACCACATGAGAAGAAAGTAATGAAAAACGTGCTATTTTCTGTAGTGAATTGTTTTCAGAATGCTTCCTTCATTTCTGTAAGTCAATATTTGTGAAGGCACAGAGATGCTCAGTGTGTTGACATCACTGAAAATATAATTCTCTTGCATATCCACAAAGTACAGCTTAATGCCCTAAGCACTGGCACGCTCATTTACTTGAAATTGTCATTGTTTATATAAATGTTGGTGATTTTTTTTATGAAGAATAATATAGCAAACATGATAAATCAGTCTCAGAGGGGGAACATCATGTCTGGAAGTTAAAAGGAGTCTCAGGAATATGATCTCATTGCTTTTGGTTAGAAGCATTAAGTCAGTAAGCTGAAAAAAAAAAACCACAGTAATTCTCAGATGAGTATCCATTTATTTGTACCAAGAAAATGGAAAGCAATTTCTGATAGTGCTGCTTTTAAAAATAGTCTGTAATAACTGCAAAATGCTAAAGTTAAAGCTGGGAAAAGCATCAGCTGTGAAGACGTTATCAGTGGCTGTCTTGATCATGTTCTTGTTAAGTTCTGCTGTGAATTTGTTTTAAATACTATGAGCAGGCCTGAACTTTACAGCTGTAAAGAATTTAAAAAAAAAAAAAAAAAAAGTGGATTCCTCAAATTTAAAGCTTCCTACAAGAAAATTGTATATATTTTTTTTAAATGGGAAAGAGGGAAAGAAACAGAACAAATGTTAACGATGAAGTATTTAGTTTAAACACGTAAAAATTACATATTATTTCCTCATTTTGAAATTTTATTACTATGTATCAAAATTGATAAAAACTTGACAGCCAATAATTTCATACTGAAATTTATGAAATTGAATTTTTTTTATTCTTACTAAAATTAAAACACTAAATCCATCCATGTCATTCTCTCAAAAGTACTTTTTATAAAAATATATAAAAATATGTTTAGATGAATGATGAATCTGTTTCTTTATCAGATCCAGCAATTTCTCATCTATTCCTTCTGATATTAACATGCAGGCACTAATACAGATCTCTCAAAACTTAGTGTCATTTGAGTTTTTATAACTCTTATGCACTACATCTAATCATCGCAGTATGGACGTGGAATGAGAAGCCTGAGATCTCAGTCTTAAAAACTGAAACTGAACCTTTTTAATTATTACGACAGACTGGTACTGTTAGCATGGCTTTCACTCTAATATAGGTCCATAATTTGGAAGTTACTTTTAAACTCTATAGCTTCTGATTTAATCTGTTTGCTTAATGTGTGCAGTGATCCTTTCATAGATGGATATGGCACTGTTTCATGACTCAAACACAAAAGCATCAGTACAGTTGCAGTATACAGCACAGGAACCGGTATGCACAGAATGCTTCTTAGAGGTAATACACAAGTTGAGATTATGTACATAGTATTCTTTCTGTGTTGGTGGCTTGGCTAATGCTTTGGCTGCTGCCAGCAAAAGCCCATTTCCAACACTTCACAGGTCCCACTCTAACTGCCAAATTTCTTTGCTGACTCAGTATGTTCTGCAGCAGTACTCAGTTTACTTTTACACCCACTAACACCATGTGAATCACTAGGAAAACTGTAATTCATGATATATATATATGTATACAGGCAGGAACTCTTCATAAAGACATATTTTTATAGTTTAAGGAACACTCCAGTTCCTTCCACCTCTTTCCCTAGAAACTCTGAGAAAACGCCCCGTTTGTGTTACTTACCTGTTGTATCAACTTGTTTCATACATGCCTACTACATGGCATGTGAGTTTTCAGCTGTTGAACCAACCTATCCATAGCCAAAAGGCAGCTGTAGAAATGTAGCTGGGAAGGCCTGTTGTCATGTCTCCTGCGGAGAGCAGCACCACCAATCTGACTTTTGTATCAGCATGAGTGCTGAGAATAAAGTTTCCTGCTCTCTTTGGGACAGTGAAGGTTTTATCCACTTCCCATGAAGCTGAAGGAGAAGAGCAGCTGCCCAAGGAGAGCTGCCTGAAGATTACCCTCAGCTCTGCTATTATGTGTAGTGTAATAAAGGGGCCACTTTTATAGTGCACATTTAGAGATAATCTGTCATACTGAAGCACTCTTGGAGAATGGTGCACAGGAGAAAAGAACCTGCTGTATCGTTTCAGGATGTTGCCCATCCCAGAGGACAGATTTGATCCTTACCAGAAAGACAAGCTTTTGTCATTTTGTTTTTGCTGGACAAATGATCCTCAGTTTGGGAGCAGCGGTGATTGTTTCCAGTGTTTAATGTAGTGGTTTTATGTAGAAAACAAATAAAACTGAAATATTGTACAAGAAAAATCTAATGAAAGGACCACAGTGTACCTTTAGGAAAGCTGCTTGCAGTCTTAGCTGCTCATCAACATGACATGGAGAGGTCAATGCTGTCACAGGTCAAAGCACTTCGCAAACAAACATTTGTAGTTTCATATCATTCATGTCACTGTTGCAGAAATATGGAGATGAATATCTTGCTCTGAGTACAATGCCTTGCTAAGACTTACACATTTTGCATCTTTGGAGCTTTATGGGCTATCATTTATGGCATGTTATTGCTCCAAATGACTGCATATAATGTTTTTTTTTTTTTTTTTTTATAAGAATGAAAGCAAATAAAGGAAATATTTGCTTTCAACCCGTAAAGATTCAATGTCCTATTACTGACATATTTACATATTGATATGGATATTATTGATATATTCATCGTTCAACATCTTAACACCGGAAGAATAGTGTTTCAGGGAGAGGACTGTTCATTATAAAGGAAAATGATTTTGCACTCCAGTTACGTAAATCATATATAGGGAGCTATGAGAGTTATAGGATCTTTTGAATTTCTGGCTGCTACTGACAGCATCCTTGGTTCACTTATTTAATATGGTTCAGTAAATTTTATGAAAAACTAAATCAGGTTCATTTTCTAAACTGAATAAATAACTTGGTGAAACTCTTTTCTGAAATTAGAATTCTGAAATTAGCTTCTAAAACAGGTATAGCATTTGTCTATAATGGTATAATGATATTAAATGCTGTGAATGAGACTGAGTTGTAGCTGAGAATGTAATTGTCCCTCTTCTGACATCAACAAGAGACAGCTGGTTTTAGAGCAAGCAGATTTTTCTAAAACGTGTACAATGAACTGTAAATTGATATTGAAGAATTTTGGAGCATATTTCAGAACTATCTCTCATTGACTTAGACCACTGATGGGGGGAAGCAAAGTTGATGAAAACATATTCATGTTTGCTTATACATTAACCAAAAACGAATGGTGAAACCTTGAGTTTTAGTTATGAAATGAAATTTTGAAATATTGCACTTTAGAAATATCAGAATTCAAAGTATATTACCTGGTCAAGCACTGAATCCATTTCACACTTTTACAATATACTAATACATAATTTAAAATGTAATGTAATATAATTCAATATATAGAGTACAAGAGACAATAAAAAAGGAAAAGCAGGCAAGACAGAATTTTTCTAGTCAGCATTTGTCCATGGCTTTTTTTTTTTTTTTAAATAGGCTTTCAGGTACATCTAGTATTCAAGTTTGCCATGTTGAGACTAAAGAAGAAAAGATTTCTGGTTTTTTTGGAAAATGGGTTGCTTTCTAAACAAAAACTTAAACCTAAATAATACTTTCATCCTACATTTGTAGAGCCTTGTCTTGCTCCAGTTTGTAGGAGGGAGAAGAGGCTCTTTTAATATCTATCTACCTGGCGTGAGATTAAGAAACAACGGTTCAAACGTTAGTCCAACCAGTGTATTATAACTCCTAATCAGGGAGACAGGGAAGGGAAGGAGAGCGATAGAAAAGATAGGAAAGAAGCAAGAGTTGCGTAAAGCAGGGATGGTCACCACCAGGACCCGGCAGCAGTCCTGTTGCACGACACTTCGAAGGTCTGAGGCAAAAGCAGCAGGGAGGGGAGCAGCAGCGTGGTCGGCCATGGGCAGCATGCAGGTAAGCAGGAGGCAGTTGCGGAGCCAATGCGGGAGGAAGCAGCAGCGCTCAGACAGCAGGCCCAGGAGAGTTCGTCAGCATGCAGGAATTCCATAGTGAGGAATCTGACAGCAGACACCTTTGTTCTCCTTCAGCATGCTGGTAGAGCACAGAGCAAGTCCAGGAGGGAGAGAGGCAGGTTGTGAGGCTTCTCATGTCAGAAAAATCTTCATGTTGCCAGAATCTGTTGCCAGAAAACCTCAACCTCATGTTTGTAGGACCCCTTTTTATCCTTCTTCTTCTGCCAAGAGTCCTGTCCAGCACCTCCTGAGATGGCCATCTTCCTCGAGATAAACCCACACAAAAGATCACTTCCCAGCCATTAATCTCTCTCTTGTTGCCCCTGGCCTTGTCTGTGTCTGTGTCCCTCAGACAAAGGATTTCTCAGCTCTTGCCCAGGACTTGTCCATCAAAGTTCTATAGACAAAGGATTTCTCAGTCCTTGCCCAGGACTTGCTTGGACTTGTTCATCTGTGTCTCCAATAAGCTTTGAGACAATAATGTAAAAGAATAATCTCTTACAGGCCTGCATACTGCAGTGAATGCTTTGCAAAAGATTACCATTTCCATGAAAAGATCAAGCCAATTAATATGAATCATAATATATTATGACACATATACTAATATTGGTATATATTATGATTATATACTAATATACATTATGATATTATATTAATACATATGTATAAAATTGCAATCATTTTTAAAATTTTGTGCAGAGCTTTCATCAAAACTTGGAAAGCACATGGAAGCTAGTTATGTAATTTGAAAGTGAGGAGTGTTCATTAACATCATACTGCCATGCTGCATAAGCTATTTCTGTTTAAGATTTCAGCTGTAACGTTGCAATAATCAACAGGGATTTCAGAATTAACCTTCATATAGCAGAGCAGAAGAGGAAATAGATAAGATTCGCTTTCAAAAATCTAAGTATATATACATTACAAAGAAAAAAAGGTGAATATATTATTAAGTTATTCTTGGTGCTGGTGCCTGCTGCTTCCACTTAACAGCTCTTTCAGAAAAATCAGTTTCTGAGATCAGAGGAATGGAAGCAATTAGGGGATTTTGCGATACATAGGGAGACAAAGCAGCAATCAGTGTCTGCTGGAGAGCAGCTTAAACTTTCATTTTCATTAAAGTGACTGACAAGTAAAGATTTGTGATGTCGGAAAAACTTTTTTTTTTTTGGCATTTCTTTTTTGTTTGTTTCTTTTGTTCTCTCTTTTCAGACAGGTCCTTACCTGAGTGACTTTTCAAATTTTTTTTTTTTTTTTTTTTTTTTTTTTTTTTTTTTTTTGGAAAGTCATGACAGCATCTGGGAAATAGCAAAATAACAGCTGCAGGAAGTCTTGCGTGTCATCTTGTTGTCCAGGCAGCTATGCTTATCATGAGAGCTTAAGATACATTTGTATTTCCCTGTTCTCTGAAGTGATCAAAGGAAAGCTACAAATTTCATAAATTATCTTCAGTGTAGGAATAAGGAAGATCTCTCTGCTTCCTATCAGTGAGTGTTCACTGTGAGTCAGTGAACTAAGTCAGGATTGCAGGGTTTGCATATGCTGGTATTATCAAAGAATCTTTAGACATCCTTCCAATCAGTGATTTGTGGATACTAGAGAAACCAATGGGTTTTAGACCAGCTTTAAGTTGCTTTGAGCTGTAAGTGTTCTCCTCCTCTATGTGCACGCCCCTGGCACACTGCAGCTCTCAGCTGGTTACAGCAAAATAATTTGCAGATCCAAAGGTAGCTTAGTAATGTTAGTGGCTTTCTGCTCTAAAGATAATTCACTCAGTAGAGGATATAGTTTAGCTGTGAGTTGTTAGCTCTGCAAGGCTGTTTTCATGACTGCATTCTGTTAGCCAGAAATGAGTCTTAGTGGTGTTGAAAAAGAAAAAAAAAAAATCCTTTAGCAATCGAAGTCAGAATGTGTGTTTTCTGCACTATCATCATAATGTTTAAGATAAAATTACCACCAGGAAGTACATGAATTGTGCTCATGCTCTTTTTGAAAGCTGCAAGACCAGGGAATTTAAACAGCTCATTAGCTTTTGACTTGCCCGCTCCTCCTTCTGCAATTGATTTTTAGCTGTGAGATTATTTCAGACTGCAGAACTGCTGCTTCTTGCTGCTGCAGTTTTGCTTTGCATTTTTTTTTCCTTTTTCATTTATTATTTTACTGACATATAATTAACTGACAGTCAGTCAATTGTACATTCAGTATCCACATCAGAAATACAATGTGTGAGTTGCAGTAATTAGCTATTACAAATCTGAATGTTTCGTTCACAGATTTTTAAAGTCTGTCTGAAATTCCTCAGTTACTGCATCATCTAGGTGATGGACTTCTTCCTCTTTGACATAATCAGTTAACATAATCAAGTTTTGGCAAGTGAAGTCAGTTTTTGTGCACTTAATACATGTGTATCATTTATACTCCCATTTCTAACTTAACAGCCATTGGTGTCCAGCTTAGGGTAGGCAAACCAGACTTTTCCATAAAGCCAATAAATAAAAAGACCAATGAGATATGAACTGGATTTAAACAAGAATTTCTAGTAGTTTTGGGGCTAGTTCTGTAGACAAAAAAAAAAAAAAGCAACAGTTATTGCATTAGTAAAAGGTGAACATTTTGTTGAGAACTGTGCACATACACGAGGGAGTTCAACAACATGGGCTCATGTTAATGTTAAAAAAGCTATATATGACTTGTGCTTTGCACACTGCCAGGGAGTTGTGGATAACTCACAAGGTTCTGGTCATATCTGTCTTATTTTGAGCTAGGGACTTTTGGGCAAACAGAAGTAGATGAGAAGTGTTGTATCCTTGGCACTTGTGTGCTGTACTGCTGCAGTTTGAATTGGAAGTCACAGAGGAATTGCTTTGACAGTTCGATGGAAAGGTTTCTTCCTCCTGAGAGCCTGAATTGCCTCTTCTCCTTTGCTACTCACCTTCAACAGCTTTATGCCTCCCCTTCCTCTCCGGACTCTGTGACAGCTTGTTCCAGATGATCTGACACATCAGAAAAACTCTCCTTTCCCATTCTGACATTGTGAACAGCAGTAGCCTTCTCTCTGTAGGCCACTAAGACCTTACTCCTAATTTTGTAAATTAGACACACACTTTTTGGCAGCTGGTCTCTGAGATCCATGGCTAAATTGTTTTCTAGGAGGTTATCACTGCTGAGGAAGCTGTTATAATGCCTGCAGCTAGACCCAGCATTCAGCTTGACTCTTGTTAAAGATGTTTTTTGGGGAGAGATGCCTTCTTGTTTTAAGAATGGAAAATCACTCCTGCTGCTCCTGCTGACTAGTTTCATTTCTGTAGGCTGTGTTTGGTGCCAGGCTACAGCAGAGCTGTCATTTTGCTTAGGGACTGTGTCCTTACTAAAACTGCATATTGAATAATTGTCATATTAATGCCTGCAATTCTAGGCATGAGGAAGGAAAGCTGATCCTATTTATACTAAAATAGGGGGAAAGAATTCTGTTCATAAACCTAAGAGTTGCTATTATCTGAGATTTTAAGTACAGAAAAAAAACCAGCATATTTCCTTCTTAAAATTATCAGCATGTATCAGAGAAACTGAATTAATACTAAGGAAATAGCAGAGTCAGATCCCAAACATTGACTCAGCACATGAACAAAATAAGACATGAACAAGGAGAGATCATCTTCTCTCAGAATTAATGTTAATTATGGTAATTTCTTGGCAGGGGGAATTAAATGGGTGAAGAAATCAAAGATATAGCACATACATCAGATCATTTGACTTGCTCAAATGACCTGTGAAATTCAAATTTAATTTTTCTTTATCTTCTAATTCTTTTCTCCCCACCAAATCTACATTTTGAAATCAAAAGCACTTTGTACGTGGGAATCTGTACTTAACAATGTAAAAAATCAGTCTAATGTATTTGGAGTGCTGTTAAATTTCACAAGTCTAATGAACCTGTAAAGCGGTCTTGAGAAATGCACAGAGAAGTATTTGAATTCTAATGATGCTAAAAAATAGTGTGATAAAGCTGTCTACAGAAATGACGTGTAGTGCATGCTTACCACTATATGATGTGAGGTAGAAGTATAGACAGAGTAAGATTAAGTAGATTAAGTATTGCTGAGACAAAGCTATGAAAAAATTGTGCATATATTTATTTTTATTCTTATTTTTCTACATTTATGTGAGTAGAAGAATATTCTAGATTCAAAAGAAAATAAGTGTACACACCCATACAATCTAGAACTACAGGAGAAGCTTCACACAAACCTTTTCAAAGAGATGGCGCTGAATAAACTGTCCTGTGATCAAAAAAATCAGAATTCCACCAATGGCACCAGGCTCTTAGCCATGCGTTGATCAGGAGGCATTTCCTGTTCCTTTCAGTAATTTTCCCTGCTGCAGAAGGGATTGAGTTAACTGGCTACCAAATCTCAGTTTGAAATAAACTTTGTTATTCAAATATCTTATGAGACTGAACAATTTAGTAGATTGTTATATAGTATGCAGCAGCTTATTTCAATGCAGTGTGATAAGAACTCCCATTTAAGTGGTACACTTAGTAAGATAATTCTTGAACATCTAAGCTCAGAAATTCAGAGTGGTGTGTTCTCTTTGATTACAGGCCTAAAAACTGATGTGTATAATTAAGTGAACAAACTCTTCACAAGCATTTAAATCTACGGACACTTCCATGATTAGTACCATTGACATGTTGTGTTTAAAAAATTGATTATATGATTGTGAATTTACAGGGCTAGGTTTACACTGACTGTGTCTATTGTTGTTGTTTTTTTTTTTTTTCTTTTTAAAGCAAAATCAAGAAGAATACAATAGTGTTTCACATCCAAGATTACCTAAAATTAGTTATTTGTGCAGTTCCCCCTGCTGTAAGTTATATTTAAAATATGAAGGATGGAACTATTTGAAATAGTTTCAGCTAAAACATAAATCAGTTGTCTGATGGAAGCCTTGTTTCTTGAAGGAAGCATTCAGATACCTTGGAAATGATGTCTGTATTGTCAGCGCCACAGTTGTATCTGTGCCCCAAGAAAACATTGATCTTCCTCATTTTTATTTTTTTTTTTCAGACTGGATTTTACAGTTGTGACTGTTGAGTGTACTTCTCCTACTTCCAGTCCTTCCCTCTGCCTATTCTGGCTTGCCAAGTCAAGGGCTAAACATACAGAAAAGCTAGGAAATACACTTTTTAAAAAGTATCCTGTGCTAGCTTCAGAATATATGAATCAACCTCCCATCACGTAGATTTGTGTCACTGGCTTCAACATCATGTTCATGAAGAGTTAGGGACAGCAATATAGCAGTTAAAAAAAAAAAAATCATGAGTCCTGAAGCCTTCAGAATTCTTGAAACATACCTTATCTGTACACAAAGTCTTTGAGCCACCAGTAATTCTGTTATCTGTCATTTATCAGTCAGCCACAGACTAACTTCAGATATGAACTTTATGCCTGGCTATCACCATTTCCATCAGAATAGGTGAGCTTATTTCTGCATGGCAATTATGTCTTCTTATTTCCTATCTTTTTAGGAGAAGTAAGTGGAAGAATGGATTAGAGGCAATGATAAAATATCACTCCAGTAAGGAAGCTGATGTATTTGAAATTGCATCCCAGTCAATACAGCTTACAGAAATTGGAACAGTTTGGAGGAAAAAGTAGTCTGTTTTATGGTTTTGTCTGTGGTCATGTAAAATGATTTGTGACCAAGACACTGAGACACTGTGTTGTGAATTTCAATGAGTAAGACACTTAAATTCATTATTGAGTAGTTCACACCAGCCCTTTTTCTCAGCAACAAAGCTGGTTGGACTGGAAGGACTGGAAGGCATGACCTATGAATGCCTTCGTATGACACTTGGGCCGTCTATTCTGGAGAAGAAGAGATGGAGAGGCGACTTCTGAGTTGCTCTCTGAATCTCACTGAGAAGCAGATGTAGACAGGGAGATGCTGTGCTCTTCATCCTGATTGCTTGTGGCATGTAGGAATGGCACAAAGCTGTGCTGGGGGAAGTTCAGACTGGACTTTAGGAAAAATATTCCTCACTTTCAGTGTGGTTAAATACACCTGACACAATCTAGAGCGAACTGAAAGGAAGGGTTCTATACAACTTTCACAAGTATATGTAGATTACTGAAAATAAATTTGTTCAGATGTCTTTTTATAATAGTTGTTTCATATTGCTTACTTGAATTTTAATCTTCCTTTGCTGTAAACACACTATTTGCATGAGTGGATGTATGGAAATGCTTACTTTAAGAATGTCAAGCTTAATGCATTTATACAAGACACACTATAAAGAATGTGCAATTGCTACAGAAAAACATTCTGCAGGGCTGCACAACGTGCCAATAGGGCTTTCAGCGTGGTTTCAGATATCTTACCCAGCAAAATTCTTAAAAGTTATAGAAAAAACTTAGAAACATATTTCTGAAACCAAAATAGAAACTGATTCTTTGTTGAAGAGAACAGGAAATTTTGCAAGGAACACAATATTCACAAACATTTTTTCTGTGTCTTGTGAAATGTCTCAAAAAGTATTTTTTTTTCCCCACTAGATTTAGGTCTAAAAAAAAAAAAGCGTACAATGTTAAAGTTACTCTGTATTAATTTTCCTCATTCTAACATGAACATTCCTGCTCATGTATCTTAGTCATTCCTGGCCTCTCCTACTTGGAATTATTCTAATCTCTGCATGCATGTTGTCAGTCAGATTAGCCACGTAAAACTGTAATCCTTAAGAACACGTGATGTTAGAGTTCTAAACTGCATTGTGCAATAATATTTAAGGAATGAAAATCTTGCAGCTAAAATCAGAATACAGCTAGCTGGTATGCTAAGCTTTAAGAAGATGATTAAGCAAATCAGATCTATTTTCAGGAGATGTAGTGAAGTGGAAATAATCTTTGATAAAATCATGAACATGATATCTATATTCTATAATTAACTGCAAAGGGGTATACTGTGCATAGCTTATACAAGTTTTCTCCCTAATATCTGTTAAAATAATTATATGGACTTATAAAGTTGTAACTGATAGATATGAACACATACCTCTGCCTTTACTGAGATTATATGCTATTTGGTGACTTAAACAATCTGTGGATACAGCCTCTTTGCTTAGAAGAATTTCATCTTCCATTTTTCTTTTTTTGCTGATCAGTGGTTCCATAATTTACAACTTAACTGGCATGAAAATGGGAATCTTACTTCAGCAAAGTGGTTGATTTTTTAATTTATAATCTTGAGCAGCTATAATTGTGTTCTTCATTCATTATAACAAGTTCTTAACTCATTTCCAAATATCGTGAAAAGGACTTCAAAGAGTCTTAGAAATAACTTTCTGACTGTCTGTCAGTTTTAGCACTGGCTTCAGTGTACACAGTATAGTTACGGCTTCTGGGTTTGAAGATCCTCTAAGCAACAAAATGCTGCAGTTAGTTTATCTTGGAAATAAAAATTAAGCACTGATACTTATTCCAGCTTTTCTTATTCTCCCTAAGCTACTGCATCATTGCTTTGTTTTTTTGTTCATTTTGTTTGTTTGTTTTCATTTTCTTTTTGAGCTCTGGTGAATGCCAAAGATGTTACTTCTTTTGTTGCCTTTTATCGGTTATGGATAGCACAACTAACACATTTATTTTGTGAAGACATTTGTAAATCATAAAGACACAAATGTTTTTTACTAAAATAAGCAGAATACACACATGCAAAAAAAAATCAGAGAAAAATAATAAAATACCAGTAGTGATGAAGTACAACTGGTCAGGTAGTTTTACAATCAGTCAACAGATTGATACTTTGGAAAAAAAACGATGCACTGAGACACAATTTTCTTTCAAGATATGTATAGTTTTAAAAATCTTGTAGAAGTAATTAGGATGACTTTTTTTTTTTTTTTTTTTTGGTCAAACTAAAGAGCAGTGGATTAATGTCTTGATATCTCATTGGGAATAGAAGGCCTACGTTTAAGTTTTTGTTCTATTTGATTTAGAGCAGGGACTTGTTTCTACTCACACTATTGCTCCAAGTTGTCAAGGGTCTGTTATCTCACTTGTGGTGAGGATTCCTTTGTGCTCCCATAGTTTCCATAGCTTTTGTTTCTGTAAGGAACATAAGTGCTTTTGACGCAATAAATATATTCTCATGATAAGGCAATTCTTTCTTGCTCTGCTCTGAAGTACACACATATAGATGAATATCTTCTGCAAAGTTGTGTACTGCTATGACACTGAATTGTTGTATCTGATAAGTAAGATAGAAAAAAAATAAAGACTTACCTAAGCTTTTTCTGGGATGGATAAAGCTGTGTGGATCTTAGGAAAGGCTTACTGAGAACTGAATGTTAGAAATACAAAGGTATCCTTGTCCTTTTGAGGAAACTCTGCGTTCATTATAATGTATACATTGGACTTAAGGACATTTGGATTTTGGCCCCAGCAAATAAACTGCTCCTGCCCATCTCATCAGTGAGCTACTTGATTTAACAGTGTATCTAATTTAATCTGTTGGGACTGCTCTTCTGTCTCCTCCATAAATTCAAGATTTGGAATGGTTGTTCTGTTTTTCCGGCTATTCTATGATCCTGCACTAAGAATAACAACCTGCAAATATTATGCCTGACTTATTCCCTGTTCATCTTGAATAATGTGCCAGAATACACCAGAATGAAAACATTATAAACTAAATCATACAACAAAAGAGCTTTATTACCTCATGAGTGACCAGCAGTATGCCCTATAAGTGCTCAAATGTGTCTATGCACTAAAAAAACATGTGAAAGGACTAAATCTCCTCCTGCAGGAGAAGCAATGAATGCACTCCTTCACAAAAATAAAGACCCTTGTTCAAGTTAATGCACAAATTTATTGCAGAGTCATAGAATGTCTTGGTCTGGAAGGTAACTTAAAGACCATCCAGTTACAAACACTCTGTCATGGACACGGTTTCCACCAACTACACCAGGCTGCCATGGCCTCGTACCACATGGCAATGAACACCTCCATGAATGCGGCATCCACAGTGTCCCTGGGCAGCGTGTGCCAGTGCCTCATTACTCTCTGAGTAAAGAATTTCCTACTAACATCTAACCTAAAATTTCCCTATTTTAGTCTAAAGCCGTTCTCTCTTGTCCTATTGCTTTTAGACCATGTAAAAAGTCAGTCTTCCTCCTGTTCATAAGCTCCCTTTTAAGTACTAGAAGGCCTCAAGCAGGTCTTCCCCGAACCTTCTATTCTTCAGGATGAACAAGTCCAGTACTTTCTTTATAGATGAGGTGCTTCAGCCCTCTGATTATCTTTGTGGCCCTACTCTGGACTTGCTCCAACAGCTCTACAACTTTCTTGTACTGAGAGCCCAAGACCTGAATGCAATACTCCACGTGGAACCTCATAAGGACTAAGCAGTGAGAGACAATCACCTCCCTCATCCTGCTGGCCACCCTTCTTTTGATGCATCCCAGGATACAAGAGCTCACTGCTGGCTCATGCCAGCTTTCTGTCCACCATTAGTTCTCCACAGGGCTGCTCTCAATGAGTTCCTCTTCCAGTCTGTACGTGTGTCTGGGATTGCCCCAACCAAAAGGCAACACCTTGCACTTTGCCTAGTTGAATCTCATTAGGTTCATGGGGGCCCACTTCTCAAGCCTGTCCACATCCCTTTGGATGGCATCCTTTCCTTCTACTGTATCAACTTCACCACTCAGATTAGTGTCATCAGCAAATTGTCTGAGTGTGTAGTTAATCTCACTTTTTAGAACATGGATGTCCAATATTTTGGCTTGCCTGGACTGCACTGAGTGAAGAAAAATTGTTTTGGGACAATGTTTTGGTTGTTGCTGAGGAATGACTGCATTCCTGGAACGGATCTGTCCTCTCAGTGGGAAGAGTCATTAGTATAATGTGGCAGTGGCAGAGGGCAGAGTTATTTACTAGCTGTCCTGGGTCACATGCAGCTCTCAGGCATTGGATTGGACATGCCTAGTCTAGGTATTTGATAAAAATGCTGAAGATTATTGGTCCAAAGATAGAACCCTAGTGGACACCACTAATCTGTGGTCTACACATGGATGTACAGCAGTTGACCTTAACCCTCTGGTTTGTTTTGTGAGACCATAGGTTTGAAAAAATGTTATACTTACTGCATAGCAACTAACATACTAGCAAGATTTTCCTTGAATGTAGTCTTCAAATCAGTATCAGCTCCTGAATATTTTGCTTTGTGTAGCTCATGATCTCTTCAAAGAGCTCACTGTTGTGGTTTGGTTGATGTTATCATGAGTGACAGGGGCTTTCCTGGCCTTTTTTTTTCTTTCCCTACTCCCCTTTTTTGGAAAAAGAAATGGAAACATCTGGTTGCAGTAGCAATTGGTACTTGCTATTCTTCTGCTTGTAATAGACTCACAATGGAAGGATCCTCTGAAAGGCCATATATGGCAGACAGCTGCTTAATGCTCTCTGTTTCTACAGCACTGTTCCAAAAGCCCATCGATATTCCTTTGGATCCTTGAAATACTCTCTCCTAACATAATCTGTACCAAGGACACATGGAGCTCCAGGGCCAGTCACAATAGGCTTTTGCTAGTCTTTTCTGGTAAGGCTCCCTTCAGCCTCCAGTGCAGTCAGTTCTTGTGAACCAGTGTCCAACATAACCTTATATTTTTGTGGTTTTTATGTGCCAGGCCATGTCCTCATCACCATCGTGTACATAGATAAAACCATAAGGTAGTACAGGGTGTGAGTTCACTGCTATTCCTTGCTTGAGTAGGAGGGTGTCTGCTCTTAGTGGTTGAGACACTGGTGGGTACACATGGGAAGTGAGATGAACTGTTTTTTGACATAAAAATATATGGTTAATACAGAATGGTTGTTCTGGGTCTGTTAGCTAAAGCTGTTAAATTCCCTAGCTATTAGAGAATTTACAAGGAATTGTTATGGCTTAGCTAACATGAAAAAATTCAACCTACTACCAGCAATCTTATCCTACAGTCATAAGTCTAATGATTTCTCCAGAAGAAGCCAGAAATTTGTCTTGTGCTGTATATATATGCAGATAATGCAATTTAGACAGTGATACATACAAAAGATTTGAAGCGAGTGTCAGGGTGTCTATTTGCTAAATTAGGTTGCTAAATCAAAGTAGGCATAAAGCAGTGAGCAGCAAGCCTAACATCATGAATATGCATCTTTCTCAAATAATGACTGTAATTGTGAATTCTACATTTTACTGCAGCAATATGCACAAGAAAAATCCTACTTTCAACTACAGTGACTGATGTGAGGCAGTTAAGTTCAATTCTATAATTCGGGCATCCACTGTCTCAAGCCTTTGCCATCCTTAGCTAGTGATAAACACACACATCTGAAATTCCTTAAACATATTTTGTTCCTAAAAATGCAAGTGGCAAGTAATAAATATTAGAGCTTTGCCACATCAGAAAGTGTAGTGTTGCAGAGAAAATATTTTCTCACAGACGGAAAGCCAGCTCTATCCAAACTAGCTAAAAGTCTGAGCTTATAGCCAAAGGAGAAAAGTATGAGCATCTCTCTTTCAAATGACCAATAGAAGTGCTGAAAATAGGGCCAAGGCTCTAGCATCTTTCTTCTGTATAGTGAAGTGTCAATCTCTAATCCTGTTTACATTTCATTAAGTTATGCCAAGGAAGTACTGACATTCATTGCATTTTTCACTGTGAAGTTAGAAAGTATTTTCTTTCTTCCATATTATTTATGAAATTCCTCAGGATGATTCTTACTCATACAGAAAATGAAATAAAATAAAACAAAGCAAAATAAAATAAAATCAATAAAATAGAATGAAATAAAATTGAATTAAAGTAAAATAAAAAAAGTTAAAATTCCTTGCTATATGCAGTATCAAGGCAACATATTTACATGCATTTTCTATTTCCTTCCTTGCTCATACATAAAAAACTTTCTAAGATATGTTTTAGATGTGGAATGTTTTTAGTTGTTGCATGTTGATTAGCTTTATGTGTTAGGCTGAAGCAAATGAAAAATCATTTTTCCATGCTTCTGTTTCTGCAGTCACTTATCTGTGGAGTTTTCCATCCTTGATTGGATCTTCCAGCTACTAGAGGGCAGAGTAAGTAATAAAAACAATACAAGTAAAGAAAATGCAGTGTTAAGAGTGTTGAAAGTTTAACCACTTTAGAGAAAAATAAAACATAAAACAAAGTCAGTTCACATGACATTTTCTGAAATAATTCATCCTGAGATAAATATTTTGTTTGCTTTCCCAAGCTCTGATGTCCACTACAAGGTACCTTATGTTTATGTAAACTCAAATATATTTTTCTGAATTTTATACGACTACTTTTTGGAAGTTTTATATGTTCATAAATATACATTTATTTGATGCTGTCTATATGTCCTTTTTAAAACTGTAGATCTACATTGCGTTGCACTTTCTATTGAAACAGTTATCAGTAAAAATTAACTGCCAGCAGGAGCTCTGGAGACAACATGAAAGATAAAGTTTCAAAGCTTAATTGTCCAGAGCAATGTAAACTTATATAACTCTGTTTCTCTGTTCTCATGACAAAACAGAACAAAACACAACTGAAGAAAAAACAAAACCAAACCCTAAGATGGGAGGGATGAAAGATTAGACAGAAATCCTGATTTATTTGCCTGTTGATTGAAAGAAAATTGGTCATTAAGTACTCAGTTGTCCACTGTAAATGTACCAAATAATGAAGAATCTGTAGACAAAATCAGAGGGTTCAAAGCTAGAATTGTTTTAAATACTCACAGCACACAATCTCAAAGAATGTTAGGCCATTTGTGATTATTAAATCCCTTTGTGGGCTAGCAGTCCTGCTGTGCATAAATGCTTATTTTTAAAAATAGGCACTTGTGTGACACAGATGGACATTGATGGGAAAAAAAAAGACTTTCAAGTCCTAAGCAACTGAAATTTTTTCCTTGCAGCTTAATGAACATTTATTTTTTCTGTTTGATGGATTTGCTGTGATTTTTGACGCAGTTCCATTGCTTAAAAAACTGCAGCACAAATGCGCTTTGCATAATAACTTGGTATTATTTTCTCCCACTGATGGGTCTAGAAATATTTTATGAAAGAAAAACGGTTGCAACTGATTAAAGTGTGTTAGTGATCGTACTGAAAGTAGGAAGGACATATTTACTATCAATTTCCAGACGTTTCTCTGATTTTATTCTGTAAAGGATAAATAGTGTTCAGCACCTGGATGATGAAATATTTACTTTATATGAAGCTTTTCACTGTGCCCCAGGATCTGACAGGCTTTTGAACATCTACATTATCCCTTTGAGGCTAATATTAGATATTGGTGCACTACTTTTTTGTTCGTCAGGAGAAAAATCCCACCTACTGCAAGCAAAGAGCAAGTCAAAGACTACCTGATGAAACTAAGCATGTACATGTCTAAATAAGTTCTTCCTGCCACTGATTGCTCTTAATAATTCAGCCACGTAATACATTTTTATTTTTCATCTCTTGTGTGACTACTCAGCATGTCATATGTCACTGTGCAACAAATGACAGCTTAAGTAGTCCTATTAAGGCACAAATACATCTGTAATTATGTGAACTGCATTATGCACACTTATTTTAGAAAATATGCAGAATATCCCATTTTCATACATAACCCCTCTATAATTGCCCAGATATGTTGTCATTCATGGTTTTATGATTTTTTTTATCAGTATTCCACATCATGACATCATGTAGTGCACACGGAGTTAAAAAGTTAATGCTTCAGTTTGTTAGTAGGATTGTTAGTCATTCTGGATACCTGTCTCAGAAGAGTATGCTCTTTCTTTATCAGACATCGAGACAGTATCAGGAGAGGATCACTCACTCCAACTTTAACAAATGTCAGTTTAATATAATCATAAATTTTAGGCCAGTGAACAAAGGAAGAGAAACTGGAAAGTAAACATACAGCATAATTTTTGATGTTGAAGGAAAAAAAGGGCTGTTTGGAACTTCCCCTGGGAAAAATTGGCACCTTGTTAGAAATTGGATACATGAATAGGGAGTATATCTCTATAATATAAAAAAGCTGAAATTTCCTGTAAATTTCCTAAACATTTCAGTGGAAAATAAAGCTAGTGTTAATTGAAGAAGTTGGAGAATTAGAGCAGGGACTGTTGCTCAGAGGCTTAGAAACTTTTCTAGTCTAACTTAAGAAAATTTCCAGTTTCACAGAACCATTGAAACCAGAAATTGAAAAGGACTCTTAAGCCATTTAGTTGCCTCCTGTAGGTATTCTCTACTTTATTCCTGATTTTGACTGCTTTCTCACATCTGATTGAAAAGATTCAAGTGACAGAACTCTCATTGCTTCCCATGGAATGACGGAGTTTAATTGATCTCATGGTGAGAAAATTACTTCTTAGGTTGCAGGAAGTGTTTCTTAGGAACATGGCCTGGTTACTGCTAGAGATTTGCAACAACAACAAAATAGTAATAATAATAATAACAATAAATAGAGAAGGCAAAGCTGATTAATATACTTCTTGCAAATTCACATTAGAAATTCACATAGAAGTCACATAACCTCCATGCTTATTCACCAGTAGCTGAAATCTTGAGTTAAACTGAACTATTATTCTGTGTGGCCTTTCTTCAGCAATCATAGCACTTGCTTTTGCAGTGGGGCAGAGGCAACACGTTATCAAGATGCAAAGGTATATGTCTTTCCAGTGCATTTCTGTCAGGGATTAGACAGCCACATGCTGCTAGATTTAGAATTTAACTACACTCATGTAAGAGTCTATAAATAAAAAGCTGCATCCCGCTGCCAGTCAGATTCAGTCCTTCAAATAAAACTCCCACAGAATTAAATGAGGATGAATCGGTGGTGGAAAAAAATTGTGTGAACTTCTTCAACTTTGTTGAAAGTAAAGAATTGTAGTTTATCAACATAAACTTGTTCTTTGATTCAAGTACTGATAAAAAGAAAACAACAAAACATACAACTTAACAAACATTCAAGGAGACATCTTTCCTCCATCTTTCCCAGGCTTGTCTTCAGTTAGACACTTCCTTTCTCCCCTTCCTGCTCTCACATTCCTCTGTTTTCACTGAATTATACGCTCACCCCATCCAAACCCCTGCTGTGTTTTCTGCTCCTTACTCCCTTCTCATTTTTCTGTGCTCACCCATGGGCTGCCCTTTGCCTGCGAGTGTGCCTTCCCTGGCAGGGCTTTTCTACGAGCTGCAGTCCCTCAAGGATGTTCCCGCCTCAGCATATGACACTAATGGACTGTAGTCACTCAGAGTTACATCTCTGCTGACCTGGATCACCTTCTTCAATGAGTGCATCTACATTTGTGCCACCAGTAATGTCTGCTTCCCTTGCAATGACTCTTTATTAAGCACGCATGAGCTATGCTGCAGGGGCTCCCCTGGCTGGCTGCAGTTTTCTGTGAGTGTGGGCAATGGCTTATTTACAGCAGCTTCAGAGTCATCAGCTCCTGGCTACCTCCCAGGCACAGCGTCCTGCAGACCTTGCTGCCTAGGGTGCCCATACAGTATCCAACAGTCCTATAGAAGTTATGAGAAGGCTGGTGTAGTGTCTTTTTTGGAGATTTTACTAACTTTGATTAGTTTGAAAATTGTTTAAAAAAATTGTGGCTTTTTTTTCTTTATTTTTCTTTCTTTCGCTCCTGTTAAAGATCCTAATCATCCAGTGCCTGCTTACTCTAGCTTTTGGGTACAAATGAAGGCATATGCCCATGCATGAAGTGGCCAAGAGAATTTGAATAACATTGCTTCTATTTTTCCTCCTCTTCCTACGCAGATCTATGTCCTGGTTCAAGGAGCAACACGCTGATGCAGTTCTCGAGTAAAGTATTGGGATTACCATGGTATTTTCCTCCATTTTAGAGCATTCCTGCCTCTAGGATAGTCATTGCTATGTGAAATTGAAAACACAAAAAAGATGATACTCAAATACACGGAAAGGACAACTGTTGCACTGGAAACAGAGGCCATATGTATTGAATTACTAAACAATGCATATACCCTCCTGTACTTTAACACAAGGTGATACACAACTGTATTACCTACTTTCATTATGAAGAGACATGGAATTTCAGTCCACATTTGTATTTAAATTGTTCTTAGATGGCCAAAGTTTTTTGGTGTGCATAAAATCATTTACATAAATTAGATATACTTATGTTACTCAGCTCTGAAGCTTGATCACTCTTTCGATTTCAGGCATTCTGTCTTCCTTTTTAGGTGATAGATTCAGAGACTAACTAGGCAGTTTATAGATAACGTAGTTTTAGATAGAGCTTTCCTCTTAAAATTGTGCCTGTGGCAAAAAAGATTCCTAAAGCTGCTTTTTGCCTGTTTCTTAGAAGCTCAATCATGACTAGTGACTTATCTATAGCTGGAATTCAATCTGCTAGTTGAAGACTGATCATTATGATTTTCATTTCTTTTGGTTGGCATTAAGAACAATTTTAAGAAGAATTTCAATTAAAAACAAAGATCTCTTTCTAATAAAAGTAATGGCCAGGATTTTACAGTTAAAATACAAAAACTTGGGTAGTTTAGCTCTCCCAAGAAAGACACTGAACATTATAGACGTATGAAAAGGGTTAGTGAGAATCAGTTTATATGAACTTCAAATATCTTGCAGCAGTGAAGATATTGAGGATAAATGCGACAATTCTGCTGAGATAATAATAAAAAGAACTGCATTGTCCTCTCAGCCGGCTGATAACCAGCTAATTTGTATTATTTAGATGATTGTAGGACTTCGTACTATTTAATCTGTTTTCTCTGGGGAAATGCATTTCATACAATGCAGTGCCAGATATATATGAGTAACTGCCTAACTGAAAATGATGAAGTGATGAAAATGAAGAGCTGCAGAATATTTGTAGAAGGATAACACGCAAGCATGGTGAATCTTTAGGGATTTCAGTAAAAGATAGTAGGTTATACTTCAAGAATTTCAAAAGCAGACAAAAAAATCTCCTTGCTATGTGTATTTCTATGCACATTGATGGAATGTCATATTGTAAAAAAATAAAATAATAAAAAAAAATTCTGGTTCTGCAATATCACGCTTTGAATATAAATGTCTGGTGAGGTAGTCTTTATGTCATGGGTATCTGTCCTTTTGGCTTGAGTAGGCCATACTGAATGAAGAGGAATTATCTTGGTCTGTATTTATGTATGTCACTCTAAAAGTAATGCCTGCTATTTATTTCCATGGAAGCTACAACAGTTATGGTAAACAGTAACTCTGGTTGATACAAGACACTCTTTTTCAGCATAGTCACCACAATTAGCTGTACATTTTCACCAACAATGAACAAAAGCCTGCATGACAAGCTCATAAAAATGTGCACTGGTGGAGGTGACCACTGTTGCTGTTGCCACTACTGAAACACACCATCTACCACCTCAGTGTGCTCACATGCGTTGTTTGGTCTGTATAAATGTTCAGCAAGCATTGATGAACGTCAGCGGGTGCCATTGTTTCTGCATGAAGTAATTCAATGAAGCATTTTTGCTTCCATGTCAGACACCCTTCTGTCAGACTGCCTCTCTGCTGCCATCTGTCACATGGCAACAAAATGTAATGGAATATTGGAGAGAAGGTTCCAGCTATACTGCCATATCATCAGCATCTGACTCTGATATCATGGGCTGACATGGTAAAATAGGAGGCATTACCTTTGGAGCAGACCTCATAAAATGAATAATATAGTTAATGTATATAAGTAACAAAACTTATTTTAATTTCTGATGTTTTGATTAAAACATAAAATAGAGAGCAACAAAATAAACAAACGAACAACAACAACAAAAAAAACAACAAAACATCACACACACAAAAAATTGGATAATTGATCTTGTTTTTGTGAAACCTGTGCATTGGTCTGGTTCAATGACAGTGATTGCCATTCTTCATGAGTTCTCAAGGGGTTCAGTAGTAGAGATGTTTGATGAAATTTTGTTTTTTCTCTGCTTCATCCTTGAAAATTGTTCACAAATGTATGTTCTGCCAAAAAGTGATGACATGAATAAGGTGTGATTGTGAAGTGAGGGGTATTTCTCCTTGGTAAGAGAGCTCTTATAGAAGTCTGGAAAAGTCATGATCAGATTTTTGACTGGAACTCTACACATTCCATTTGAAAGTTTACAGGTAATGAATTTATGTTGACTGAAAGTGCAGTTGCAAATAAACAAAAAAATGGATGACTTTTTGGGGACATTCTTGAAACTTATTCTCAAATTTCTTTACCAGAATGGGAGGCACAGCTGCATATTTGTTTCTGTTTATAGGACTGTGCTTAGCCGGTGTATCAAAGCGCATGGACTTATTTGCCATAACTTGAACTGACTCTAAAGCATCCTCTCCATGCTCTGATTTCAGCTCAGGCAGGGTAAAACACTGATGTTTCATTGTTGCTGAGTGACAGTTGTTCTCAGGGCATGGCCTGCTGCTTGGGGAGGCAGAGCTACTGCCATGGTGATATGGGGCAGGGCAGCCACAATGTAGGCTGTGCTGGGCCTCATGTGGTCATGTGCTGTGAGTTGAACTTGTAAGCATTAAGTGATGTCTGGCTCTTAGAAGTTCACTATGATAACACTAAGTGCAACAGAAGTATTCCGATCAGTAGAATGTTAATCTGATATTTCATGAATTATCCTGGGCATTTTTTAACTGGTATCAGCTGCAAGTGTCAAGGAGCCTTATTGGATCCACTTCAGTTTCAAGACAGAACTGTTATATATATATAACTGTTAACTGGCCAGCGTTGTTAACTGGGTGAAAGCCCAACCTTAAAGAATGCTAATGTGCTTTGACTCCCTTCTAAGCGGTGACAGTCCTGTTATCAGTTTCTCTTGGTATAGCCACATGTCATGTTTGACAGTTTCTTGGGAAGACAAACAGGGTCACTTAAAATACCTGTCCTTCTTCCTTCATTACTCTGTTTTATATCATTGAGCATGATACAATATGGCATGGGACATTCCTTTGGTCAATATGGATCAGCTGTCCTGGTGCTGTCACCTCCCATCTTCTTGTGCACACTCAGCTTGTTGGCAAGACAGCAGGAGAAGCAAAGTCCTTGGCTCTGTGTAAGTGCTACTCAGCAGCAACTAAACCATCAATGTATTATCAGCCTTGATTTCATCACAACTCCAAAGCACAGCACCAAGACAGCTACTGTGATGAAAATTAACTCTATCACAACCAAATCTAAGGTACTTTGTTGTATTAAAACCAACAAAAAATAGTAATGTCTTCAATATGTTATAGTTTTTATGCTCTTGTTCAGAGCTCCATAACAAACAAACAAACAAAAAAACCGCCACCAACAATAAACAACAACAGAAACAACAAGAAATATAAAAAAAAAATAGATGAAAATTTGAATCTTCAGCATTTTCTGAAATTTCTGCCTTTTGAGACAACTGGTAAGATACTAAGATGTCTCAGAAGTTTTCAGTCTTGAGCATTTAATATGTCTTGTTTTGCTGTTTTAGGCTAATACAATAACAAGGGCAGTCTTCAACATCTATTCTTTTTTCAGCCTGTTTTCTTTACCCAGCTATTTAGCTAATAAGAATGAAATTAGAAAGGAAATCTGGGGAGCAAGAGCTGTGAGAGCAAGTGGTAGAAATAGATCAATTCAGAATGAAAAAAAAAGGAGAAAGGCAGGAGGAGAAAGAAAGTAGCAAACATCTGAAACATCTGAAAAATGAGTACGTACTTTTAACAGAGAACTCATCTTAAAGAAGACAATTTAATTTCTCATTTTCTTTTGATTGGTCACTGCCTGCAGTTGGGAGCATTTGACTGTTCTGGCATCAAGTGGAATCACACTACAGTTTTCCTGTCAAGGCAATGAATTTATTTAAGCAAGGAATATGGACAATAAGGGCTCTAGTCTCCTAAGGGATTAATCTATAGTTCTGTCAGACCTACATGTCTGTCCTTGGGTAACTTGGAACTAGGAACTTCTTGCATTTCTCTTCTCTATCTCCAGTTTATAAAAAGTTATTAGTTTGTTGCACTTTGTGCTGTTCAACCCAACACGTGCTTTGTTACATATCCCTTTAATTGCTTTCTTGATGATCTGTCAGACACTTTTGATTTCCTTAAAAGCATCACCTCTCAAAAGCTGTAACAATCCAACCAAGGGGACTAAATTGATAAACTCCATTTCCTTTTTCCACACTAAAAGGTGACAAAAATACTTTGTACCATGTCCTCATTATATACACATGAGGAGAGTTTTGTAAGCTTTCCAAAACAACAGGAATCCCCTCTGGCTGTTGCAGCAATTTGTAAAGTTTGGCTTATCATTTACTGCAAAAGAAAAATAGGGCACAATGTTCATGTTCATATTTCATTAAAAATATAATATAGGCAGATGAAGTCCTTTCTGTTGGTCCCAGGAGAGTCCTCAGTAAGTAGGCGGAATTATGCAAGGAGCTGACAGCTGACAGTCCCAAGGGAGTGATCATACTCAGCTGGTGGTATGTAGAACAACCCCAAGTACAGTACTGAGAGAATCTGTGATGTAAGGGATTGTGAAGATGAAAAGAATGAAAGGAATTCTTTTTTTTTCAATTACCATATTGGAAATGTCTGCAATGCCAGCTCTCATATTCAGGGTTCTTGTTTCCATTTTAAGAATAAAAATACAGCAGGTGATTAAAACATCAGATCTTCAGAAATGATTGATTATGATCTCTTTCTCTCTTTCTCTTTTTTTTTTTTCTTGAGTTATACTGATGGACGGCATTTATTTTTTCTTCTCTGTGAATACTGTAAGTGAAAAAAAAAATCCTTATCTGCAATGAATACCAGTAAGAACATGTAGTGCTACTGGAAGGTCTGTTGCTTGGTATCAGTTAAATTAGACTGCATTTAAAGCATAAGATTGTCCTCTAAGTGGTGATCATCTCAGGAGGTGCAGTCATTACTGAGTCTTTACTGACATGATTCAGATTAAAGTAATCCTTTTTTTTTCTCTTTTTTATTTTTCCCTGTGTTTTATGGTGCATTTTTTGTCTAGATAGTGTTAAAGACACAGTTGAATATTTCATTTTACAGCCCAAGCATGGGATTTGTGAACTGAAACCCTGATTTGAGAAGCAATTTCTTGAACAGGCTTTGCTGTTAAAACCAGCATCCCATGAAAATACTATCTTGCTAACTTTTAATTTATAATCTCAGCCCTGTCAAAGGCATGTTATGAGCAGCCATGCCATCCCTCACCCTTCACTCAGAGCTCTCTCCTGTCTGGCTGCTGGAGCCCTGCCCAGCACACTCCACATGATCCCATACGCAAAGAGCAGAGCCAGCAGGCCCTGCCACAGGCTCACACACCACGTCCCCAGGACATCACCAGCACTTGCACACCCACCATCTCCAGAACTGTGCTGCACAGCCCCTCTGCCTGCCCTGCCCCCCTGCCTGCATTCTGAGCCTCTCACCCACCCGAGGGCCCCCGCTCACTGTTTGCTCCCAACCTGAGCTTGGCATGAGTTACACATGCACTCCACACAAGCATGGGGTGTAGAGAAGCAGGTGCTGACACTGCGACCCCCAGTCTTGGAGCCCTACAGTCACCCTGGTTCCTCAGTTGGCACTCAGTATCTGCTGCTCCCACAGACACAGGACAGTGACTGAGATTACACAGAGAGATAGCTGAGAGAGGATTAATAGGGAATAGGACAGGTTGAGACCATCAGGTGCACGGCTCTGTCAGACAAATGCACTGAATGGCTACTGTTCACACACAACTGGTCCCTCTCCTGCTTCTTCTGTGTTCCTCAGTTTGCTGACTCCATGGCCCATAGCCTTGCACATATCCTTATCAGCTGGCATATCTTCTAAGATATTCCAAATCCTCATGTTCTTTTTGTTATTATCCTCATTAGCCATTGCAAAGAGCAGATGGCTTTCTATGGAGCTGTGCCTTGGATTCTTAATTGCCGATTAGTGACCTGAGAGACTTGGGTTTTTTTTTCTTTTTCTTTTTCTTTTTGGTGGTCTCTGCTATCCTGTGTCTTGTCTACCATGTTAGTCTACATGTTAGTATGTCCTTGTGTGTGGCTTCCTCCTTTTGCACCGAAAATGTCCTTGAGCTGATAATCATAATGAAGCAGAAAATCTCATCTTTCACGCAGTCTTTGTGAAAGCCCTATACAGCAAAAATGTTGTCAGTTCTGTGTTTTGGCATGATGAAACAGAGTAGGACTGACAACATAGCTTCCTTAATGTGCGAAAGGTCACTCGTATTTACATAAATTAATCTTGTGGTGGACAAATTCACAAGCTTGATCCATCACTATAAGAATAAGATAAACAAAGTGAAGATGTAATCTGGTCTTTTTACTTCAGTCATATTTATAGGAGCTTAACCCTTTGTAAGACCTAGGATATATTCATAGGGAAGATTTTCTTTTCATTGTGAATTTTTTCACAGGGAGGGGAACAAATAGCATTTGACCCTTTTTGTAATATATTTTGGTCATAGAATATACTTTCTTACACATAGTCTGGCCCAAATAATCAGTTTTTGAAAAGATGCTACATAGTTTTCTAACACTGCAGGGTATGCATTATCAGACTGAAAACATGGATATGATCTGTACCTGCAAGCTACACACATGTAAATAGCATTCCTCCACATAAGTCATCTTCTGAAGGATGACTGGGGTCCATTTACAAAATTATTGAGGATTCCCAATCCTTACATATCTGCCACCAGCAATTTATGGGACAATTACAAGTTGAATTTAGACCAAGGCCCTTAGACAGCTCAATCAGAAAACACAAAACATAAGATTCTTATATTCTTTTTGTGTTCATTTCAGAAAGTTTTGAGTAAAATTCATTTCTTATGGAGTTGCATAGTTACATGAAGATCTCTAATCTAAGATATATTGGAGAATATCTTGGACTACAATGAATTTTATTTTTCCTCTGACAGGAAATAAGCAACAGTACTTACCTCCCTGTTTATCATTTCAGGATATACTTTAATCTTTCCTTGGTTTACTAAATTGTTATAGTGGCTAAGAACAAGTCTAAATATGTTTTCTTGAACAGTTAAGTTACACATGTAAACAGGAGCTTGGATGTGGAGATTAGTGGAATAGGTTGACTCTCTTACACGGATATGACTATGTTATTGGCCATGTGTACTGATCACAAATAATTTTCAAAGGAGGCAAATTTAAAAAAAAAAAAAAAGAATCATTAAAACTGTGGGTAAATGTAAATTCTACGTTTGTAAAAGGATATCATGGTATGGTTATATGTGATTGAGTGTTGAAGTGACAGGATATTCTGTCCATTTTTATTCTCTTGGTAGTTGGATCTTGGTATTTGAATTATCCTTTTTTTGAGTGGGGTTTAACAGTTATCAAGCTACATAAGATTTATTTTATTTCTAAAATTCTCTAAAGTTGATCTTTACTTATATTATAAGAGTAAACACTGCACATCTAGGTTTAATGGTAAAAGTATGTCTCTCTTTTCTTTCTACCTGATTACGAAAGTGGGAGTTGCAAATATTTTCTGAATTATCTTTGAGAATTGCTGTTAACCACAGTGACGTGAGTCCTGCATAGGCTTTATTTCCTGATTTGTGTGAGCTGCCTTTTCAAGAACATTTTCTTCATTGTTTGGGATTTTTTCTCTCTTTGAAGAGTGAGATAGGATAATTTGAAGATATCTATATACGTTTTTCACTCTTTTTTTTTTTTTTTTTCTTTTTTGGAGTATTACTATTTTTAAAATAGTTCATGATTAGTGTTTTACAATAAGGTTAAATAACTTTTATCCAAAGTTTCAGGTGAGGTTGAGTGGGAGACTTGTGCTTGACTTGTCATTAACATACCCTAAATGCATGGCTATTGCATGAAATCTAACTGACTGAGATCCAAAGCTCTTAGTAAAAATAAACCTTCTGAACTTCATCCAGTCCTGCCTAAGGCAAAGGGGTTGTAACTAGATGATACTTAAGGTTCCCTCCAACTGAAGACATTCTGCAATTCTTTTAATCCTGAAGCTAAATTGCTGAGTTTTCTTTACGTCACTTGCTGTTTCCTCATTTATAGTATCATACAGTCAGAATCCATGCTAAGTGCTTAGAAAACACTTAACAAACGGAACTGTGTAAATGTTGTATGAACTTCTGCTTAGTGACATCAAAATCTGCTTCTGCTATTTTATTTTTTTTTATACCAATTGTTAATTGTAACAAATGGACACAAGTGGGTTTAGCTTCTGAAAAGAAAATAAGGATTTTTTGAGAATCATTAGTGTACTCACATACAACCGTCTACATCCTGATGTCAGAAAAGAAGGCAAGTGAATTTTTATGGGACTTCTATTCCCTGGTGAAATTGCAAGAAAATTATGGCAGAAGGCTTAGTGTCTACAGAACGACACTATCTCTTCCTCTCATACTCTGATACAGCAGTATTAGCCGCTATCTTTGGATATCTCCAAAGACATCTGACTATACAAGTGACTGTAGAAGTCAAATGCAAGTGAAAACGAGCTTTTTCAGTACTGGTGACAAAATTCAACCTAGATATCCAAATCAGAAAGATCTCAGTGGAATAATTTCCTGCAATAAGTAACATTAGACAGCTTTGAAGAGAAGACAGATGAGCGCTCTCTTTTCTAAGCAATTTTATTCTGTGTGTAAAGCATCAGGAAGGAGGAGAAGAATTCTTTCTCTACTGAACATATTCTATATGTGATGGTCATGTTTATTTTTTCCATCTCTGAAGTCTGGAATTATTCAATATAAGGAAAATGGACTTTGCTAGTTGTGGTAAGTGGATGCCTGCAATAAAGCTGAATATGAATAACTAAAAATTTCAAGATTTGAATATACAATTCAAATAACTCTAATTTACTCCTTGATTGGCAGAACCAGTATGAATGTGTGTTAATTCCTCTATAAAAAACTCCTATAATATGCAGCACTGACCATGTGCTGATAGATCTCTGAGTTTTCAGCTGAAGAGGCTCACGGTGAGTTTTGCTGGTTATTTTGGAGATAACTAATTTGCCTCTTCAGCAGAAAGATGAAACCCAACTATGCATGTCTTCTGCAGCTATGTAGATGCTACACAGCTCTAAACTGTTGTAAAAAGCAGGGGGAGAATAGGGAGAAAAAAAGCAAATTGCTTGCATTATCTCCTCTCACATTTTAGGCACATTTCAAAGCTTAAGTAAACAGTAAACACCTTATTGATGTTAATGAAATTTGTATCCAGCCTGACCACTATAGTATACAGTTACAGATATTAATGGAAAGTTGTCAAAAGCCAGGGCTATCTAATTCACTGAAGACTGCTTTGTGGTTCATTAAAGAAAAATCAAAAGTCAAATATTAATTCCTCGTTGAATAGATTAATCTGTGTGCTGGTGGTAGGTAATATAAAGGAAGTTTACTTATTAAATTTATAAATTATATAAATTGTTAATTTTACACGATGTGCAAAATAACACAAGATAAACATTTCTACAAATAGACAGTTTTAAATAAAAATTCTAAGTGACATGGTTGAATGCTAAGGCAAAAAAGTTGATATGCCTACAGTTTTACACCTTCAAAAATGTAACTAAAACATTTTCGTGCTGTGAAATGCAGCACAAGAGGCACACTTATGAATGAAATGACTAAATATCTCAGTGTTCAGATGTTATAAAAATGAACTTATAAAAATGTCTTTATGTCTCTATATATTAAAATACTAGTAGCAATACATAGCTGCCTTCATTTTATTATTCGCCCTCTTTTTGAAAGAGAAATATGTGTCTAGTTATTTACATGAAATTTCTGTGGATGGCTAATGAACATTCTATATGTCATTAGCTTTACAAAATCTGGAAGAGTATCTCCTGTGTATGTGATCTGTTGAATACCCCAGTTGGACCAATTCAGCAAAATGTTTTCCAACAATTAAAGTAGTGCCTTGAGTGCTCTTTAGATTGGCATCACAACGTAAGCACAAGCTGGGAAGAAGAATGAGTTTACTGTGCCTCTGAGAGGTCAACACTAAGAGTGCAGGGAAGCAAGGTTCCTTTTCAGTATGTTAAAGAAATCACAGAATCAAAGAGTCACAGAATGGCCAGGGTTGGAAGAGACCTCAAGGATCGTGAATCTTCAGCCTCCCTGCCACATGCAAGGCCACCAACCTCCCCACTGAACACTAGACAAGGCTGCCCAGAGCCCCATCCAATCTGGCCTTGAACATCTCCAAGGATGGGGCATCCACAACTTCTCTGGGCAGCCTGTTCCAGTACCTCACCACTCTCTCTGTAAAGAATTTCCCCCTGACATCCAACCTAAATCTCCCCTCCCTCCACTTAAAACCATTTCCCCTTGCCCAGCAGTTATCAACCCTTTCAAAGAGTTGATTCCCCTCCTGTTTGTAGGCTCCCTTTAGGCACTGAAATGCTGCACTGAGGTCACCCCACAGCCTTCTTTTCTCTAGGCAGAAAAAGCCCAGCTCCATCAGCCTGTCTTCATAGGGGAGGTGCTCCAGTCCCCTGATCATCTTTGTGGCTCCCCTCTGGACCCTCTCCAACAGCTCCCTGTCTTTTTTGTACTGGGGCTCCACACTTGGGCACAGTATTCCAGATGGGGCCTCACAAGAGCAGAGTAGAAGGGGATAATCACCTGCCTGTCCTTGCTGGCCCCCCCTCTTTTGATGGAACCCAGGATACCATTTGCCTTTTGAGCCGCAAGAGCACACTGCTGGCTCATGTTAAGCTTTTCATGACCTGTAGGTCATTCTCCACAGCGCTGCTCTCAAGGACCGCTCCTTCCAGTCTGTATGGATGCCTCTGGCTCAAGTGCAAAACTCTGCATTTTGCTGTATTGAACCTCATCAGGTTCACCTGGGCCCACCTTTCTAGCCTGTCAAGATCCCTCTGAATGGCATCCCTTCCTTCTACCGTATCAACTGCACCACTCAGCTTGGTGTCATCAGCCAACTTGCTGAGGGTGCATTCAATTCTGTCATCGATGTCATTAATAAAGATGTTAAAGAGCACCGGTCCCAAGACAGACCCCTGGGGGACGCCGCTCGTTACCGGCCTCCACCTGGACATAGAGCCATTGATGACCACCTTCTGTCTGCGGCCTTTTAACCAGTTTCTTATCCATCGAATGGTCCACCCATCAAATCCACATCACTCCAATTTGGATATAAGGATGTGGTGGGGGACCATGTCAAAGGCCTTGCTCAAGACCAGGTAAATGACATCGGTCACCTTTCCCTTGTCCACCAATGCCGTCACTCCATCATAGAAGACCACCAGATTGGTCAAGCATGACCTTCCCCTGGTGAAGCTGTGATGGTTGTCTCGGATCACACGCTCATTTCTCATGTGATCAAGCATGTCATCCAGGATGATCCGCTCCGTGATCTTTCCAGGCGCACAGGTGAGACTCATTGGCCTGTAGTTCCCAAGGTCCTCCTTGCTCCCTTCCTTGTCAATGGGAATGAAGTGATCCTTCCTCCAGTCATCCAGGACTTCACCTGACAGCCATGACTTTTCAAATATGATGGAGAGCATCTCGGCAATCACCTCAGCCAGCTCCTTCAGAACCCTGGGATGCATGCCATCTGTCCTCACAGACTTGTACATGTTCAGTCTCATGAGGCGGTCTCGGACCTGCTCTGTCCTCACAGTGGGTGGGGGGGATTTACCACCCCGGTCCCCACCTAGAGGTTTAGGGATGCAGAGCTCAGGGACGTGAGAAATACTGGAATCCTGGCCACCAGTGAAGACTGAGGCAAAGAATTCATTCAGTACCTCAGCCTTCTCTTCATCTATTGAAGCAAGTTCTCCTTTTACATTTACCAAAGGAGGTACACTCGCTTTGGCCTGTCTCTTCTGGCCAATGTACCTGTAGAATGTCTTCCTATTGTTTTTCATGTCTCTCTCCAAGTTCAGTTCCACCTGCGCCTTGGCTTTCCTGATCCCACGTCTGCACATCCGGACGACATCCGTGTATTCTTCCCAGGTGACACACCCTTGTTTCCAGAGCTTGTACGCACTTTCCTTTGTTCTCAGCACACCCAACAGGTCCTTACCGAGCCACGCTGGCTTCCTACTTCCTCTGCCCGTTTTCTTATTCAGAGGGATGGAGAGATCTTGTGCTCTCAGAAAGGCATCCTTGAAGAGTAGCCAGCTCTCCTCAACATCTTTGTTTTTAAAGACAGCATCCCAGGGGATCTTGGCCATTGAACAGCTTAAAGTTCACTCTTCCAAAGTTCAGGCTCCTGATGCCACTCTTCACCAGGCCCACATCTCTCGAGATCATGAACTCAACCAGGGTGTGATTACTGCAGCCCAGACTTCCTCCAACCTTAACACCTTTAATGATTTTCTCTGCATTGGTGAGCAGCAGGTCCAGCAACGCTTCACCTCTGGTCAGTCTGTCCAACAGCTGGACCAGAAAGTTATCATCAACACAGTCCAGGAGCCTCCTAGATTTCTTGCATCTTGCTGTGCGGTCTTTCCAAGAGATATCCAGATGGTTGAAGTCCCCCGTCAGGACAAGAGCCCTTGAGCACGAAGCTTCTCACATCTGAAGCAAGAAGGCTTCGTCAACAGTCTCCCCTTGAACAGGTGGCCTGTAGTATACTCCTATCACCAGTTTTATTAGACCTTTGTTAGACCCATCCCTAATTTTAACCCACATGCTCTCAACCTGTTCCTGACCATTTCTCTGAGGGAGCTCCTCACAGTCTATCCACTCTGACATAGAGGGCAACTCCCCCATTCTTCCTACCTAGCCTGTCTCTTCTAAAGAGCCAATAGCCCTCAGTAGTGGTATTCCAGTTATGGGAGTCATCCCACCATGTTTCTGTGATAGCAACAAGGTCATAACTTTCCAAGTGCAACACCGTTTCCAACTCCTTATTTCTTGCTGAGTGTCCTGCTTATTTTCCAGGCTGTTTGCATTGGTATAAAGGCACTTCAGCTGGGCTTTCCATCTCACCACCTTTATAGAAGTTCTAGGTTCCCCTAGAACAGCAGCGTCCCCAACAGGCCCGTGCCCTGGTCCATCCCTTTGTACTTCACCGTCATCACCCATCAAGTTTGGTACAAGCCCTAGGACGACCTGCTCAACCCCAGTGGCCCTGATATTATCCCCTTTCGCCTTCATACCTAGTTTAAAGACCTTTCAATGAGTCCTGCTAGTTCCTCAGCTAAGATCCTCTTCCCCCTCAGAGACAGGCTACTTCCATTTGCAGCCATCATGCTAGGTGCCGAGTAATTTGCCCAGTGGTCAAAAAAACCAAAATTCCTGTGTATGCACCAACTTTTAAGCCATTTATTTATGAGGTGGGTTTTTTGCACCTCTCAGTATCCTGCCCTGCCACTGAAGGCATAAAAGAAAACACCACCTGCACGCCTGCTCTATCGACTACCCGCCCCAGTCCCCTGAGGTCTTTCTTGATAGCCCTGAGACTTTTTCAGTAACTTCATCTCTGCCAGCCTGGACTATCAATAAGGGTGAATCAGTCCAGGAAGTTTCCTAGAAATGTCCCTGACCCATGCCCCAGGGAGGAAGAACATCTCCCTATGGGTAGGGTTAGGCCAACATATAGGGCCTTCTGCTCCTCTCAGCAGGGAGTCGCCTACAACACAGAGGCACTTGGAGAGCTGGGATGGTCAGGATGTTAAGGATCACTAAGTACCACTGGAAGTTTGTTGCTGAGTAATAGGACAGAATTCTGAACCAACAAGCATACAGCAGCAGCCCTCCATTAAAAATAACATCTGAGAGGAATGTTATGATGAAGTTTCAAACTCACCAGAATATCATGATATAGTAAGAAGAAAGACCTGTGGGAACAGAATAACTGAACAAAGGAAATACACGTTTTAAAGGTTTTAAAGTTTCAGATGAATTTGTTTTAAGATAATTTAGGGACAGAGCAGCATGTTTTATTCATTATTTAGCTCACATTAAACCATTCTAAATATCACTTGGAGAATATGTTATCATGAAGAATCTTGAAGAAAAGAGTGAGCACTAGAAGATATCCAAAACAACTAATAGCGGTTTCATAGAAGAAATGTGATGTAAACAGTAAAAGCTTTCCCAAATGGCTATAAAATTAAAATAAAACAAATTTCTGACCTATATATTGGAAAAACAAATGACAGCCGTGTGCAAGCAGCGTAGTATTTTCAAAATGTGTCGTGATACTGTACAAGGGAGATTCTCTATTGCTCTACTTTGTTAGCTTTTGTGTCTATTTCCTTGGAAATGCATTCCATCTGCTTGCTACATTTTCTCCCTGAAGAATTCCCCCTCCATTTCTATCAAAAACCTTTAAAGATATCTCTCTTCAGTATTGCCCTGTTGATTAATTCACTGAGTGTTTATGAAGGGGAAGATAACAGTTTCATTTCTGATTGTTAGGTGTATTAAAAGGAAAGATATCTGATGGAGAATTTCAAGTTTTTTTAGGTGCTGTTTATGCTTATGTTCAACAATTTATGTTGATTTTATACTTGTAGCCTATATACTGCAGAACTGCAAGACTTTAGAATAAATACCATGGTATAAGTAATTCAGCTGATAATTTTTCTACATAATGAAGATTAAAATTGTCATGCATATTGTTGCTCAGTAAATCTTCTCTATCAACAGATATGGTGAAAACTTGAGAAGTTTCACGAAATTTAAAGAGCAATACTTATCTACTTACTTCCTTTAAGTAGATAATTCAGTTAAGGAACAAAAAACAGGGCAATTTATTCATAACAAATAAAATGCAGATTATTGTGTTTTTGAATATAAAAACAGAAAAAAAGAACACTGTAATTTTTCACTTCATTCCTGCTACACCTCCAAGTGTGACCTTCAAATAAGGGTCTGATTTATGGAAGTCAACCAGTAACATTTAATAGAGTGGGAAACACATATTGAGACTTTTATCTTAAGCGCTCTTTTTGCCTTGCAAAGGGCAGCATCTGTCTGCATATGTTCATGTTTGCATTGCAAATTATATTTTAGGGACATTTCACTGGAATTAATCATTCCACGCACAAGGGTAAACATCCACATAGGGCTTTGAGAATTTTGTGCACAAATCTCATTAACATTAAGAATGGCATCTTCAGCATGCCCTAGTTTACTTTGAAATGCGTCTACAGTGTCATCTTGCGTCACTGATTTCTCTCAGTCTGACAGACCATCTTTTTCAAACAGGAATTCTAAAGATAAAGGTAGAAGAAGACACTATTTTGGTGTACTTGCTCATTGCCAAATACTTAAAAAAATTTCAAGAGATTTGACTATGCTAGATCTAGGGAAAGACAAGCTTTGAGAATGTGAAATGACTCCAAACTGACATGAGTCCAAAAAAAATAGTGCAGAGAGAGCTAGATAAATGTACTTTGTAAAGTCTGCGGATGGGAATGTACTTAAATTTTTGAAGACAGTTTTTCATATATATGCAGTTTCCTTAAGGGTTCGTTTTTAGTGGTGGGTGATTCTTAAATCTTACAAACACTTCTGGTTTCTTCTTGTCAGTGCCTGTATCAAGTAATCAAATCCAAATGCCTGTAACATTCTTAAAGAAGTCTCTACAGTGCAAGTGGATAACACCTCATTTTTTTTTTTTTTTAACGACCTTGGTACTTTGTATATCCCAGAAAAAGTCAGCTTCTTTTTTTCTCTGAAATGTTACTCTTAGACCTCAGGAGGGACAGATTCTACTGACATTGACATTGATATTTTCTTCCTTTTTATGGCATTCTGTCCAATCCCGGCTCCCCTTTGTATTTGGGGAAAAACAACAACAACAAAAACCTTCGCTTTTAAGACTGGATTGAAATTGTGTTAGAGCTTCAGAGCATACAACACTACAACAGTTTCTCTCTTTTCTGGCATCTGTGTTTATGCACCAGTCATAAAGAAATACTTTGCTGAAGACATGTCTGCAGTGAGTTAATTTCACTGAAATCATAGCCAAACCTTTGAATGAAGTGTTTGATTACCAGCAAATATTCTTTTTCCCAAACTCAGTCCATAGATATAAATTAAATGTGTTGTGAATGAATGCCTTTAAAAATAGAGACTAAAATATTTTCCTGTATCTAAACAAGTTTTTTCAAAAGGTACCAGCTTGTTGCCTTGTTGTGCACTCACTCTGGCTTGTCCAGAATTCTCAGTTCTTGTTTAGTAGCATTAAGGAGAAGAGAAAGTTTGTTCATTAACATGAAGGAAAAACATCATGTTTGCTTGGTTATGCCAGACAACTGTAGTACATTTATTGTTCAGTAATGGCTGTTGATAACTGCACTGCAGAGACAACTGACAAATACTTGCAAATGCATAGCAGTATTTTCCTTGTGGCTGTATAGATTACGGTGCGGAGGTGGAGAGTTATGACACAATAATCCATCCCAGGCATAAGCAGAGTGGAAATGAAGCAAGCTGGGATCTCTCAAAGGAACACTCTAATATTGTAGTACTTAATGTTGCTATAAGTAACCTGTACAAAAGTGATCTCCTGATTTCCCTCAGCTTAGAATTACAGCTTCCAGTCATTCTCCCTAGTCTCAGTAGACAGTTTTCCTGAACAGAGTAGTACTATATATAGGATCATGGGGAGGCTGTGAGAAAAGGTTTAAGAATGCCTTTAAAAAAAATTCCATTCTTAGATAAGGTATGGGCTGTTCTTTGGAAACTGGGAATTATTTATTGTTGTATATGCAAAACAAAACCCACTGCACTATCATGTCCTTGGACATTCATGGTCAGACTGAACCAGGCTCTGAGCGACCTGATCTAGACATAGATGATCCTGTTCATTGTAGAAAACTGCGACCAGATGACCTTTAAAGGTCCCTTCCAACTCAAAAAAATCTATGATTCTACAATTATAACATCCTGACCAAACTTTTCAGAGAAATGAAGTTTCACACTGATGCTCACTTTTTTCAACATAAACCAAAATGACTTTTAAAGTAAGATTGTTGTGCTCTGCCTGACTTCTATTTCTAATGCTGTTGCTAAATAGTAGGACTAGTGTTTTGCATCATGGATTCAAGTGTATGCTGTCACATAAATCAACAGTAGTGATACTCAGCATAGCTGGGGAAGTGTTTGGTGGAAGGTGAAAGAAATTAGCAGGTAATAAGAACTTTCTTTCACCATGTCCATCCTTTTAATCCAATTTTATAGTCTACAAATATTACATTAGAAAAAACAACAAAATACAACCAAAAAACAAAGACCAATGATAGCATGCATAAAAGTGACATCTAAAATTAGTTACTGAATGAACATGGCAATGTTATGTTCATTAATGTACATATTTTTGAACATGATATGTTCATAATTGTACATGTGCAAATGTAATCACATCTGGTAGTAGCAGTTATACAAAATATAACTGAGGTAAAAACACATTTACTTAGTGATAACTTCAGCTTCATTATACTCCTTCATAATTAGATGAACAGTGAGACTGAGTATGCATGAAATGATCTTCCAGGTGGAATAGCTGTAGATTGTAGCCCATCAGTTTTTGATTGGGTGTCTTATTTTGTGATTAAAAGAGATGACCACGAGTGACTCTAAAATGCTTAAAATTAATTATTTACTAGATAAGTGAACTCCTGCTGTAGTGGCCATGCCTGGGAATGTTAGTACATGGGCGTTCTCTGGCACTGCTGATCAAATGGACATTTCCTTCTCAGCATAAATTATATTATATATATATATATATTATATATATATTTATGCATGCTTAATGGAAACTGTCATGTCTACATTTCTTTAAAAACGATAGACATTTTACTGATTGTGAAACATGGGTTTATACAAGTCTTTCCCCTCCAGTTGTTACTTTTGATATTTCTGTTATTTCTACTGTGGCTTGGGGCTGTGCTTCCTAAACTCTTAAAATCTCGTCCCAACAAACACAAAACAGGAAAAAAAAAAAAAAGTACAGCTTTGTGTATTCTTCAGCTATTGAACCAGACAACTCTTCAGCAAGCAGCTGATATCTGCATTACCTTCAGGGCTGCTTCAAATATAAAGGCTGGTCATTTTCTATTTGTACTATCCATGATTTTAATTCAAGATACATGTCTTGTCAGAAGGCTCTAATTTTATTCAGTCTGGTCAGGATGCTCTATATTAGAAGTAGCACCTTACTTTCTTGCACCAAAAATCTTACTGTTTAAAACAGTTACTAAATTGGAAATGACAGAGTCAAAGCTGCCTGTTTAGCCTTATGGTACTGCAGTCCTTAAACATACTTTATTTGAAGCAACAGAAAACACGAATTAACAGTATTAGTGAGCAGATAAACACTGATTCAGCCTCCCTGCTGAAATGCATGGTGTCATGCTTTCTTTGACATGTTTTCTGTTTCTCTTTAAGCTGTGTTTAAACAATGCACACTTCTAACATTTCAGCAAGCTCACCTGCCAGTGGGATTCATAGATATGCGTTGTCTGTTAGATGTAGAATCACAGCATCACAGAATGTCTGGGGTTGGAAGGGAGCTTAAAGATTATTTAGCTCCAGCCCCCCTGATGTGGGTGGGGATATTATTGCCAGTTATTAATCTAACATATTGACAGGGACATTGCCCCCTTCCTAGTTTTAAGATTAGAAATGGAGGTGAAGAGATTAAGATTTGCAGTATGTGCTAAATATGAGTGTTGAAATTTGAACCAGCATCATTAAGTCCTTCCCATACTTGTATCATAGTTTATATTGTTTTCAACATCTCAGCACTTCAGAAATTCAGCTTCTGCATCCCGGATCAGGCATTCAGAAAAAGAAAACTGAAACCACTGAAAACCTGAGCAGAATTTCATGGAGATGATTTGCTTAAACTGATCATTTTTCAACTCTTGAGAACTTCTGTCTTGTTCATTGCACATCTTTCAATTTCTCCACGAAATGAAGTATGCTTTAATACACATGTTGGATTATTTCCAAACTGAGCTTGTCTTGTGTATTTGAATGAACTGAAATCCTGCTCTCCTGTATCTTGTATATTATGATGTAGCTTATAATGCAATTACAGTATCAGCATATCTCCTGCTCAGCTACAGACAGCAAACTGAAAATCCAAATGACCATTCTGCACATAAAGATTAATGATCCTATGCAGATGAATATTTTTATTGCTGATCTTGAAAATCAAGTGAGGAAACTTCTGCACAGCAAATGATAACTGCAGATCTCTTTTTGTATAGATTATCTTGGTGATTTCAGCGCAGACAAATTCCAAACATGTCCTTCTCTTAATTTCATTGGATTGAAGAAGTGAACTTCAAGCTATCGTGAATGTATCTCTCATTATTGTGCCGTCATAGTGTGCACACATAATGAAAGATGGCTGATAAAAAATACATCTGTACAGCAAAGAAATTTGAAGTCCTACCATAAATTAAAAATAGAAAATTTATGTGACTGATCCTATTTCTCCAGATACTTTGGATGATACCTTAAAGAAGACATGCTCAACCTATGGCTTGTGAGCCACATGTGGCTCAGCTCAACTCACACTGTGTAGCTGCACCCTGCCCCCACTGAGCGGCCTGGCCCTGCCCTGGGAGCACAATGGTCACTCAGATACAACAACCAAATATCAGCATGCTATTAACATAGTCTGAGTGGAAACCAGGGCATGGGGAGTGTGCTGTGCTGTGGTTAGCTCAAGTTATGGCAAGTAAGTCTATGCATTTTGATATGTGGGGTAAACACAGTCCTGTGAACAGCAGCAAATATGCAGCCATACTTTCCGTTTTGATAAAGGAATTTCAGAGTTCCTTTAGTGTCAAAAAATAAGCAATTTTTCTTGTTTTTTTTTTTTTCAACTCCATTTTCATTCAACATGAATATATTTTCAAATGTAAGGTGTAGAGTTGCAATAATATATTCAACTCAAAAATCTGTTTGTGTCTCTTTACTAGTCTTTCATAAAAAATATTCCTCGTTTCACAATCCTTACCCATGTCATCAGTTTTTGGCAGTATGTACACTTGTGAACAGCTGTTTTCAAGGATGAAGCACAGAAAGAGAAACATTTCATCAAAAATATCTGCTACTGAAACCCTTGAGAACTCATGAAGAGTTGCAACAAGACTGATGCACTATTTTCACAAAAACAAGGTTAAATATCCCCCTAGTTTTGTTTTTGTTGCTCTGTTGGTTTTTTTTTAACTGTTTTAATAAAAATATTAAAAAATAAAATGTTTTTTTACTTACATACAATAACTATATATTTTATGAGAGCTGCTCCAAATGTAATGCCTCCTCTTTTATTAGGTTGACACACAACATTAGAGGTGGATGTTGGTGGTACAGCAGTAGAGTTTGAATCTTCCCACTAACATTCTATTGTTGCTGTGTGACAGATGGCAGCACAGTGGCAAAATGGCGTCTGACATCCAAGTGTGTAAGAAGCAAAGGGGTTCCACTGAATTCTTCCATGCAGAAAAAATTGTGCACATTGACAGTGCTTGACTATTGAAGAATGTTCATAGAGATAATGGATGTGGCACAATGAAGTGGTGGGCAGTTGTGTTTCAGCAGTGGTGACAGTGAAATGAAAGACAAGCCGCATTCTGGACAGTCATGAAGATTGTTACAAGTGCAGCATGCAGGTTGTTGTTCACTGCTGATGTAAATGCACAGCTAATGATGAAGAAAATATTGAAAAGCAGCGTTTTGTGGCTATCTGCTCAATCAAGTAGAGTTACTGTGCTCCTAGTGATACCTATATAGTGATACCTATATAAAGCCCAAGATAATTTCTCTTTATTCAGTGCTTCCCAAGCAAGCCAGAAGATTGGACAGTCCTGCTTTAGGGAATTTCAAAATAACTCTCAGTTTAATCCATAGATCCTAGACATTCTGTCAATGTTTGCATGGACACAGTGTAACATTTACTCACTTTTCTATTTAGGAAGCTATCTTTTTAGAAGGATTTTTTAGTATGTTCTCTGAATCATATCTGTAGCCTGCAAAGATGATGCTTTTTTACAGTTTTGATAATATACTGAAGAATAAGAAGTTACATTAAAAATACTGGCTGGGGGTTAAAGGCTGAGCTACTGCAGAACTTCCAAGCAGGTAAAATTTACTCCTCTTCTGAGTAGAAGGAACTATAGCCATAGACAAAACTGAGCAGGGAACCTTGTGTCTCAATTTTGACTGCTGCTAGAAGAGGTTAGATTGGTAACTGAGAAATTCAGACATACACTGACTCAGATGCAATAACAAAACAGCAACAGGATTAAAGGCGGAGTGTAAAGACATGTTATTTCACTGACCTCCTTCATTCTGCTTCCCTAATTATGATCAGGTCCACTCTGAGTTGCTGCTTCCAACACAGAAAGTAGACTGAATTTGTATAAATCAGTGATTAATGAGCTGGCTTTTAAAATTTGCTCAGTTACAAATTTGCTTGCTTTTCTGTTTTCAAGAGGCTAACTGCTCTTTGTTGGCATGAATGTATATACAATGCTTGTGTGTGTTCTAAGTGCATATTCAGACAACCATGAATAATAAGACAATTTTTTGTTGTTGTTGTTCTGGGAGTACATCTTTAATATGTAATGACTGCATTTTCCTTCTAGTCTGCACACTCACTATATACATCTAAGATTATTAAATGGAATTTACTGTGTTTTAAATACTATTTCAGACTTCACGTCTGAATCCTGGATTGACACCCATCACTTTCAGATTTAGTGAATACTTACCTGATAAGAATCCACTTGTATAGACAGATAGTGATAATGACAGTACAAAATCAAGTACTCTTTATGTAAGACTCTGCTTGATAGTGATGATCCATTCGTAGTAGTACATGCCATATACTGATTCACTTACAGTGAGTTGAAAGGAAAGCTACAGGACTCACCATTAAAAAAAAAGTTACAGCCTTGCTAAATAGTAATCTTTTTCTCCTCCCTCATATATCTCCTAAAATATTATTCTACCTCTCTTTTGTTCTTATAATATGGGCTTCACTGATTGCTGTTAACTAAATATGTATCCCATCTGTAGATGGAATACCTAAACTAGAAACTGACCATTGGTTTTGAATATAAGGTATTAGCTGATGGATCAGATATAACTGATTCTTTTGTACGTAACTGACAATAACTGTGGAAGTATTAAGATTAAACCTTGGTATTTTACTGGGGTCATTGCAGGGGGATGTTTGTAACAGGAAAGAATCTAAAAAACAACACAACTTTTCTCTGAAACAGCACAGGGAGATAGTAGCTAAAATTGGAGAGGTGTATTTAATGAATAGCCAATGACAAATATTCTGTAACTTTTATCAAATGCCATTATCAGCTAAGGCAGCTTTCCAGTAATTCCAAGATGTAAAAATAAATGCATTTTCTAAAAAGCATTCATTTACTAAATTTACATAAGCTTTTCTTGAAGTCAGTGTTTATATGCTTTTCTAAGCTTATTATATCAGTGATTTTACTTATTTCAGAGAAGATTTAAAACATTTGTGTGTTCAAATGTTTCACATCCATTCCTCATCTACTATCTATAGACTAACTAGGCCCTCTCTTTCTCAGAAATGTTATGAAGAACAACATGCTTTACAACCAGAAGTTAAATGGTTTCCTAGGTGACTTAAATTGTGAAACCGTTGGGTGACTAAATGGAGGGCAACATACCTGAAAGTACTAGAAATCTTGTTCTTTAAAGAATGATTTGTGTTAAAATATTCAGATCTCACCTAGCATTACTCATCAATTTACATTTTTTATATTAAACTCATTTAGACTCAAGTGAAAAACTGGTGCTGCAAAAACATCCGTATCAAACTTTGTAAACAAGTGGCAGAACTCCCCCTGCTCAGGTGAAACAGATATAAGGGCTTGGTAGGTCATCTGAGCATTTGCTTCTTCATCAGGCTCTCTTGCCTGCTGCTCAACCAGATTGTGTTTCTCACCTCAGTGTTATGGTGAGGCCTATCCACCTTTTGGACATTCTCATTATATTTGATTTATTAGCTTCAGTTTTAATTGTATTGTATTGCATTGTGTTATCTTGCATTCCGATACCATATTTAGTAAATTAGTTTGTTTCTTCTCAGATCACTGCTGCTGTTTTTAATTATTTTGGGGTCCCCTGTTTCCCTTTTCCAGAGGTGTGGATTTTGCAAAATCCCTCCACTCTGCTAGTCATGGAACTGGGCCGAATCAGCCCATAATAAACCGTTGATATTCTTGGTGGAGAATGCAGGCAAAAGCTGCTTTTTAGCTTTTTAGAACTAATCTCTCTCTGCTCTCAGAGAGCTTTGTTGGGAAGGTTTATCTCTTTCACAGGTGCTCACTGAAAACTTGACCTTGAAAGTCCAGGCAGACTGCCAATATTCTGGGATATCTGTAAACTTTGAGTACTTGCTATCTTGCTTCTGTAAAGAGAAAAAAAAAATAATGAATCCACTTTCTCTTTTAAACCTCTTTGCAGAGGGAGCTGCTAATTTTACAGAACTTGAGATTTTTAAACGGGTTCCCAGTCTCTCCTTTGAATCCTTTATGCAGTTTTTGAATGCTCATCTGATCACACTGTTAATCTCCCTTAATGTACTGTTCATTATCCTACTTGTTTTACTCAGTATCTGGATTTACACTGAGTGGCAGCGAGTGTGGAGAGGATTGGAAGAGACTTTAGACAGATGGACATCTTCGGTGTCATGGAATTTTACTCCTGAACACTGAAAGATGCTGGGAGCAGATATTTGAGAAAGGGATGTTGTGTCTCAGGCAGATCTGAGGAGACGCAAAAGATTTGGGGCCTTGCTAATGCTTATCAGACGTTATTCAATATTATCCCAGAGTGGGTGAGAGTTTCTGAAATTGAGAAAGTCTCTGTGCTGAAAGAATGTCTCAGAGCTGAAAGGGAAAGTCTCAGGGAGACAATACAAAATGAGCAAGAGAATCTCTACTGAGTCTCTAACTCAGTTAGAACAGAAAAAAAGAATAGGAGGGGAAAGAGGAAGCAGACACTATAAGAGAAGAAGAGGAAAGAGGTCCAGAGGAGTGGCTCTGAGTTCCAGGGTAAGCGCCCCTATGTCCAGAGGAGTGTCCCTCAATAAGATCATGGTCAGCAATGCCCAGAAGGACGACAGGAAGTCCTGAAAGAGTAGGAGGTGAGCAAGACATCGTTACCATTGTTGATCAATCTCTGAAAATGAATGAAATTTGAAGTCTGAGAAAGACTTTTCACACCACCCAAATGAACCTATTGTCACCTGCTTTGATGCTGGGACAGTGGGGCCAACAGTGTGTGGCTAGATAGTAGAGAAGCTCGCCAACTGGGTGGCATTGCTAGGGACTCAGCCATTGACAGAGGTATTAGTACTTGCCAGAATAGTTCCTTCATGCTCTGGAAGTGGATGTTCTTAGCTGTAAAAGAAAGATACCCCTTCAAAGACTATCTGATGTCTGAGAAAATAAATGGACTGATATGGAAAAAGGCATCCATTATTTGAGAAAATATGCTGTGGTGGAAAATGTTTCATAGCCCCACTTTCATTCTTGACGAGCCAGACTAAGAGCATGATCCTGAGAGAGATGTGTCTACACCAAACATGTGGTGTGTATTCACAAAGAATGTAACCAGAAAGATATGGCAATACATTTGCAACAATGTATGCCAGAGGGGAAAGAAGACTCCTTATAAATTAACTGATTAATAAACTTCAAGACTTTGAGTTACATTTAACCCCTCTATGAGCTTGTGTTTCAGCCGTTACAAAAGTATCTGAAAAACTGGACAATGGAGAGCAAACAAGAAGATACAATAGATGAACTGTCTAACGTGCATTACGTGATGAATCCATGGTGGTGTCAGATACATTTGATGGGGATCAGAATTCCCAAAACAACCTACTGGAGGGGCTGATCAACTTGGTTTCCTCCCAGCCTGCTCCATCCAATGTCTCAGCTATCAAAGGAAGACATCCTCCTGTTCGAGGAAGTGACAACAGTAAGACTATGTTACATATGGCCTTGTGGCTTTACCTACGTGACCATGGAGAAGATATGAAGAAGTGGCACAAAAAAAAAGCAACACTCCTGCACTTCAAGCACAAGTAAAAGAATTACAAGACTGATCAACCACTAAGGTGAACTTCTCCACAAAGGGGATTGCTCCAGTTGCTGCGGGACACAGCAGTAGTCATAAGAACAACAGAGGTAACAAATAGAGGGGCCCTGCCCCCAGCCAAGGGGGAAAAGGATTAATAGAGTGTATTGGACTGCATGGATTAGATGGCCTGGCACATCAGAACCACAGAAATGTAAGGTCCTGGTGGACACTGATGCACAGTGCACTCTAATGCCCTCGAGTCACCAAGGGACAGAATCAATTTATATTCATGGGGTGACTGGAGGTTCCCAAGAGCTGACTATGTTGGAGGTTAAAAATGGCCTCACTGGTAAAGACTGGCAAAAGCACCCTATTGTGACTGGCCCAAGGGCTCTATATATACTTGGTATTGATTACCTCAGAAGGGGATACTTTTAGGATCCCAAAGGGTATCGATGGGCCTTTGGAATAGCTGCTGTAGACACAGAAGGTGTTAAGCAGTTGTCTGTTTTGCCTGGCCTATCAGAAGATCCATCTCTTGTGGGGTTGCTACGAGTGAAAGAGCAACTGGTACCGATTGCTACAAAAATGGTGCACAGATGGCAGTACCTCACCAACAGGGATTCCTTGCTCCCCATTCATAAATTGATTCATCAACTAGGGAGCCAGGGAGTGATCAGCAAAATTCACCTTTTAGCAGCCCCATATGGCCACTGCATAAAGCCAGTGGAGAATGGAGGCTGGCGGTAAACTACTGTGGCCTGAACGAAGTCACATCCCCATTGAGTGCTGCTGTGCCAGACATGTTAGAACTCCAGTATGAATCGGAGTCAAAACCAGTCAAGAGGTATGCCACCACTAACATTGCTAGTGCAGTCTTTTCCATTCCTTTGGCCACAGAATGCAGGTCATTTGCCCCAGTGTGGAAACACAGTCCAACCATTTGCCATGGGTTCAACCAAGCCGCACTGGAACAGGCAAGTGCTCCCGAGCACTCACAGCACACTGATGACACTACTGTGTGGGACAACACAGCAAAGGAAGTTTTTGAGAAAGGAGAGCAAATAATCCAGATCCTTTTGCTTGCTGGTTTTGCAGTAAGCAATGCAAAGCCATGTATCAGGGGATTTGGGCTGCTTCTGAAATAGTCAATACCAAAATGCAGCTCCTTCTGGCACCTCGAGCTGCCAAAATTAAAGTGGCTCAAATAGACGGATTGGCAACACAAAAGTGAACTATTTCTTGCTTGGTGGGCCCATGAGATTTCAGACCATCAAGGAAGAAATGCAACATACAAGTGGGCTAGAGACCGAGGGGTGGACTTAACTATGGACGCTACTGCATAGATTATTCATGACTCTGAAACATGTGCCATAATTAAACAAGCCAGGAAGATGAAACCTCTCTGGGCGATGGCAAAAGTACAAATGTGGAGAGGCATGGCAGATTGATTACATCACCTTGCCATGATCTCACAGTGATAAGTGTTATGCGCTTACCATAGTGGAGGCAACAACTGGGTGGCTTGAAACATATGCAGCACCCCATGCTACTGCCCAAAATACAAAGTTAGGTCTTGAGAAACAATTCCTGATAACACACTAAGGGCAGTTGTTGGTACAATATTTACAAAACACAATCTCCCTTGAACGTATAACTGCATAATGCTGACAGAAAACATGGACAAAATGGAAAAAGATTAAGGAAGTTCAGGAAAAAAAAAGAAATGCTTCTGATTTTAGCAAGTACCATCCACAGTTTTATTGAAGTTCTTTCAATTTCTTCAAACTAACACAAAAGCATGGTATTAAGTGTTTAGACAGCTATTCCAAAAGCTCAGCGAGACAGATTTGATTTCTTTTTGATACAGATTACTTTTTGTGACCTTCAGCAAGTCTTCAAAGGGTAGATTCACAAGGTACCTTCCTGCTGAAATGAGTTTCTCAAAATCTTAGATCAACTACAGCTTGCTTCTGCCAAGACTCAATCAATAAATGTTTTCACTTCAAAATACTTATGTGAGTTTACAGAAGTGTCAGTAGTAGATTTATTGGTCTGTATTTATTTATTTTTGTCAGACTTGCGTGCAGTCAGACATAAATTTAGTGTTTCCTGTTTATGGTGGTTGTGGGAATTGGAAAGGGCAAAATAATTGACATTTTACACTGAAGATGACCTTAACCACTTGACTATTATCCACAGTAGAAGTCTTAATTTTTTTATAGTTTTTTGTTTCGATATTATTCTTAGAATAGAGGACTGAACAAGATCTTCTGGAGTATAAGCCTGAAATGTTCCTATGAGATATGAAATCAATATATTTCTGACTCACTTTATCTTGAGAAAAGGATCTACTGATGGAGCCCAAGTGGAAAGATAGGGAATAAGGTACTTTTCTCTGTGGTTTTCACCAGCACTACATACTGTGTTGCATTGCCTCCTACATTGCATTGCTACTAACCCAAACCAGGTCAGGACCAAATAACTGCACGTATACACCAATATGATGAACAGCAAAATGGTGTTTATTACACGTGAACCCTAGCTTGTATACCCTATGTGCTTCGTCTACGCCCCTAAAGCATGTGCCATACATCAATCATAGAGCTGGGGAGGTCCTGCCATGTCACATCCCAAGGGGTGTCTAGCAGTTGCCTACTACAATTCTGCCCACTGTGTAAGCATGTGTTGAGTATTGTATAGAGAGTCATATGGCTGTGCCAAATTTGTGCACTTAGTATGAAGAAGAATGGTTGCAATGCTGAACCACAAAGGAAATGTAAAGTTTACAAACAAGTCCCCTTGGAGCCTCCACTCTATATTAATAAGGTTATATTTCCTTACTTTATGGTACAAATAGTGCAAATGCAAAAGCAGTATACAGAATCATTGTGTTTTCTATGTATGGACATGTAAATGTACATGCTTACATATAAATTGCGATATGCTGGAAAATCTGTGATAATATAATGATTTCAAAATAAGTACCTAAAATCAATAATGTATGGCTATTTTAGTAGTATTGTAATATTGAATAAAGCTTACAGAAATTATTGTTATATTTCTTACAATAGAGCCTAGAATCACCTGAGGGAGACAGCTAGAACAAGCCTGCTGTGAATAATGCCGTGAGCGGGAACAAATATAACATCATAATCTGCTCTCACAGCAGTTAGGTAAAGGGCTAACTGTCACACAGAGTGCCATTGTAAAAGAACCTAACACCGTGAGTTCACTAAGAGGTAGAGGATTTATGAATGAATACCTTACATATTCTGCAGTACAAATTCCAAGAATAAGGTAATAAAGTGTTCTTTGTTACACTGCAATTATGCAGGTCCACTTAAAACTTTCTGAAGACATTTATTATAATTTATAATTCTTTTTGAGAAACAGTATTCAAAATAATTTTGGAACTGATGGTGCTAAAAATTGAAGAGGAAGGGGAGATCGTTAATTATTAGTTGAGATTTGTGTTGAATTCACTCACAGAACATACATCCTCTCTAGTTGAAGAATATCCTGGTAAATTATTTTATTTAAATTAAAAAAAATATATACTAACCAACAGAATAGAACAAATAATTTCTTCAGCATTTGAAGGAAATTAACATTTATCTATCCAAATACTTAGGTTAGAATTTATGCACTTATTTGCTTTCCACTTTGAGAGTTAATTCAGTTCACTGTAAAGTGCATGTTAAAATTACAATGTAAACTGCCCCCTGAATTTTAGTCTTAATGCAGATCACTGCATGTGAAAAGGGAATGTGCTTACACAGCGTGCGTTATATATCTCACCACAGTACAATCTGAATTATAATGATAATGAAGGGCATCCCTTACAGTTGGCACAGCTGGAACAATCGTCATGGTGAAAATGGGAGAAGAAACAAACAGGAGAGGAATGCTCACCTCTAACCAAAGATCTAGGCTTGTAGGAAAGACTCCACAGAGCAGAGACCTACAGAAAGAGATCCTTCACCAGCAGCAGTCAGCCCTTAAATGGGGTCTTCTAGTCACACAGGTGAATTGCCCTCACCTGTGCTCCCAAACTTGACTCAGTCCTTTCCACAGGTGATTAATTCAGCATCCTAAATAGCAGAACTGCATAAATTACTATATTACCTGTAACATTTTGTTTTCCTCCACCAAAAAACAAGCACCTGCTTATAAAAGCAAACCAAGACCAAGGCAAGGAAACAGAATTCACATACACAGATATTGCAGGTGAAGAACACACAATAGCATTCTTAGACAAAAACACCAAATTTAACAGCCTTATCTTCAAAAAAGTAATTCAGTAAAGATGAAATATTTAAATAAATCTTTCCATTATTAAAATGTACAATTTCAATAGTTCTTTTCATAATTTCTGAGTGCAAGTAGTTCTTATTAACTGTCTGAAACGTAGTTCTCCCCAGGTTGGCTCTTTCGCTTCATGAAAATCAACTATTATTGTATGTGCAAAATCCAGAGGCCTAACTGAAAATATTAACCAACATTAAACATAAGCTAAAACATAATCCAGGGCTACGTACCTGAGTTGTACTATAGTGTGGTATCATTTGGTGTTACAAAACGCAAATGATTATTTTAGCAACAGAAGACTTTACTGCTCCGTGGTGTATTAGGAAGATACTAACAGATAAAAGGAGCATTAGTATTCATGCATAAGAACAAGAAATTAAAAATGCTTCAATTTTAGGAGGAGACAAAAAACAGACTCTCCTCTTGACCAGTTCTAATTTTCACATACTTGTTTAAAAAATAAAATAAAATAAAATAAAATAAAATGACAAAAAAATTTACAATATTTTGGTATCTGTTCTATTGTGTTAAGGGAGTTTTTATCATGGTAGAATGGGAAGTCTCAGTACAACTGAGCTCAATGTGAACTACTGAATTCAGGAAGCTTAATTGTGAATAATCGTATCAGAACTGAACTTTCAGTTTTTCTGTAGAATGACTAGACTAATAAGAACAGTGAAACAGTGAAAACACAACACAAATTTTCAACTCATAGTATGAAAAAATGGCTTAAGAGTATTCCTAACTTTGACAGAAATTGCAGTTTCATAGGATTATTGGACCATTGTGTGAGTCCTTGTAGTTATTGCAAATCTTGTGATGATAACTTATTTAAATGTGAAATATGGGTTATGGCTTTGCATAAATTTCATGCTAATTTAAACAGAAAATCCACCTTTTATATAATTTAAGATGTGCTTTCTCTGTATAAAAAGAATACTTAGTGTATTAGCATTATTTTCAAATGAATGACAAATATAATTACTATTATATTTTGAATTGTGGAAAAGAGAGATTAGAACTCCATATGAAGCCATTGAAAACTGAAAAGTCAGGTCCCAGTTGTAAAATATTTTTTATTTTTCTCAGGCTTTTATAAATCTGTGGAATATTTGGTCAAAAAAGAGTTTCAGACCTGTGCCAATGGTGTGAATCAAAGAAGAATGTTAAGAGTCATAATAGATGAATGAATGCATGTCAGTGAGTAGGTTTTTTAAGGTGGAATTTTTGCCAGTGTGATATTGTGCCCACGTTTTTCATTTATGAAGAATTTGGAGTATCACTTTTAACCATGTTCAAATTATAACAAAATCTTTCAGGCACAAAAATTCATACATGTGCCTCGGTGCTTTCTGTGGGTTGCATTAACACTGCTGAAATCAGAGTTTTTCCAGTTGAAGATACATTTCTATTTATCTTAAAACCCTTTGTGAACTTGGAATAGCACTCAGTAGCCAGTCAAGCATAAACCAAGCTGTCAGTTTGGTATACCTACTCACTGTCTTTCTCTAGAAAATTATAGCATATAGTTTATAACATTAGAAATAGAAGTAACTCCATCAAGAATGACACTGTAATTATAATGAATACCTTATTAGGAAGCCACAATTAACTTCCATCCATAGGGTCCATCCTCTCCACAGCATCATTTGTCAAACCAGCAACTGTGAAGTACCTCCATGAATTTTGATATTCAGCTTGCACTGAATGAATAGAATCCTGATCCCACTCTTACTGCAATGTGGCAGTGCAGTCTGAGAGGCTGAATCCTCTGGGCACAGATGTCCCTAGGTCTGATTTGGCAAAATATCATTGTGCAACTTATATCAAGACTAGGTAAGAGAGAGGAAGAATTTGACAAAGAGATACTATTTTTTATTTTAAATATTTATTATACACTTAGCTTGTACTTGGATGCACTTTTGAGAAAGAAAACAAAGAGAAAATAAAACTGGCATGTTGAGAATAAAGTAAATGAAGTAATAATGAAAAGTTCTGGTTATGTTTACAGCTGGACTTGCATAGAGTCCAGCTTGCATAGACTCTGCTCTGTGCTCCCATTCTTCTGATTACCCATGCTATGTGAGTCCTAGACTAGCTCTGATTCAATTGATTTAAGAGTCAGTGTTTGTGCTGAAGCACAAGCACAAGGAGTCTGCAACTTGGTGAGAGTGTAGCCCTGATGCACATTGGTGTTGCTGGGTAAGTGACTCGGTTCCTCTATTGTGACAACATATGTCTTTGTGTATGTAAGTCTTTATACTATCTATGGCTGGCTGAAAGTTGTAGGCATTACTGTGGCTTATACTGCATTGCCGCTAAGGAACAGTAAGCAAGAATTTCTTTTTAAAATGCTGAAATATGTTGGCCTGCTATTCTCTGTGGGAAAGGCAGATATATACATTTGGCATATCTGATTCAAACATCTAAAGCTTATCACGTGCCTTGACATTAACAGTAGCACAATGCATTTTATTCTTTAAATAATGAGAAACTCTTTGTGCAATGAATGCAGTGATGCAGTGTAAAATGAGAATATAAAATGTACAATATTATTTCATGAAAGAGCTACCTCTGAAAGGTCATTAAGTGCAAACTGTCTTTAATAAATTATAGTGTAATACTTATGCTGCACAGGATTGTCTCATACAATATACATGCTACAGCAACTCCTTTCACTACTGATCTGAAGTTTCATGTAAGAAATCATACAGATGAAACCAGCATTAATAGACTTGAGAAAGCCATTCTGCTAATACGTACTGATCAAATGCACATTCTAGTGAATGAGAAGTCATCACTCCTGTACGTATTCAGAAGCAAACTGCTCCATTTTGTTTTGTGAGAGGATAGTGATGGAAGTGATGGTAGTATGCACGCATCCCCCCCACCTCTGCACTTTCCTGGATGTGTGGGAACTGCTGAGTCACGGCCTGAACCCCTGATTGATCACCTGAGGCGAGCAATGATTCAGACAGAGGAGCACAGGTGAAGGCAATTCACCCGTGCTGCCAGAAGAGGTGGAGACAGGCTCCACCCCTCTTAGACCTATTTAAGAGCTGGCTACCAGTGGGGAAGGATCTCTTCTGGAGATCTGCTCTGCTGGAGTTTTGTAAGTGAGCCCAGGATACGGGTAAGCTTTCTATCTATTCTCTTTGTTATCATAATCTGCTTTGCCAAACTCTCTTGTTTATTTTGTAATTATAACATCTTAATATTCATTGTCCGTACACTGGAGCAGGTGCTTAGAATAGGAAGCACTAGATAGCAAGATCTCTGACTTCAGAATCATGGAAGGAAAGAGGTAAGTCATGAGTATCCAGCCTTTTGGTTTTCATGGACTGTTGGGTTTGTTATTAGGTGACTAACTGGGGATTCACGGTGCAGGCAGCTGGACTGTCTCATGGTAAGCACATATGGGAGTTATTCAGAATTGTGGTAGGTGCTTGGAACAGTGCGTCCATTGACCTTGAGGAAGAAATGAAGTGAGGAAGAAGGAGCTGAAGGATGAAGATAAGGAACAAGAAGATGGACGCCACCTGGAGATGACAACCATGGAACAATGTAACAATGAAGGGCCAATGGTAGGACTGGTGTTGGGCAGCCTGGACTGATACCCACCAATAAGATTCTGACAAGTGAACTCTGGAGGGTATATAGGATACTGTTGAATTTCAATAAATGCTATTTTGCACCATCCCCCATATTGGTGTCTGTGGTGCAATGGCCCTAGCAAGGAGAGATTGCGGATAGAGCAAGGAGAGATCGCTAGCCCCTGCAGTGAAGGATCCTGTAATGGTGGCGTGTCTGCGGCAATGGACTGCATTAAGACAAGACAAATTGTCTTGGGCCACATATAACATATAATTGAGTTAATGTATACAAGTAACAAAACTTAATTTTTATATACTTTTTATTAAAACTTAAAAAAAAAAAAAACAACAACAATAAAAACATAAAAGTAGTGGTGTACTTGACCTTGTTTTTGTGAAAATAATACATCAGTGTCTGTTTCAGTGAAAGGGTTGCAATTCTCAGTGAGTTCTCATGGTATTTGTCCGAGATTTTTGATGAAATTTTACTCTTTCTGTGATTCATCCTTGAAAGCAGTTGTTCACGAATGTACGTAATGCCAAAAAGCAATGACATGAATAAGGTGTGATTATTAAACACAAGATTTTTTTTTCTGTTAAGATAGGTCTAGTAAACAGACATGTTCAATTTCTTCTTTGAATTGAATGTCTGATTGCAGCTCTATACATAACATTTGAAAAAGTGCAGGTGATTTATTTACGTCAACTGAAAATGCAGCTGTGAGTATACAAAGGATTTTTTAATTTTTTTTTTTAAATCTTGAACCCTATTCTCAAATTTCTTTATCAAATCCGAATGCTTAGATGTGTATTTCCGGTTTTCAGAGGACAGTGTTTCACCAACATAACAAAATGCATGGCATTATTTGCCGTAACTTGAGCTTACTATAATTTAAGTTTCACCTTGAATGCTGTTGCAGTTCGAAACATAGCACAGATAAGTAGATTTTCACCTTGAAGATGCGTACTTAACTCATTTAAATGAGTGATCAAATCCACTAAGATTTCTAAATCTGTGAGCCATTTTTCATCTTCAAGTCCTGGCACAAATTTTCCCTTTGATTCCATAAATGACTTGATTTCATTTTGTAAATCATAAAATCTTTTTAGCACTTGACTGATTTTAGAGAACCAAACAATGTCCTCACAATCAGCATCCACGTTTTTAAGGAACTTCTGGAACTGGTGATGATTCAGTCTGTTGGACTTAATGAAATTCACGGATTTGTTGATGATTTGCATGACAGTATCTATTTTTAAGGCTTCCACCCATAGATTTTCTTGATGTGTGATGCAGTGATATTTCATCAAACATGAGTTGCCTGTGGCAATTGCATAATTTTCTATTAATTTTGTAAGCCCCTCTTTTTTTATCAACCATTGCTGAGACATCATCAGTAGCTATAGTGGATATGTGATGTGGGTTAAAGAAAATTGCTTTAATGTAATTTTTACTGCTTCATACATATAAAGAGATTTAAATGTGTCCTTCAGTGGCACCAAAGAAGCCATTTCTTCAATGACATTATATTCATCTTCAGTGTCTCTAATGCAAATGACAAGTTGAGTCACATCTGTAGCATCAGTACTTTCATCTACTGCTAGAGCATAATAGCAGCTCTGCTCTCTGAATTTCTTTCAACAGTTTTTCCTATTTCTTCAGTTCTCCTTGCTACAATCTAGTGAGACAAACTTAGTTTAGAAAAATCTGCTTATCAGGACACATTATATCTGCCATATTTTCCAAACATTTGTTTAATAAATTCACCATTGGTAAATGGTTTTGTTTTTTTTTTCTTTGCAATCAGACAACTATCTTTTTTGACAGTCTGTTTGAATTTTAACTTTTTTTTTTAAGGTTCTGTTGTTACTTTTTTTTCAGTTCCACTATTTTGTCTTTATGAAGCATTCCTTGGTGCATCAAATTTGGCAGCGCGTTTCTGCTGATAATGCCTTTTAAAATTGTAATCTTTTAAAACAGGCACTCTTTTCTTACAAATTAAGCATAGTGCCATATTATTTGTCTCAACAGAAAAGTACTCATCTGTCCATTTTTTCCTGAACGCTCTTCCTTCATCTGTGATTTTTCTTTTTCTGGATTCTGTTTTCTTCTGAGATGCCATGAGGCAGGTTAAAATACTAGTATTAGCAATACTGTGTTTTTCTCAACAAGCGGCTCAAGTGTGCACCATGCTCACAGGGCACGATGCATCTGTGTGTATACAAATGTCACAACACGCAGAGCCAGCACTGTGCTGCACCCTCTCCCTCCCCTGGTTCTAGCCCAGGCAGTCCCTATGCCAGTCCCAACAGAGCGATGGTCTGACTGCTGAGTGATACGAGACCATCTGGGGCAGAGCCCTCGCCATAATGGTGTGGGATAGGGGTTGAGCCATGCTGCAAGCTGTACTGGGCCACCTGTGGCTTGTGGGCCACTGTTTGGACATGCCTGAAATAAGTCATCTACGCTGGTCTGCAGAAAGAAAGTTCTGATACACATCAAGCTACCACAAGAGCGATAAGGGTAAAGATCAAGGATAGGGGAAAGTTTAAAGAGGCAGTCCAAAGTTTACTGCAGTTCTGGCATAGCTGTGAGTGCACCAGATGGAGCACAGGCTGACCTGCTCATTCAAGACTCAATAGAAATTGATGATAGAAATTTTAGAAATTTTCACAAGAAGGACCTTGAAACTGCAGAAATAATGCTATGTGTTAAATAATTTTTTTTTATCAATTTATGGAAGATTACATTTCAATTGCTGATATTCAAAGTGTCCTGAGTGTTTGATACAGGTCTGCAAATGGGCTAATAATCTCTGAGACTGAAGACGTGATATCAGAAATTATTTAATTCTCCAAATTTAGGTTGCAGTTACCCTTTGACTTTATGACTCAACAACTTGCGCATTAGTTATTTTGCCTGCTATAACATAAGTCCTGAGTATATTGACTGTTCAAAAACAGAAGCATTAGCCTGACAGGAAAACTGATGTTTAGACATTCCCGTCAAGAAATAATACTGTTAATTTGCAAGTGCTGCTGTAGTTGAGCTTCATCCTGAATTCTGTTTTGCTGGAGACCTAAAAATATAAAAAACAGAGCACCTGAATGAAAAATGTTGGGTTTTTCATAATTTTGGTTTCGTGGATTGATTCAGTGTGTTAGAATTAAGAAGACTGAATTAAGAGAATTAAGAATAGAATAGAATTCTATTAATAGCATTAAGAGAAGCAGCAGCAGCAGCATCCACTGCACCATAGTAGCACCTACCACAACTCTCTACAGTCAAAGAGACTTCTCTTTCCAGAATATGACATTATTCCAAGAGAAAAAAATCTGGTCGTAGATACTGATGATATGCTTCTATCAGTATAGCATAGCACTGTGAATTGCTATCAGTCATGAATATGGACTGAATGCATGATATACATGTGTACTTGAAGGTGAAACACAAATGTTTTACGTAAATACTTTATCTCACTGAATTCTGACAGTATTCCACAAACTCAAGCTCAGATTTCACTACTTGGCTCACTGAATTGTACTTTGATATTAAGTTATCCTATTTTATTTATTTATTTTTAAATAAAAAAAATACTAGGAAGAGAATCTAATTTTACTGTGTGTGACTTCAGTTTCAGAGACATCTATAAGATGAAGCTTCCTGAAATCTGCAAGATTTATCTCTTATAAGGTTTATCTTTTGCAAGGGAAATGTCTGCTTATCTTTTCTCCTAAGACCTTACTTCTAAAACCTGGCACAATGTCTTGTGGTGCTAAATGCTGCATTTAACTCTTGAAGTCTTTCGGAGTGTATCCTGAGAAATTACAGCAGCTCCAGTATTTTTAGCCGACAAATTGGCTGAAATGATAACTGTAATTTGGTCTTTGCAGAAATCCTCATTTTAGTTATATCCTGTTACATAGTGATCTTAATGGAATTTTATTTTTATCTGCTAGAGTATCTGCTGTGTATGTGCTACACAGTACTTTTATCATTGCATAAAGAGTGAAGAACACAGAAAATATTCATGAGAACATACCTTCTTTTTGCTAAAATAGTTAATGATCTACATATATAGCTATATCCATATGTATAACCAGTGCACTTGGAACAATAATTCAGTCGCTAACTGCTAGAATTATTTGCTGTTAAACATTAGAAAAAGTTTCTTTTTTTGACTGGTTTGCCTAACACAAAATTTTATTTCAGTATGCATGCTGTTCTTAATGACTGCAGAGTTCTTGAACAGGACTCATTTTGATGTTATACATAAGTTAGTCACTTAGGTCAGTTATTTTGGCAGAAAACAGCAAATCTGCAATGCTGGGGCATCAGAAGCTTGAAAGAACTATACAGTGCATTATGACACAACTCATTTTTATAGAATCATAGAGCCACAGAATGGCCTGAGTTGAAAAGGACCACAGTGATCATCTAGTTTCAACCCACCTGCTACGTGCAGGGTCGCCAACCACCACACCAGGCTGCCCAGAGCCACATCCAGCCTGGCCTTGAATGCCTCCAGGGATGGGGCATCCACAACCTCTCTGGGCAACCTGTTCCAGTGTGTCACCACCCTCTTTGCGAAAAACTTTCTCCTAATATCTAATCTAAACCTCCCCTGTCTTAGTCTAAAACCATTCATCCTTGTCTTATCACTATCCACCCATTAAACAGTCATACCCCTTCCTGTTTATAAGCTCCCTTCAAGTACTGGAAGGCTGCAATGAAAACTCCCTGGAGCCTTCTCTTCTCCAAGCTAAACTAGCCCAGTTCCCTCAGCCTTTCTTCATAGTAGAAGTGTTCCTGCCTTGTGATCATCTTTGTGACCCTCCTTTGGGCCCACTCCAAATACTCTGTGTTTTTCTTGTGCTGGGGGCCCCAGGCCAGGACACAGAATTCCAGATGGGGACTCACAAGAGCCAAGTAGAGGGGGACAATCACTTCCCTCTCCCTGCTGGCCACCCCTTTTTCAATGCAGCCCAGAACACAATAGGCCTTCTGGGCTGCAAACGCACATTGCTTTCATTAAATTATTCTGTTTAATATCTTGTATGATATTTGTTGTTTTGTATTCATATTCTGTCCTATCACTGTAAAAACATTAGCTGCTTTGCTGGTTGATATGGCCTGAGACAGTATTTAAGGCTTCCACTGCTTATCCAGGATTTGCTAACTTCTGCATCCCGTATACCATACAGTAGCTCCAAAAGTATTTTGTTTTCACATGGTGGTTCCTTTCTCAGAGGTGCTGCAGCTTTCACTATTTTATTATGTTGAGAGCTCTGTATCAGTGCATTTTAAAATACTAAAATGCTTGTGTGTTTTGTTGTTGTTTGTTTGTTTGTTTGTTTTAATCTGAAAAACCTGTTGGAGTTCTTTAAAAAATAGATTTTATTTTTCTACTGATTTTTTTTAAATGAGGATTTCTATTCTCTGTTTTATCTAAGCACACAGAGCTGCTTACAGGTGCTTGAGGAGGGAGTTTAACTCATTAAATTATATTAACTCTTAAGGTGGCTGACACATTCACCTCACACTGTGTCATAATAACTCTAATACCTCACAGATAGACATTAGTTTGACTCAGAGTCCAGTCATTTTCAGTCCTAAAATAGAATTTCAGAATATCTTGAGTTTGAAGGGATTCTCCCAACCAATTCATCCCAACCAACTCATGATTCCATACATAACTGAAGAGTCCTCTGTTGGAAAAGATCCTTAAGATCAAGTCCAGCTGTTAACTTAGTACTGCCACAAAAACATATCTTTTAAATACCTCCAGTAATGGTTACTCAACCAATTATCCATGCTGCTTCCTCCAGTGCTTCACAACCCCTTCAGTGAAGAACTTTTTCCTTCTATCCAACCTACATGTCTCCTGGTGCAATTTGAGACCACTTCCTCTTGTCCTATCACTTGTTACTTTGGAGAAGAAACTAATTCCCACTTCCTAAAATCACTCACAGAATCACAGAAACACCAAGGTTTGAAAAGACCTACAAGATCATCCAGCCCAACCATCTACCTATCACCAATAATTCTCACTAAACCATATCCCTCAATACAAAATCCAAGCGTTCCTTGAACACCCCCAGGGTCGTTGACTCCACCACCTCCCTGGGCAGCCCATTCCAGTGCTCGACCAATCTTTCAGAAAAATAGTATTTCCTAATGTCCAGCCTAAATCTCCCCTGGCACAGCTTGAAGCCATTCCCTCTAGTTCTATCACCAGCTACACAGAAGAAGAAGCCGACCCCCAGCTCACTATAACCTCCCTTCAGATAGTTAGAGAGAGCAATAACGTTTCCCCTGAGCCTCTTCTTCTCCAGACTGAACAATCCCAGCTTCTCCAGCGGCTCCTCTTGAGGCCTGTGCTCCCTGCACCAGCTTTGTTGCCCTACTTTGAACCTGCTCCAGGGCCTCAATGTCTATCTTGCAGTGCGGGGCCCAAAACTGGACACAGTACTCAAGGTGCGGCCTCACCAGAGGAAAATCAGGAAAAACAGGAGGAAAATCATTTCCCTGTTCCTGCTGGCAAGACCGTTCCTGATGCAAGCCAGGATGCCATTGGCCTTTTTGACACCCTGCTGGCTTACACTGAGCTGAGCACCAATCAATACCCCCTGATCCATTTCCTCTACACAGTCTTTCAGCCACTCTGCCCCAAGCCTGTAGCATTCTCTGGGGCTGTTGTGGTCAAGGTGCAGGACCTGGAATTTGGCCTTGTTGAATGTCATCCCATTGGCTTCAGCCCAGCTATCTAGTCTGTCCAGATCCCTCTGTAGGGCCTCGCTACCTCCAGGCGGATTGACACTTCCAGCCAACTTGGTGTCCTCTGTAAACTTACTGAGGGTGCACTCAATGCCCTCATCCAGGTCGTCAATAAAGATATTGAAGAGGACAAGCCCAAGTACCAACACCTGGGGAACACCACTCATTACAGGTCGCCAGCTGGATTTATCTCCATTCACTACCATTCTCTGGGCCCAGCCTTCCAGCCTGTTCCTTATCCAGCCAAGAGTGTACCTGGTGTATCTGTTCAAGCCACAGGCTGCCAGCTTCTGCAGGAGAATTCTGTTGGAGATAGTGCCAAAGGCTTTGCTGAAGTCTAGGTAGACTACATCAATATCCTTTTCCTCATCTACCAGATGGGTCACTAGATCATAAAAGGAGATCAGGTTGGTCAAGCAAGACCTGCCCTTTATGAACCCATGCTGGCTAGGCCTTATCCCCCTGTTGTCCTGCACATGCCACATGATCTCCCTTGAGACAATCTGCTTCATAATCTTCCCTGGTACCAAGGTCATGCTAAAAGGCTGGATCCTCCTTACAACCCTTCTTGTAGATGGGAGTCACATTGGCAAGTCTTCCATCTTCTGGGACCTCACCAGTGAACAAGAAGTACTGATAGATAATGGCAAGCGCCTTGGCTATCACCTCCACCAGTTCCCTCAGCACTCTTGGGTGAATCTCATCCGGCTCCATGGACTTACAACAGTCCAGCTGGAGTAGTAGGTCTCTGACTGCGCCCTCCTAACTCGTGGGGGGTTCAGTCTGCACCCCAGCCACGACTACCAGAGAGTGAAGTACCCTGAAGATAACTTGGTCTGACGTTAAAGACAGATGTAAAGAAGGCATTCAGAACCTCTGCCTTTTCCTTATCCTAAGTGGTCATATTCCCAGCATCATCCCTTAAAGAATGGAGATTCTTCTTAGTCCTCCTTTTACTATTGATATATTTGTAAAAGAGTTTCTTCTTCCTTTTTACCCCCTCAGCCAAGTTGAGTTCAAGCTGGGCTTTTGCCTTTCTGATTTTCTCTCTACACATCTTAACAACTTCTCTGTACTCTTTCTGAGTCGCCTGTTCCTTCTTTCACAGGAGGTAGATTCTATTTTTCTCCTGTAGCCTCAAGAATATAGCTCCCTATTCATCCACACTGGTCTTCTTCCCCGCCGGCTCATTTTGTGGCTCAGAGGGACAGCCAGCTCCTGCGCCTTTAAGACTTTCTTGAAAGGTGACCAGCCATCTTGGACCCTTCTACTTTCTCAGACTGAAACCCAGGGGATTCCCCCTGCTAATCTTCTGAACAATTCGAAGTCTGCCCTCCGAAAGTCCAAGGTAGGAGTTTTGCTGTTCCCCTTTCTGGCTCCACCAAGAATCAACAACTCTACCATTTCATGGTCACTCTGTCCAAGACAGCCCCTGACCTGCACATCTCCCACCAGATCTTCTCTGTTTGTGAACAACAGGTCTAGTGGGATAGCTGCTTTTGTAGGCTCTCTCACCAGCTGCATCAGAAAGTTATCCTCCATATACTCAAGAAACCTGGACTGCTTTTTCTGTGCTACGTTGTATTCCCAGCATATGTTGTGGAAGTTGAAGTCCCCCATGAGGACAAAGGCTGGTGATCGCGCAGCTTCTACCAGCTGCTCATAGAACTCCTCATCTATCTCTTCATCCTGGTTTGGCAGTCTGTAGCAGACGCCCATCAGGATGTCTGCCTTGTCAGCCCTTCCCTGATCTTTAACTCATAGGGATTCAACCTTATCATCTCCAGCCACAAGGTCAGTAACATCAAAGCACTCTCTAGTGTATAGAGCCATGCTGCCACCCCTCCTTCATTGCCTATCCTTCCTGAAGAGTTTGTAGCCATCCATTGCAGCACTCCAGACATGGGAGCGATCCCAGCATATTTCCATAATGGCAACTAGGTCACAGCCTGGCTTCCAACTCTTCTTGTTTGTTGTCCATGCTGCATGCACTTGTGTAGATGCACTTCAGCTGAGCCCCTCTCCTCACCTCTAATCCCATTACTGCTCCCTCAGGCTCATTTCTAGTAGGTCTGGTTTTATCCCCTTCCCCCTTCATATCTAGTTTAAAGCCCTCTCTACAAGTCCCGGCAGCTCCTGTGCAAGAATCCGTTTCCCCCTTTAGGATAGGTGATACCCCTCCACAGACCTCATTCCAGGCACTGAGTAGACCGCCCCATAATCAAAGAACCCAAAATTCTTGTGTTTGCACCAGCCTCTCAGCCACGTGTTTGTAAGATGGGTTTTCCTGCTCCTCTCAGCGTCCTTCCCTGTCACTGTAGGGATACAGCAAATATTACTTGTATGCCTGCTCCATCAACTAACTTTCCCAGTCCCCTAAAATCATTTTGACATAGCTGTAGAGAGTGATGAGGTCTCCCTTGAGCCTCCTCTTCTCCAGGATGAGTAACTCAATTTCTCTCAACCACACCTCGTAAGACTTATTCTCTAGAACCTTAATCAGCTTCACTGTCCTTACTGGGACAGGCTCCAGCATTTTAATATCTTTCTTGTAGTGAGAGGACCACAACCGAGCATGTTATTTGAGGTGTGGGCTCAACATTGCCAAGTACAAGGGAATAATTTCTCCCTGGTCCTGCTAGCCACACTATTTCTTATACTGCCTCTTGTCCACTTGAGCACACTGCTAGCTCACATTCAGCTGACTATCAGCAAGTATTCCCAGGTCCTTTTCTGACAGCTTTCCAGCTTTCAGCTACCCTTCTCCCAGAGTGCAGTAACGCATTGAGTTGTTGTGATCTAAACAGAGTTCCTAGCACTTAGCCTTTCTGAACCATGAGAATGTCTCAACCCATCAATCTAGCCTATCCAGGTATTATTGCTAAGAACTACTTAACAATTAAACCATATGTCTGAGATCATTGTCCAAAACTTTATTGAACTCCAGTATGGGTGGTGCTGTGACCACTGTCCCAGGGAGGTTCCAGAACCTGATCAATCTTTTCTCAATATCCAACCTGACCCTGCCCTATCAACATTCCAAGTCCTATCACTGTCACCAGAGAGAAAGGATCAAAAGATCAGCTCCTGCCCCTCTGCCCACCTTGTGAGGAGCTGTAGGTTGCCATGAGGCCTCCCCTCAGTCTGATCTTCTCTGGACTGAATAAAACAAGGGACCCCAGACACTTCACATACGTCTTCATTTCTAGACCCTTCACCATCCTCAGAACCTTCCTTTGGATGCTCTCTACTAGTTTTTGTCCTTCTTACGTTGTGATGCTCAAAACTACATGCAGTACTAGAGGTAAGACCAGTACAGAGCAGAGTGGAACAGTTCCCTGCTCTTGCTAAACTTCATGTGGTTGATGATTTCCCAGCCCTCTAATTTGCAAAGATCTCTCTATAAAGCTTCTCCACCCTCAAGGGATTTAACAAGTCCTCTTCATTTTGTATCATTTCCAATCTTTTTTAACATAGTTTATAAAAAAACGTAGAAGAGAACTGAAACTAAAATGGAGCCCTGTAGATTCTCTTTAGCGAATGGCCTCCAGCATGATGTAATCCCATTTACTATTATTCTTTGAGCCCGACTTATTAGCCAATTATTCATAACTGTGTTATGCTTTTGTCTATGTGTTTGCTGGACATTTAATCCAGAAGGATACTGTGAGAAAGAGTGTAAAAGCTTTGCTAAATTTCAAAAAGAAAACTTTTTTATCAACCAGGTGGGTAACTACACTACATTATTTAAACTGGACTCTCCCTTCATCAACCTGTGCTGGTTATGACCTATGACTGTGTTGTCTTTTAATTACTTTTCAGTGGAGAATCTTTTCCATGAATTTGCCAGGCACTGAAGTGAAACTGACAGTCCTGTAATTACCAGGGTTTCTTTTTTATTTTGTTTGAAAACTGGAACATTTTTCAGCTTCCATTTGACAGACATCTCTCAGATTCCCAAGTCAACTGAAAAGTGATTGAGAGATGATTATCAGTCTTATCTCTGAGCACTGTGGAATGAATCCCATTGGGTCTCACAGACTTATGTGAATCCATCCAGAGCAGCAAATCCTGCACAAGTTTGGAGATAGCTAGGAGTTCATTGTTACCACAGCCAAGGTCCTTAGAGTTCTGGTGGTCCCATGGCCTATTATCAGTGTTAAAGGTAGAGATGTAAAAAGCTTTGTCTGCTTCCCTGTTTGTGAGGTGACAGTTCTTATCAAGAAACAGATTAATGTTATCTCTGGTCCTTCTTTATCTGTTAACATATTTAAAAAGCCCTTTCAGTTGTCCCTCCAGGACTAATCAGCTTCAACTTGCAGCTTTGGCTGTGAGAACTATCACCTCACAATGATGAACAGCTTCTCTGTGGTCCTCTCATGTGGCCTGACCTTGCTTCAAGTGACTATATACCCTCTTTTCTCACCTGAAATCTGGAGCATCAGCAAGCTGCACTTCTGCCTCATTTCAGGCATTTGAAATCACCTGCTCCTCATCTCTACAAGGTGATTTAAAAAGTGACCAGCAGCATTTAATACTATGGAAGGTTAGCTTTTGTTTGAAGTAAGAGCTTCTTTGCAATGAAGCTGGGAATTCCAGGGCTGTGCCATTTAATTTTTTTTTCTGTGGAATGCAGTGATGCAGTGGGGAATGAACTGAGCAGCTCATAAGTTAGTCATTTTTATCTGTTCAGTTCACAGATCTTTTATTGAATTTGTGAATGAGTGGAGGCTAGGTGAGTTGCTTTATTCAGCCTATCCCAGCCTATCGAAGTGCTGTGTGTTGCTTTATAGTACTTACAGTAGGTACTCTGTGGTATTTTAATAATGATATTTTATCAGGAAACTCCCCATTTCAATTTTTTATTTTGGTTAGATATGGTTTCTTAAGCACTGTGTTTCTGCAGTGTTTCTGGCTGACAACATTTAATATAATTAATTATATTTTAAGAAGGAGCTACTCTTACTTGGAAGCTAAATACACATTTTAATAGTACTCATATTTTTATATTCTTAGCCATATTATTTGTTGATTATTTTTAGGTTTGTTTCTTTTTTTCTTTTTTTTTTTTTTTTTTTACAACTATGAAATTTTCTGTTTTTCACAATAAATGCAACCCAGCTTTGAGTGAGTCCACATATGAGCAGCTCAGATATTACATTTGAAGGTAGAATGCTCTAAATGTTTACACTGTTGCCATATGCTAGATATTTCTACATCCAATATTTGTTTTCTGCTACAGGGAAAAAACAAAGCCTTTAGACTCTGGTACTTAGCCATTCTCCCAGTGGATCTCCTATGTAGTTTTTGAACTGTATGTTCAGAGGTTTGTAAAATATCTAAAGTCTTTTTTACTAGCTGTAACCTGAATGTTCAGAGAAGGGTTTGTGTATAGGGGGAAGGTTAAATGTGAGCCAAATGTGGACAGGTACCTGGTGCAAAACCAAACATCTGTTGTGATATCTTATCTGACAAATACCAGGTTCAAATACAACTCACATGTGATTACTTTCCATTCAGTTGTCTGAGAGAGAAAAAGTGCTTTAGTGTTTAGGATTTGTTTAAAAAACAGAGCAAAACAAACAACAACAGCAAAAACAGAAAAGGAAACAATCAAATTCATGTGCTTGCCTTGAGAGGTTTACAGAGTAGGAGAAAATCCCACAATGTTTGTAATGCATTTCCTCAGCCTATGTTTAACATGTATAAAATACTAGCAGCCAATGGACATTCTCTACACTTCACAGCTTCTGTTAATGGCTTTCTTCTAAAGCTAAGCTGCTGAAATGCCATCAGTGCAGGAAACATGAAATACAGTAATTCCTGGTCAAAACTTAAATGGAGCCCTTAATAATGTAGTTGGAGTTAGTTATTATTTAATATTGCATTGTCTGTGATAAAACCTCATTTTCAAATTAAGTCTTCTATCTATGAGTAGCTGGTTTTTGAAATGGAATTTAGTGCTTATGGGGAATTCTGTCTGGACAACACGGAGTCCAAAATGGCAAAGTCTGTCTGTCTGCCTGCCTGCCAAGGGCAAAACCATAGGCACTGTTACTGCTGAACTGCTATTAGCCTTGTATTTACACTTGCAATCTCTGTTGTATACTCAGTTGTGCGTGATTAGCTCTTAAAACACTTGAACATGCTGTTAAATCTTTGTGAATGTTTTGTTGTGAAAGTTCTCACATAAGGATCTGCCCTAAAAAAATATACATGTAATTCTTCACATTTCCGGTGTTACAGAACAATGTAATGCACTCCTGATGTATTAATTTGTGTTTGGAACACAATGAATGAAGAATAAATTAAGTTTATGATGACCAGGAATTTGAACAGCTATGATGGAGAAGAATGGAGACTGCAGATTCTCTGTAATCAGTTCCTGATTCCATCAATGCAATGGAATATGCAAAATGGCATTATGTATTTTTGTGGGTAGGACTGTAATTTTAGAAATAAATTTTCATTTGTCTTATTTGCATTTCCATTAACTTCTGAATTCTAAGGAGGAGGAAAGTAAAAGCTTGGTTTACACCTATTTGCATAAAGCAAGGGAATTTGTTAATCATGCAGTCATAGAATCACAGAGTGGCTTAGGTTGGAAGGGACCATTTGAAGGGGTACCGCTCACAGTTCAGACTACACAGAGCCCCATCCAACTTGACCATGAACACCTTCAGGAATGGGGCATCCACAACTTCTCTGGGTAGCCTGTGCCAATGGCTCACCACTCTCTAAGTAAAGAATGTCTTCCTAACATCTAACCTTATGCCAGCGCTGTGAAGAAATTGGCTATTGCAGTTGCCAAGGCAGTCTCCATAATACTTAAAAAGTTGTGACTGTCAGACAAAGCTTCTAGTGTAGGGAAGAACTGAAATATCACTTCTATTTTTAAAAAAGGGAGAGAGAAAAGAGGAGCCGGGGAACTATAGGTCTCTGAGTCTATACCTGTGCCCGGGAAGACTATGAAGCAGATTCATATGGAAGCTGTGTTAAGACACGTGTGAGATGAGGCGATCTGAGACAGCCAGTGCATCTTCACCAAGGACAGATGGTGATCCAAATGAACCTAAAGAGATTCAACAGTACCAGGTGCAAGGTGTTGCACTTGTGTTGGGCAATCCCAGATACGTGCACAGAGTGGGAGAACTCCTTGAGGACATCCCTGTGGAGAGAGACCTGAGATCTTAGTGGATGAAAAGCTGGACATGAGCTAGCAGTGTGCTCTTGCAGCCTGGAAGGGCAATGTATTCTGGGCTGCATCAAAAGATGTGTGGTCAGCAGGGCTAGGAATGTGATTGTTACTCTCTACTCTGCCCTTGTAAGGCCCTATCTGGAATGCTGCATACAGGCGTGGGATCCCCAGTACAAGAAAGAAGCAGAGCTTTTGGTATGCCACCAGAATTGGGCCATGAATATGATCAGAGGCCTTATAAAGAAAGGTTGAGGGAGGTAGCCTTGAGCCTCGATAGCCTTCATTGCAGCCACTACTTGAAGGAAGCTTACAAGCAATTTTTTACACTGTCTGATAATGAGAGGACAAGTGTAAATGTTTTTAAAGTAATGGACTTGGCAGCGTTGGTCGATGTTCAGCTGACCATGAACCAGCAGTGTGCCCAGGTATCCAAGAAGACCAATGGAATCCTGACTTGTTTAACAAACAGTGCATCAGTAGGACCAGAGAGGTGATAGTGAGGATACACCTCAAGTACTGTGTTCACTTTTGGGCCCCACACTACAAGAAAGACAATGAGGCCCTGGCATGTGTCCAGGGAAAGGCAACAAAGCTAGTGAGTCTGGAGAACAGATTTTACAGAGACTGACTAAAGGTACTGGGATTGTTTTGTCTGGAGAAGAGGAAGCTCAAGGGGAGAACTTATAAATCCCTACAATCTACCTGAATGGAGATTTTAGTGATGTGGATGTTGGTCTCTTCTCCCTCATAATCAGGGGTATGAGTAGAGGGATTGGATTCAAGTTGTGCCAGAGGATGTTCAGGTTGGATATTAGGAAAATTTTTTTCTCTGAAAGAGTGGTCAGGTGCTGAAATGCCCAGGGAGACGGTGGAGTCACACTCCCTGGATGTTTCCAAGAAAGGTTCAGATGTTTTATTAAGGAAAATATTGTTGGCAGGTGAATGGTTGGACTAGATGATCTTGGAGATCTGTTCCAAGCTTGGTGATTCTATGATTCTATGACTAATGGGGCAGAGTGGTCCATTTTAGTGGCCACGCTCTCCAGTTGCTGTGGTGGGCAGGAGAATGCAGGGGATGAGGGGCTGCTCCTCACCACGCAGCTGCAGCTGCAGGGGTCACGCTAGGAAAGGAAGAGAGGCCACGGTCACTCGCTGACCCCGTCAGTGGAGGAACGAGTGCCCGGGTCCCTCAGGAAGGAAACCCTCCCAGTGGGCTGCCCATGCTGAGGCGTCCCCCTGCCGGTTCCCTTTGCTGCTGCGGCCTCCTGGGTGCCCCGGCTGCCTGAGCCAGGCAGGGCGGGGAAAAAGCTGTGGTGGCTCTGGGGACGAGCACTGAGAGCGGCTGTCGGCAGCTCCCAGAGCACGAGACCAGCACCAAGGCTATCCTTGCTGCTCGCTCCATGCCTCACGGACATGCTTAACTGGAGCACAGGCATAAGCCAGCAGAGTGGGACTCCGTGCCCAGCTACAGGCAGTGAGGGCCAAGATGTCAAAATCTACTGCTGTGTATCTCACTATTCCTCACGTAGGCACGTCATTGTCACGGACATCACAATGGGTGATCGTCACCTGCAGCACTCTGACCCCAGCAGTGGCATCTGGCTTTTCATAGTGCATCTGTCCATTCCATTCCCCACATTGTGTATAGTCAGTGTTTCACAGCAGTGACCAAAATTTTGACTGAGTCTCCAGGACCCTATCAGGTCACCCCAGCCTTGACACATCCCCAGATCCATACTGCATCCAAGAGAACTAGCAGACCCCAACCAAAATATTAAAACAACAGAATAAGGAAAGCAAATACTCTCTACAATTCTCATGCTTAAGATATATAAGTTAAATATTCATTTTGTATAGAAGGGAGATGCTAAAAAGCAAACTGACAGAAGATTGTGAGAAGTCCATTGGTTGAATTGTTCTTAGATGTATTACCTTAATTTTTTGTTCTAAAGGATTCCCATATTGATGCCTTACCTGTGAGCGTAAATTTCATTGACAAGTAGAGGCGAGTCACTTCTATGCTTATACTATATTCTACCTTGTCTGCAAGATACAGTTAATAACAAAAGATACTTCTACACATTTTATACATTGCTTTCACGTCAGCAACTCTTGTGTCATAGCTAAGTTAACTTTATTGTCATAAGAAATAGTCAAACAGGTAGAAAAATCTTTCTGCTCATTTGACAAAAGCTTTCTTGTTTTCTCTGGTGGTGTTTCAGAAGATATAGCTGTTGACGACATATTTTGTACTGCTTAATGTTTTTCTGTGTTGAGCCAAAGTTAAACAAAATACGTCATTCAGTATTCTGGTAAGTTATGCAGTCCCAGAGAATCCTCTATATTTTAATAGTAATATCGGTACCATCTGTTTCTTTTTCCATTGCATACTTAAAAGAAAATCAGGATCATTTCAAGGAAATACAAGCAGAATCTGTAGAAAAAATGAATGTATTGCATCATTTTTAAAGAGTATGACATGAGCAAAGGTATTATATAAAGGCTCAGATTCTCTAGAAGGTGAATATTTAAAAATACAGACTCATTTGATGGCATAAAGTCAGAAGGTAGATGGTTCCCTTCAGAATGGTTTTCTGTCTGCTTACTTCATATTTGCATTCATTTTCTTTAGGAGAAATGTGGAGGTTTTGCTTTATCTCAGCAGCTCTATTGTATTGCTTCTTGGTATTTTAATCAAGTCTTTATTACAGAAAGACAATTTTGACCATTGAAAATAGAATCATGGAATTCATAGAATAATAAAACCATAGAATGGCCTGAGTTGAAAAGGACCACAGTGATCATCTAGTTTCAACCCACCTGCTATGCACAGGGTCGCCAATCACCAGACCAGGCTGCCCAGAGCCACATCCAGCCTGGCCTTAAATGCCTCCAGGGATGGGGCATCCACAACCTCTCTGGGCAACCTGTTCCAGTGTGTCACCACCCTCTGTGTGAAAAACTTCCCCTTAATATCTACCTTGTCTTAGTCTAAAACCATTCACCTTCAACCATGCTACCACTATCCACTCATGCGAACAGTCCCTGTTTATAAGCTCCCTTCAGGTACTGGAAGGCTGCAATGAGGACTCCCTGGAGCCTTCTCTTCTCCAAGCTAACTAGCCCAGTTCCCTCAGCCTTTCTTCATAGTAGGTCATCTTTGTGACCCTCCTCTGGGCCCACTCCAAAAGCTGTTTTTCTTGTGCTGGGGGACCCAGGCCTGGACGCGTAATTCTGGATGGAGTCTCACAAGAGCTGAGTAGAGGGGGACAATCACTTCCCTCTCCCTGCTGGCCACCTCTTTTTTAATGTAGCCCTTCTGGGCTACAAATTGGCCTTCTGGGCTGCAAACGCACACTGCTGGCTCATGTCCAGCTTCTCATCTACCAGGACCCCTAAGTCCTCCTCAGGGCTCAATGGAAAAGATCTCAGTGAGATCTTCCCCCAGTTTGTATAAATTCCTGCGATTGCTCTGACTCAAGTGCAGCACCCTGAACTTCGCCTTAATGAACCTCATCAGGTTCGTGTGGGCCCACTTCTCCAGCCTGTCCAGGGCCCTCTGGATGGCTTCCCTTCCTTCTGATGTATCGACTGCACCACTCAGCTTGGTGTCATCTGCAAACCTGCTGAGAGTGCAATTGATGGTGAAGATATCGAAGAGCACCAGTACCAAGACTGACCCTTGAGGGACACCGCTTGTGACCAGCCTCCACCCTGGCACAGAACCATTGATCACAACACTGGCTGCATCCAGCCAGCCAATTCCTAATCCACTGAACAGTTCATCCTTCAAATCCATACCTCTCCAGTTTAGAGAGAAGGATGTGTTGAGAGACCATGTGAAAAGCCTTGCAGAAGTCCAGGTAGATGACATCCATTGCCCTTTCTGTTCACCAAAGCTGTCACTTAATTGTAGAAGGCCACCAGATTGGTTGGGCAAGAGCTGCCCTCGGTGAAACTATGTCTCAAATGGCTCTTTGTCTTGTGGCTGTCTCAAATCACTTATTTGTCTCATATGTGCCTTAACATAGCTTCTAGGGAGATCTGATCCATGATCTTCCCAGGCACAGAGGTGAGGGTTACTGTAGTTCCCTGAGTTTTCCTTTCTCCCTTTCTTAAAAATGGGAGCAATATTTCCTTTTTTCCAGTTTAGTTGATGTAAGTGCTCAGCTAATTATGAGTATTCTGTGGTTATCTAAAAATTAAAAAAAAAAAAAAAAAAATTGTCTTTTTAGAATAACACACACAAATGTCTTTTTTTTTTCACATATTTTTAGTAGGAGTCTTTTACAACAAATAAGAGGATTGCATCTGTAAAAGAAAAAGCCAAAAGCAAATACAGAAATTATCTGACTACCAATAATGTATGCACACCAAATGTACACAAGCACAAAGAATCACAGCAATGAGACCCCCTCTCAGTCTTCTCCAGGCCGAACAGCCCCAGGTCTCTCAGCCTTTCCTTATACAGGAGATGCTCTAGGCCCTTTCTCATCTTTGTGGCCTCCAAACTTTCTAGAAGTTCACTGTCTTTCTTAAACTGGAGAGCCCAGAAATGGACACAGTACTCCAGATATGGCCTCATTAGGGCAGAGTAGAGGGGAAGAATCATGTCCCTTGAAGTCCTGGCCACGGTCTTTTTTAGGGATGCCAGGATACCATTGGCCTTCTTGGCCACAAGGGCACACTGCTGTCTCATCACCAGTCTGTTATGCACCAGCACACCCAGATCCTTCTCTGTAGAGCTTCTTTCTAGCAGGCCAGCCCATAACCTGTACTGACGTGTGCAGTTTTTCCTCCCCAGGTACAAATAAGTCACATTTCTTTTGGGTTGTGAATGTTATCTGCAATATTAATCCTGGTGTTAGATGAAGCACATAGACTCTGTGCTCAGATACATAAAGGACAAAACTGTGATGAGTCCTGCTGCTTTATGCTAATATCTGTTGTCTCTGAACACACAGTTTCATGTGGTTTGATGCAGAATTATCTCCATTAATCCATGCATTTGTTAGCTTCTTCAAAATCTACTCAGAGACAAGATTTTAAAGCAGAAATGCATTATTTGTTGGGCTTAAAAAAATGTAGATATTCTTCATAGGAAATAAAATTCCACTGTGATTCTTGAACTACCATTTCTTGATCTGTAGGAAAGAGGATGTTCCACAAACAAAGAGTTTAATGTTGTAAGGTATTTTTAAATAGCATGTTGTGAAGATAATTTTCTTTGGACAACAGATCCTTGCCTGTCCTTTTTGTATAGTAAAATTAATTATTTATTTTCAGGATATAATATTTCACAATTTGTGAACTCAAATAGTTAATTTCAAATTTTCACACTAAATCTTGTAAGAATTCCTTAAAAGAAATACTGTACAGATGTCAAAACACTTCTGAAGTAGTAATATATCATTAGGTAAGAAAGCATCTTGTGATATTTTTAACTACGTACGCCATAAACATAGCAGAAAACTGCTATAACATTGACTTCAAAAGCAAGCCTTAAAAGCCAATTTAATAACAATTTATAAACACCTGTCACTTGACATTTGAAAAACGGGCATATTTATAGGTGGCATTTAATAGCTGTAGTGTTTTGTTTGTTATGGACTGGAGAAGAACGAAACGAAATCAATTTTAATACTTGTGCCTGCTATTCTCCTTTGTGCCTTCTTTGACACAAAAGGTTTCACAAGGTTTATTCTGATAGCTGCTGAGTTAAAGAAAAAAACAAGCTACTAGCAAACAGACACAAAAACTTATCCCAGCAATACAGGAATAAGTATTAGCAGCAACTAGTATCCTGAAAAAGTGCAGAATTTAAACTGACATCCCAACTATGTTTGTTTAATGCAAGTAAAAACCTGCAATCGTAGGACAGGAGAGAAATTCCTGTTTCAATTATATGTTTTTGTGGAGATCTGTACAATTTACTCTGTAGAGAAATAGCTCAGCATTTATTTTAATATAGCTGAAGGGAACTGTAATGAAATAGCACAAGTTTCCATTGTTTCATCTGACAAACAGAGCCATGCCAATTAGAAACTTGCTTAAACCTGTCTTCGAAAGCTTTACCTCACTGGGTCTCAGAGCAAAACAGCACAATAACAAACACACACACACACAAAATCAACAGAGGAAGAGCTGCACAGAGGGACATCTCTGCATCTTGGAACTGAAATATACTATTGACAGAATTACAAGCAAAGGACAAAAAAATTCCTCATAAGAAAAGCAGAATGGGTCTGAATAGAAACGTTATGTAAGCAGGTAGATGAGAAAACGAAGTGTGACTTGAGTGTCTCCACTACAGTGAGGTATGCTACTTTACCAGCACTGTGGTTCCCTTCTCAAGAAGATCTGTGCTCTTAAGTTGCTTAGAGCAGATTCTAAGTGTACAGTGAGCAGGACTGGCAGCCACTGAGAGTTCTTCAATCAGTGATGTCTGTTATTTCTTGAAGTTGGCAAAGTCTGAAAAATTAAAGTGACCATTTTGAGCTCTACCAAAATGTAAAATGTTAAGAAATTCACTGTAAAGTGATTTTTGTGGGAAGGTAGCTTACTACAATGATAGTTTTTATTTTTTTAAGATGACATTCTTCTATTTCAGGAACTAAAAAACTAGCCTTGATTCCTCCCCCTAGGGTAAGAAAATAGTGGAGATTGTCAAGCACACACTGAGTGTTATCTAACATTTACCATGTCACTAGGCAATGGACTCGTTGCTTTCTTTGTTTTGCATTTTAGTCATGTCCATTTCTAGAAATGGGTTTATATTCCTGTGGATTTTTATTTGTCTTTATGTTTTGATTAAATTATTTTCATTGCCATCAGAGGAAATTATTGCTTAACTTTTACCTGTGGGAAACAGAGGCATGCAGGTTTAGACTAGAAATATCCAGAGTTTAGGGAGAGACAATACCTCACCTTTCTGATTAAATTTCATTTCATTGCATTGAGTGAACAAGGATTTGTGAATTAATAATTAAAACTGGAAAATTAAACATAGAATTTTTTAACTAAACATCAACTCTACATTTTTCATATTGAAAGCATAAAATTGACCAGATCCTAAAAAAAAAAAAAAAAAAAAAGGATTTCTAAATTGACTTTTTTTTCCTAAGAGATAGATATAATTTTTCCATAAGTTTTATAAATTTCCATTAATTAGGTAATGACTAAATGATGAGTATACAGGCCTTTCCATTCAACTACTTTGTGTAAAATTTTCGAAGATTTCTGTAAAAAGTGCTGTCATCTGCTGCTTCACAGACTATCTAAATTTTTTCAAGAAATATCCTGTGTTAGTTTCTACATGTTTTAAAGTGGAATAGAGAAGAGAGAAACTGCTTCCAGTGGAAGCGTAACAGTTTATTCCTACATTGTGACTACAGAGCAGAGACGACAAGCTCTGGTTTTAAACCTGTTTTATGTTTGTGCTTAGATATTTGCATACATTGTAAGCATGGAAATTCAATGTCTTATGGTGTTTCTAACATATCTTCTTAAATAAATGGGATTGAATGGAATCTTACGGTAATATTGAGCCTGTGCAGTTCCAGAAGTAGGTCTCATATGATTTGAGCATGGTGATTATTTTGACATTTGCTGTGAGAGTTAGGTGAAGATAAATGGATAAGTTCTACAACTCTTTTATGAAATTGAGCAGAATCTTTTAAGCTTTTGAAGATGGAAGAGTTCGGAAAGGTTTTGTCAAAACAGAGTATCCAGATTTGGACACGAAATGAAGAATAATTGAGACTTCAGTTCACTTGGGCAGAAGTCATTTTATATGTTCAGGTTGTTTAATCAGCCACGTTTAGTTCAGCTCCTTTAAAACCAGATAAGTAACCCCAAGATTCTTTTTATAGAATAATTTGTTCATACATGTAGTTCCAGTCTATGATAAAACCCAAACTCAGAATTTTGATTTTATAATTTGAGATTTCAATGATTCTAGTTAATGTATAATGCAGCGTGATTTCCATATGATATTATTCTATAATATGCTGATGGATGTCCTGTTTTATATAGTACTTGACATGCTTACATTTTAACAAAAATTTACAAGCTGACAGAGTTCTGTTCCTATTTTCTCTTTTCCTCTCATGTTTCATCATGCTATTCACTGGTCCTGAAATTCAGACACTAATGTCTTACTCCAGATATCAAGAAAATCAGGACATGTAGTGTCCAGCAGTAAATGCTTCATTTAGAATTTAGTTTCATGAGGAAACCAAGGACATGGAAATAGTCTGTAGCCAATAGAGGGAAGAACCTGCTCCCTATACCTTGATGCTTAATCTCAAGGTTTGTTCTTTGCGTTGAGTCAAGTCAGCAATTTCCCTTAATACAGACATTCATACTCACTGATACAAAGAGAGCTCACTAAATCAGCAGAAAGCTAACATACCCAGAGAAAATGCATATTGCTTGTGATGGGTTTACCTTGTGACTATGGTGGAAAAAACAAACAACATTAAATGTGTGGATCAGGAAGAAAGTCAGCAGAGGCAGAAGCAGGACATGCAAGGAATGGAGAAAGAAATATGGCACTGTTATGTAATAACAAACTGTTATTGTAGTTCAAACCGTCTCATGAAACCATACACAGATATGAATTGTTCCATATAGCAGTCAAACACAAGAAGAAAGCCAAGCAGAATCTGGCCTGTGAAGATGTTTGGAAAGAAATTCTATACAAGTGAGACTGTCTATTCTGTTCCAATAAACTTGTTTTTAAAAAAATGATTTTGAAAGTTTCAGAACTTCAGGCTGGATTTCCTCAGCCATGAGCCTTATAGCAAACCTATATACCTTTCAGATAGGTTCATATTTTGTGCTGAGGGAAAAATAGATAGTATAAACCTTACTAAACTAAATTTTTAAAGCGACTTGTTTTAGAAATAATGTAAAAACCTAAAGGCCTATTGTAGAGACCCTTTCATTTGAGCTAATCTAGTGACAATAATATGTGGAGTAATTAATCATGAAGGATATCAAGAGATTTGTTAGCAGTAGTGATAGTACAGCTAAGATAACTCATGTATTTTGAATTTCATTTTAGACTGTTTATCTCCAAACTCCAAAAATGACAGAAAAAAACAGCCTCCTTTTTCCTAGAGTTGGAGTCTGAGCAACACTTTTTCAAATGAATCAGTATTCTAATGGCTGAGTGGGGCAAGGGCAAGCAAAACAAAGAAAAATAAGGTAGTGAAATTTTACCTGTAGATATCTTGTAGGTAATGTAAATATAAATAATCTCATAATGAGAGAAGAAAGGTTGCTAATGAGCAAAATAATGTTTTGGAAAGTGTTTTATTTGAAGTGTACATTTCATAAAGATTTTCTCATTCTTAGTGACATTTAAGCACCATTAAGTGTTTGCATGTAACTGTGTTATCTTTTAGTTTTTCTATTCTTTGATGTCAGTCTACTTTTACTTCTCCCTGTTTTGATGAGAAATAATCCTGCACTGATATTGATAGATGGCTAGTAATAAGGATTTCTGACATTTCACTCTGGGAGAAAAGAAACAAAAGAAGAGTTATTGCCTAGAGTCTGAGTCAAGTGACATGCACTTCATTTTTTTCCAAGTATAAGGAATGTGCTTTCCTTAGGCTGTTTCTCTAGAGAACCTGGTTCTCTTGAGAATCTTGTTCAACAACATTGTGCAGCTTGAGCAAAGAATTCAAATTTTTTAACAGAAAAATTACTTTTGATAAAATTTACCATTAGACAGAGTTTTTGGGACTGAGGTCTTGTTCTGTGAGGATAGGTATGTTTAAATAGTATTACTTGCTAAAGGAAGTTACGAATGGTTTTGTACAATCATATTTTTCACTGAATGCTGATGCATTATGCAGACTGCTCCAAAAGTAATGCTTCTTATTTTATTATGTTGGCCCATGACATCAAAGGCGGATGTTAGTGGTGTAGCAGTAGAAGTTGAACCTTCCTGCCAGTACTCTTACATTTTGTTGACATGAGACAGATGTCAGCAGAGAGACAGTGTGACAAAATGGCATCTGACATGGAAGTGTAGATGAAGAAAAAATGTGTAACTGAATTTCTCCATGTGGAAGAAATTGCAACCATTGATACACTAGGGGGAAGGGATGCTATCCAGAGTGACCTAGACAGGCTCGAGCGGTGGGCACATGCAAGATCATAAGTTCAAGAAGGCCAATTGCAAGGTGCTGCATCTTGGCTGGAGCATCCTCAAGCACAAATACAGCTTCTGCAGAGGTTGGCTCTGAAAACAGCTCTGAGGAGGAGGATTTGGGAGTATTGATTGATGAGAGATTCAACATGAGCTGGCAAAGTGTGCTAGCAGCCTATCAGGTTGAGGGAGGTGGTTCTTCCTCTCTTCTCTCGTGAGACAAATATGAAGTATTGTGCCCAGTTCTGGAGCCCCCAACATAAGAAGGACATGAAGTCGTTGGCTCAGTTCCAGAGGAGAACCACAAGGATGATCAAAGGGCTAGAGCACCTCTCCTACAAGGACAGACTGAGGGATCTGGGGCTTTTCAGCCTGGAGAAGAGTAGGTCCCAAGGAGACCTTATAGCAGCCTTCCAGTACCTGAAAGAAGCCTACAGAAAGGCTGGAGAGGAACTGTTTCTGAGGGCAGGTAGCTACAGGATGACGAGAAATGATTTTTAAACTGGAAGAGGGTAGATATAGGCTGGATATAAGGAAGAAATTCTTTGCTGTGAGGATAGTGAGACAATGGAAAAGGTTGCCCAAGGATGTAGTAAATGCCCCCTCCAAGGCCAGGCAGGATGGGGCTTTGAGCAACCTGGTCTAGAGAAGTGTATCTCTGCCTGTAGCAGGGGGGCTGGAAATAGATGATCTTAAAGTTCCCTTCCAACCCAAACCATTCTATGACTTTGTGTTGATTCGTGGAGATAATGGATGTCAGCGCAGAGAGACAGAGGGGCATGTTTCAGCAGCAGTGATTGCAATATGAAAGATAAACAATGTTTTGAACAGCCATGAATATTGTTACAAGCAAGGCATGCAGGCTGTTGCTCATTGCTGATGAAAATGCACAGCTAATGGTGAAGGAAATGTTGATACATAGTGTTTTGTATCTGAGGATTTGCTCTATCAGGCAGAGTTACCATGCTCATTGTATCTCTCGTATTTTTCATGGAAATAAATAGAAGGCATTATTTTTGGAGCAACTCCCATAATACAACTTGGAATATTGAAGAATTTTAGAAAGAGCAAATATTCTTATTTGATAATGGAAAATTGTTTCTTCCTCTTTGGAAATTAAGAGCAGTTAGTATTTGTATTGTTGCTTGGAACCAAATCAAGTTCTACTGGAGAATATATGAAATTTTCTTTTTTTTCAATCTAGAGAAGCTTGTTAACATTTAAAGGGTACTGTGGATTCCAAATTAGAAGTAATGGTTGTTGAGTACTGCATTTCATAGTTAGGACTGTTTGGTTGCTAAACCAAACATATTGATGCTTAAGGGGATTTTATACACCGCTAATGTCTGCCTGATAAGCACCTTCATTGTGTCTAAAAAGAGTTTAAGGCATCATCTAGAAAAAGAACAAAACAAAACAACAGACACATTTATATATTTAGATAGAAATATATACTTATATATTTCTTTATAAAGATATATACTATCGTTAGTTCACTTAAAATAAACAGGTTTCGCTTCTTTTGTGGAGAAAGCAGAGGAGAAATATCAATAATTCATACCGGAAATGAAATGTGATCTGTAGACTGTGCTATATGCTATCTGTGCTATGATTTGATTGTGTCACAGCCAATTTATGTGTGCCTAAGAAACTCACATTAATTAACGTCCTGTAGTTACATCTCTTTAGAGAGTATTCAGCCTCTGTTTGCTGACTTTTTAGATTACGTATATGCAGATATTATTTCCATTCCTCTTTTTTACTTATTCATTGAAAATCGAGAGGCTGAAGCTTTTGCCCAGAACTAAGCTCCAAAGTTGCTTTTTAATTAGACAGATTAGACAAATTTCTGAAATAATCAAGATAAATTACCTTTACAGCATCATGGAATGGTGACAAGCAAGCTTTTTTTGTTTGTTTGTTTCTGTTTTTTAAATAAGTATTTTGCTAACTTGCTGAAAAAATTCAAAACTACATTTTCATTTTTATTTTTGTTAATTTTTAAATATAACATTATAATATTTAAAAAATATCTGAATATTTAACCCAAAACATTCTTATTCTTCTGATAAATTTAGTGTTTACCAGCAGATATAGAGTGAGCATCTTAATGTTTCACTGCCTTGTTACTCAGTTCTACTCAAGCAAACTTCTTCTGAGGCAAAGAAAGTCAAATAACGATGCTGGCTTTTAATTGAACAAGAGAATAAGAAAAATAAATCATGACATGTCCTCAGTTTCTACTACAGAGATTTACATGCAATGAGAACGGAAGAAAGAATATGGCCTTTCATAGGCACAAAAAATAAATTAGTCTACCAGCAGGTTTTACTCCAAATTTCTGGGCAAAGTTCTGTGTCGAAAAATATGTGAAGTTCAGCTAAAATTATCAATTCAGAGAATGGGTTTGTAGACAAGAAAAACAATTAATTCTCCACAATTACTTAGTAATTATAGTAATTTGTTCAACAAAATTAGCACAGTGACTTTTATCTTTAATCTGTATACAAATAGACAAACAATTTAAAACTTTAGATTTTTAGACATATACTACTTAGTTTTCTTTGACGTATTGAGTTTCTCACATGATAAATTGTAGAAACCTATACCTAATTATATCTTAAAAGTATCAGCTTCTTCCTTTTTTGTCTGTGCTAGAAAATTCCCCTGTTCGTATCCCTAGTGAACATGTGGGTTTGCTAATTACTTACATTAAATTTCAAGAGGATGTTGTAGAATACATTGATGCTAGCTACTGGATCAGATTACTGTTTCTGAGACCACAGGGTACGGAGGTCTTCTGTCATTTATATGCAGGGTGTATTTATGGAAACAACATTGTGTGTGCAAAAGAGTAAATGTGAATGGTGAGTCAGGCCTGCAGTACGATAGGCATGTTTCAGTTTTGTTGTTCAACCTTGACAGTTCATTTGCTAGAGGGGATGATGTAGCCAAACCAGAGCCCACTGTCAAGTCTCCTCAGGATTTCTTCTTGTCTTTCACAATGTGAAACATCAAGACAGAAGGGAATTTTGTCGTAAATCAGTTTTTATGACTGCAGGTATTTCCTGTGATGTGAATTTCAGAGAAGTAAGCTAGGGGAATTGATGTGTAGGGAATTTTTCAAGCTATCTATTAGCCTAGATGGAAACAGAGAGATAAAGGAGGAGGTTTTGAAGGTGGACTTTTATCTTTAATTTGCATTTCCGTAGGGGTATATTGTTCCCTGGAATGCGAGCTTACTTCACACTTTTACGCACGTATTCATATGATAATATGTCTAAAATGAATTATTGGTTACTACTTTTTTTTTTTTTCCCCTAAAATAACTGCACTGTATGAGCTCGTCCACTGAGATATTCTTTACATGACATGGTAATGGAGATGTCTGCCTTGTGGCATCCACACCAGAAAAAACATGAAAACATAAAGTCATTTTAGAGTCATCTGGAGTTGCAACCGAGAAGTAGATCCAAGACTAAAACAAATATATTTATTACTTAGAATCAGATAAAGTCCTTTATGTAACATAAGTGCAAATAAGCAAGAAATTCATTTACAATCCCTTGTATGTTTTTCTACTGAATTATCTTCTGTATGTGTATATACCTGACTTTTGTGGTTCAACCCAGCAGGTGGCCCAGCACAGTCATGCTGTGTGGTTCCAGTGGGATGGGGGAGAGAATCAGGGGAAAATAAAGCAGGACTTGTGGATTGAGATGTAACTATTTACTATGATACCGAAAAGGAAAAGCATAATAGTTGTGACTATATGTGTATATATAAGAATACATATAACAAGTGATGGACAAGCAATTGCCCACCATCTTCTAACTGATGCCCAGCTAGCTCCCTGAGCAGCAGAGGAAAGATCTAACTCATACTCCCTTCAAAACTCCTTCCACCTGATGCAGTATGGTATGGAATATCCCGTTGGCCAGTTTAAGTCAGCTGTCTGAATTTTGTTCTCTCCCAGCCCCTTGGGATCTTTGCTGAGAGTGGCCTTGGTTTTGTACAACGCTGGTTAGCAGAAACTATAAACATCAGCATGTTATCAATGTTGTTTGTTCTCCTAAAACCAAAAACATAGCATCACACCTGACATTCTGAAGAAAAAATACATCCCAACTGAAACAAAGACACTAATCTACATTTTTTATAAGACCAAAACTTTTCAAGCATAAATATATTTAAAATTAAAATGAATGAAAACTTACTGAGTTATATCGAATAAAACTAGAGTCTGGCAGTTCTAAGAATAAAAGATTTCACCAGATAATCTCAAATATATCAATCTTGACCTTTAAAGAAAAACACAGCAAAAAATTTCCCAAGCAACCCTGATTTGTTTTGTTTTGCTTTGTTTTGTAATTATTTCCATACAAATAGCCTCAGTGATGATTCAGGTAAGTATTCAAATATGATGATTGACGATCATGCACAATCTGCACCAGTCTTCTCAAAGCTGGAAGTAGAACACTTCATTTTTTCTTGTCCTTCAAAAACATGCTTTTAAGTTTAAGCCAGGAAGAAGCTGAGAGTGAGTTTTGGCAATGTCTCAGTCCTAATGATATATTCAATAATTCATGATTAATGCCAAGTAAGCAAAATTCATGATAGATTTTTCAAAGTGACAGTTGTTTCAATGTGGAATAGAAGCAAGATAGGGAACTTGTGTTTGGAATACAAACTGATTCAATGCAATGGTCACCAAAACAGTGAACATCCCTGTTAGCTAGTCTGATCCTGATTTGTGTCTGTGTAGTAAATACAGGCAATTAGATTTTCTACTGTCACTTCACTGTGTATTTAGAATGAGGAAGTATTGGGTGAACGCTCATCCATGGAAAGGTTATTAGCTCAAGATTATTTGATTAAATCAAATTACTTACAGCACTAATAGTAAAATATGTGGAGGTTATAAAACAGAAGAAATGTGCCTTCAGATTAATATAAAATGTATTGGTGCCTGTCAATCAAAATGTACATTGACAACTTTCAAATTGAGTTTGGTCTGTGATGCACCAAATCTCAGAGTTTGAGACATGAAAGTTGTTGTGAAACTCCATGCAAATCATTCTGTCAAAACATGGATTCTAGTAATTAGTCAAATTCCAAGTCACCTTTGATGATGGATACCATGGCAGATTGCTGTAGTGCTACCCAAATAATTACAACTTACATGACCTTAGAATTAAAAAAAAGAACTATTGTATCCATTCATTAGATAAAGAAGTTTAGGTACTGACAGTTTAGTACTTCCTGGGTCAGATGGCACAACAGGACCAAGGTGAACAACTCATCACTTCACCTACTGATTCCATCTTATGCATTTTTGAGTGAGCCTCATATTATTCATTCATTCTGCTAAAAAATTAACATCCTTTTACATACTCCTGTGAAAAACAGAAATAGCCAGCAATATAGGGTTTAACCCTATAAATTGCTTGACAGTCTCAGCTCAGGTGAAACCCAAAAGTCCTCCTTCTGATATAACTATCTTTGTGCAATTCTTCCTTTTTTCTTTCCACCTTTTCTTCTTCCCTTCTTTCTCTCTTTCTCTTTCTTTTACTCCCTTTCTCCTTCCTTTATCCTCCCCTCCCCTCCCCTCCCCTCCCCTCCCCTCCCCTCCCCTCCCCTCCCCTCCCCTCCCCTCCCCTCCCCTCCCCTCCCCTCCCCTCCCCTCCCTTCCCTTCCCTTCCCTTCCCTTCCCTTCCCTTCCCTTCCCTTCCCTTCCCTTCCCTTCCCTTCCCTTCCCTTCCCTTCCCTTCCCTTCCCTTCCCTTCCCTTCCCTTCCCTTCCCTTCCCTTCCCTTCCCTTCCCTTCCCTTCCCTTCCCTTCCCTTCCCTTCCCTTCCCTTCCCTTCCCTTCCCTTCCCTTCCCTTCCCTTCCCTTCCCTTCCCTTCCCTTCCCTTCCCTTCCCTTCCCTTCCCTTCCCTTCCCTTCCCTTCCCTTCCCTTCCCTTCCCTTCCCTTCCCTTCCCTTCCCTTCCCTTCCCTTCCCTTCCCTTCCCTTCCCTTCCCTTCCCTTCCCTTCCCTTCCTTTCCGTTAGCCCTAAGTTATATAACAAAGTTGTCGACATTTTATGATAAACTATATCATTGCCTCAGTAGAAATGCTCATTAAGTGAGGGGAAAAATCATTAAATAACTTGCATGATGAGCTACATCAGCTCCACATTTAATGAGAACAATTAAAATTCAGATTAATTTAGTGACATTCAAGGAAGGTGTTTTCCCCTCATTTCATTCACCAATGATATTGCAATTAATACATTCGGTCCAGACAGTGGTTCTACATCCATGGCAGCAGCATTGCAGGCTGTAAGGGAGAAGTTCCAAGTGACTGTTAATGGAAGCCCAGACAAAGCCTTGAGAGATAATTATGTTGCAGAAAGGCAATGGTGTTCCTTCTCTTAGGAAGGATTTCTCAACCAATCCTTGAAAAGTCCAGAATGATGCCCAAGAAACAGTCAAATCATTTGAGTGGGCTTAGTGTCCAATGTATGAACCGAGATTTCACTGATGTCTGCTGTCTCAACCAGCCCTGGAACTGGAACCAATTATAAGTATAAATAGAGGGTAAGATGGGAGCATTCTGTTCCCTTTTCTTGATTACTACAAACAGGGACTGCAGTGTTGCCCTCCTTCTCCTTTGTCTTTATTCTGTGCCACATGGAACTCCCCTGGCTGCAGGCCAGATGTCTGAATCCAGGACTGGTGATGTCTTTTTCTCTCTTTCTCTTAGGGTTATTAATTGACTTGAGGCTCACATGAAGTTTCGATAAGACCATATAGCTTAGACAGATATAACTTCGGAAGGGCTAAAGCTGATAGGATAAAGGTTTTTAGAAATTTCCTATTAAAGTTGATGTTTTTTCTCCTTGTATGTATGTATAGACCTCAAGTGTCATTTCACCTCAACTTAACCAGAGGTATTTGAATCTGGTCATCTCCTCCCTTCACAGGCAGGACGTGACTCAGGCACACTATACACTTGATGTAACTGTTTCTGTAGGTTGCTGTATATATAATAAATATGACTTTAATGGGTGAGACAGAAGGTCTGTCTAGTTAAGTCTGGCAAACACTAAATTGAGTACCTCAAAGTGTGCAAGAGTCAGACAAGCATTTTTGATGGTTCTCATGCCCCCCATTTTGTCATAATCTGTCAATCTTTACAACTAAAAATTTCACAGATAGAGGATTTTGTGGTTGTTTTCTGTTTGTTTGTTTGTTTAAAGTTTTTCATGAGCTCCAAATGCATCCCTGTATCCTAACAATGCAGAGCAGCTTCCTCTAAATGCAAGTATCCTGGTGTACTTGATAGGTGATAGCAAAGAGCTCTGCAGCTTAAATACCTACAGAATAAACATACTACTCCTTTTATTTAATTTTTAACTTTTTTTGTTTATTTGATGTCCTTAAGTTCTTATGCTGAGCAAGTTATTGAAAGTCCAGATAATGTTTGTCCTCTTTAGGACAGTAATGGTTTTACAGGACTGAATTTTGTCTACTCTCTGTTGTCTTGTTTCTAGACTGATGAGGCCACATCCAACTAGTTCTTCTGTTCATGTGAACCTACCAGGAACTTTTTCATGAAGGCTTTTGAGATGTTGGACCTCTATGCACACTCAAGATGAAAGGAAAGAAATGTAAACTATTTAGTACTCCCCAGGACTGTTACATGCTTAAATCTCCTGGGCAGAGGCAGGACAACTTTCCTGGTTTTTTAAATGAGTGTATGTTAGAATTCACATTCTCTTATTCCATAATCTGTATTTTATGGAGCGGAAAGTTACAGGGAAGTTTCACTGAAGTTTCATTGAATATTTCAGTTGTATATTTATCTGAGTGCATTCACAATTCCCATTGTAGATAGAAAATCAGGAGATCTTGTAACATTCATTTTTAATGAATAACTAAGCTTTCTAATAATATCTCTGGGTAGAAGAACCGGGTGAAAGTAGTTTGTGCACTTTGTGTGAAATTAGTTGTGCTATGGCAAAAGTAAGTCCTTCTCAAGTGATAAGTTGGTTCAGGATTAGATTCTCATCAGATACGTCATTACAGATCTCTTTCTTCCCTTCCAAAGTTTAGTATTGACTGGCATAATAAATATAAATAAATAAACACGTTTTAAAACTCTGAAAGCTATTGCTTCTGTTTTCAGTATCCTCTTCTCACTCTTCTGTGTCTTCTTGTGATTGATACTGCTCTCTGTTGTTCCGTGGTGATCTATGTATGACAACTCCACGTATGGTGAAAGAATTTTCACTGTAGCCTACTGGCAGATTTTTTTCCACTAACAACTTAAATGGTTATAGAAATACACTGTTTAAGACATATACATTTTTTCATATTAGAAGATGGGATTGCTGAAAGTTGGCATCTTTTGAAGGGTCATCATGACTTGCAGTCAACAGTAACTAGTTGAAGTGCAAAGTGGGAGAGGATGTCTCATCATAGTCCTGGAATCAATCAAGAATAAGTGACCTTCACTATACAGATTTCTGTCAAGAAACCAGCACACTAACATAGAGTAACATGTATGTTAAGCCAGGTTGTGTCAAGGACAGAGTTATTTCTCAAATTCCCTTTTGGAAGCGCATTCTTATTACAGGCATGTTAGTGGTGAAAAGAACACAATTATTATCAGTACTGTATCAGTATTACTCAGTCCAATTCTATTATGTGCAATTGTGTACAGAGCAACCCAGAGAGCAGAATCAGAACAGAAATACCTAATTCAAAAAATCAGCTGAAATAGAAGAATGGCAGAATTCATTTATATGGAGCTGCATGATGAGAGTATGTAATTTGATCTCATGTTCCTGAGAACACATTTCTTTTTGCCTTGAATAAAAATGGAAACCATAGCTCATTTTAAGTTAGCTTGTTCAGCAGTTAAGTGATGGTAAAATTTTGGTTAAATTGTTCCACCCTTCTTTTTTAATTTAATGAATCACAAGTTACAACTTTTTTTTTTAAGAGTACATAGCTGATGACTTTTCTCCCAAAGGGATAATAGATACATATTTCTAGACACTTAATCTATTTTGGGAAATAAATAGTCAGGAAAGAACACTATTTGCTGATATTAAACCCGTTTTTATAATCATGAATGCTTCGAGAAAATGAAAAATCCTCTTCAATATTTCTCTTTATCCTGAACAGACTGATATGTAGCAACCAGCGATGTTTAACATCCTTCAAGTACCTGCGTGCTCTCTCGGAACCAGCCTTTCTCCCAGTGGTGAGAAGCAATGAGAGAATATGCAAATTATGATTTTCACTGGTATGATAACCATAAAACAATTATGTTATTGATGCTAATAAATATCTATGTTTGCTATACTCTCTGTTTTTTCTTCAGTTTTGTCAATTTAAATCTGATTGTCTTAGTTCTTTCTATTATTTAGCTCTGCTTGTTTCTTCCAAGTCAGAGAAAATTAATGGTTTGCTAAAATAAACAAAATTGCTCGCCTGTTTTCTAAGGACAGAATTGTTATTAAAACAATTCAGTACCTTTCAAAAGTGTTCAGAATAGAAGAAACATCTTCTATGAGAAACATTAGAATAAAAATGTCAGTTCTCTGTAGTGGCAGATGTTATTTTGTGTTAGATTAACAGTAGCATTCATTGGAAGAGGACACCTGTGTCTGATGGAACACAACTGTGTGGCCTTTTGTGAACTTTTCCTATCTTCTGAATAAAACTTCTTACATGTCTTCTTCATCTTGCTTACAGATTATATATTTAATTACTTTACGTGCATTTCTCACAGTGTAGTTCTATTTCTTAATGGGTACATGCAGTTGAAATGTGGCATTCTCCCCTGCCTCCAAAAGATGGATATTCAGTTCAATACATCCAGTTTATAAATTAATTTCTTATTCTGGATAAAAAATCTCTGAATTTTATACAGCACTTTATTCAAGAATGCTCTTATTTATTTCAGCATTTCACTGTTTTGTATGTTCACTTCTCTGAGTTTTGAACTTTTGGAGCTCTCTAATACTCTGTTTATTCTCCTCAAATGTGAAGGCATTGTTCAATTTACAGGCCAGGCAGGCTAACAGTAGATTATAATTAGAAGAAGCTGAGCATTGAAGACTGTGCTCTTAGATGATGAGATAAACAATGAACAAATGAATTTTATGTCCCACTGTATTTAAAAGCATTGTTTCTATCTAGGTATTTGATGAAAGCCTATTTTTCAGTAAACATATGAAGATGCACAGAGGGAAGAAAAAAAAATATCCCTGCCTAGCAAAACTACATATTTTTTTCTAGGAGGAAATGTTGCATTTGTTCTGAGATTTTAAATAATGCTGAAACTGATATCTTCCCATCCTGGAATCTTCAGTCTTCTTCTCAAATTCGCTATATTCTTCTCTGGTTTATTTAAATTTATTTAACTCCAAGTGTGTGCATTACATTCTGTTGATTTTATCTGTATGGACCACAAGCAGATGCCAAGCGTTTTCTGAAGGTAAACCTTTAGAGTGAATAGAAGTCACAAGTCACAACAGGGGCACAGTGTTTTGCTTCGTTTGGTCATTAAGTAAATTTTGAAGCCTAGATTGCTTTTACACTTGCTATGCAACAGAGGGAAAGTATCTGTTATGGAAAAGTCAGGTCAGTTGGAGGTATTACAGTCTCACGGTGTTTAGTCTCTTTTTCCCAAGTCATTTGAGGACAATGAATGCTGTGGAATTTCCATATACATTTTTGAGAGAGAAATTGAAATTCGTGTTTGATGCAATCTTGTCTGTTGACAAGCAGCAAAAGACTAAATACTTTGAAATATATATATTTTCTGAGCCTAGGGATAAGTCATCTCCATAAGGAATGATGTGACAACACAAGAGAGAAGATTAATGTTAGTCCACTGCAAAAAGAACAAGTTCACCTTATTGTTTGGCTCTGCTTTTAGTAAGAGACCCTTTGAGCACTTCCAGCTCATAACCTTCATAAAGGCTAAAAGTTGAAGGGATTGTTGGTATAAAGATATACAGCAAATTCAGACCGATTCAGGTTTTCAGTGCAAAACACACTATGCAAACTCCAGCTGAAAATGGAACTGGTTCACAACCAGCTGAATGATTCAAAACTGCTAGGGAAAAAAAAAATAAAAAAAAATCTGTAATGCATTCATTTGCTCACTTGCCTATATTAAGAATAACTTCACTATAAAATGTCAGGGATTATACTCTTTGTCTCATGGTGATCTAGCTTTTCTTTCTCTCATATACTAAACCTATTACTGATGATGTTAAGCATGAAAGTAAAGCATTAAAAGAAACTCTGAGATTTTAAAAACCCCAATAAATTCTAAATAGTAGGAGGAATATTGGAATGGATTGTTTCTGCATGTATGCCTGCTGATGTCATTTGCAGTAAATTTCAGCTGCATTTTCATATTTAGTTGAGTCAAGGGGAAAATGATAATCTCAAAGATGACAAAGTTAGGTCAATTTGAAATGGTAGCCATAGATTAGAGCTGGGAATAGAACAAAGAACAACACTGATTTCAGAGAGGAATAATTCTACTTGAGGAATGGTAAGAGCGATTCTGTTAAAAATATAAGGTCAATTCACCAACATAATATATTGCTTGGAACTGCTATTTTTTTGCTAAAAAAATAAAAATAAAATAAAATAAATTCTCTGGTAAACACATAAGTAAGGTAGACTTAAGTGGCTAACCGACATGACAGTTTATCACAAGAAATATTAGCTCTCTTGTCATTATTACTTGCAGTAAGTCTCCTGTGTTAGATGTAGCTATTAATGACTGTTATGAAACAGGTGTTTAGTACTTTTATGAAATTAGAGGGACATTAGCTTCCTATTCAGAAAATCACCTTCATAAATGGAGCTCTGCTTGGATGGCCTTAATGGAGAAAAAAAGGCCATTTGTGGTCTCTTAAGACAGAACAGTTATTCTGCTTCTCTGTGAGAAGTAATTTCTTTTTACTAGCTTGCAAACTAAATATCATGACCTCCTGGCTTGGTATACCTTCTACCACTCCAGTTATTTAGTGACATAGAATGCCAGTGAAATAAAACGGTGACTGCACTATATTTGGTATATATACAGGTATATATAGATATAGGTATATATAGATATCGCATCTGGGTTCTGAAACAAGATTTTTCATTGAACTACCAAAATTTCTGAAATAAAGTAAAATCTTGAAATTATGCACATTATATTTACTTTTGTTTCCCTATATCTGCAGTTATTTCTGGTCTATGGCATTAAGACTGTATATTTTATGGCATATTTCTGAAAATATCATAGAAAACACTTCAAGAACTTGTTCAGTAGACTTCTTTTGTATTAGCCTTCTTGGGATATCATCTTTTTCTACATATTCTGCAGGTGATTTTATTCTCTAGTTTTGCTGCAAGGCAATAAGGCAACTGAATATTTTGTTAAAGGTTGTTGAATAAAGATTACAGTGTTATCACAGTGTATGCCAGAAGTGTGGCACAATAATTAAGCTCATTAATAAACTCTTAGCACCCAAACACTACATATGGGGATCTCTGAAATTCATCAGTTAATGTTTTCCCTCAATTATTGTGGTGTGTTACAAAAGCTTTTACAGCATTTTTCTTTTTGCTAAAAAATGAACGTGCTTGTCTTTGCTGGTAGCATGTTATACTGGCCTTAGGCTAATCAACAATATGGTGAAATGAAATAGGAGCCAGTGAAAATTCTCTGGTTATCCTGTTCGTTGTCAAAATCCTATAGTATCGTTAGCTCTGTAGAAGTCATTACAAATGCATTTTCTCCAGACAAGATACAACATACGTTTAGTTATAAACTTCATTACCATCAGGCTTGAAGGGTAATATGCCAAATTTTGCAGTGTGCTGCCTGTAGATCAAGATTTTTTTCCTAGGTACTGTTATAATCTCCATTCTTCTCTTGATATTCTTATGAAAATTTTATTGACCTTCTTAGAGTTTTTGTGAGCACACTCCAGGGTGGATGCATGTATATTTTCAGCATTCTAGCAGCAAAATGTTAAAAGAAAGAAAGGTAATGGCTATAAAACTAGTCTGACAGGAAAGGTTTTCTTGCAGTTAAAATCCTAGTACGACATTTCTTTGCAGCAGAAGCAGTATGACGAAATTCTGTTGTATTCCTTGCCATACCCAGAGAGTGCCTTATCAACAATTTAGGAAATCACTGGCCTCAGTATCACCCTGAATGACTGTCATCATTCCTCCCCAGGAGTGCATTGACAGAAATAATGATGCACAGTAAGTGGGAAATTCTTTAATGAAATATTTTTTGGCTGAGGGTTATAGCTAGAAAACTCTGCTTCAATGAAGCAATCATATCTGTCCTTGGATGTCCTCAACATACAGTACATAGTTTCAGGAGAGAGAGCAGAAGAATTGTATTTAGAAAATTTCCATTTTTATCTCCTCCTCGGTAGGCAATGAACTGAAATGTGATTAACCCTTTCATCATTTTAGGCTTGCAGCAGAATGTGTTCATAAGAAGGGCGCTTCTATGAGCCTTCTGGAATTTGATAAAATATACAGAGGGAGCAAAAACCATATCAGATACTTTGAAAGTTACTTCGGTGACTACATTCCTACATCCTTTGGGATTACTAAAAACATTGAAAATCCAACATATAGGATTTATTTTCAATATCATAGTTTCAGATTTCATCTTTACTGCAGCCATCTGCAAAAATATGCGTATATATCTTAGATATGCTTGTGACTGAAAGAACTTTTTTCTTTGTTAAATGTGGATCTGGTTTTACTTTTCCAAGTTTCCAAAACCTTTCTCTTTGTTCTTGTTCTGTGTTTTTCTTGCTGTAATATACAGCTTAGGGTCTGTCTTTGATTTGGAACTTTGTTTCAGAAGTCACTGTATGTATACACTTATTTAGCCATCCAATAAGCAAAGCAGTGGTGTAGCACATGTATTCTATAGGCCACTCTTACTAATGGCATTAATATTTCAGTGATGTCCTGCAGTTTCTTTAAACAGTATTTATATGCATTTACATGCTTATTAATGCATTCTATACAAAACAACAGTTTTTATTTACTCAGCTGTAATCGGTACTGCTCTTAAGCTTCAGAAGTTATATTTCTATTTCTAGCCTTATATTCACTACACTGCAACTAAAATTCTGTATCTTTTCTAAATTACGTAAGTTGTTTGTTTGTTTGTTTGTTTGGTGGCAATTTAAATCTTAATACGCAAGAGGAAAAATTCTGTTTTGTGCACAGGAACATACAAGCATTCCGGACTATCTAGTTCCTATTCAGTATGAACTATTTAGTGTTTGGCTTCTTAATAAGAGATGTGAGGGGGATGGAGAAGTCTGACTGGCATATCGCAGGGGGTTGTCATCACTGGCACAGTCTACTTAGAGGCCTGTGAGTAGTTGTGTTCGTCAGGGGTTGTTACTGAGTTCTGTCAAGTTTAAAATCTACATCACTGACCTAGATGAATGGATATAGTGCACCTTCAGCAGGTTTGCTGATGAAACAAAGCTGGAAGGAGTGGCTGACACATCAGATGGCTGTGCTACCATTCAACACAATGTGGAAAGACTGGAATGTTACACAGAAGGGAATCTGAAGAGCTTCAAGAAGAGCAAGTGAAGGGTCCTGCATGTGGGGGGGGGGGAGGGGGGGAGAACTGTACACAGCAGTACATAGAGGGGCTGACAAGCAGGAAAGGAACTCTGCGGAGAAGGATTTAGGGATTCTGGTGGACAACAGGCTGTCCATGAGCCAGCATTGTGGCCAAGAAGGCCAATGACATCCTGGGGTGTATTAGAAAAAGTGTGCACAGTAGGTTGAGGGAGGTGATCTTCTGCCTCTCCTCTGCCCTGGTAAGACCACATCTAGAGTACTGTATACGAATAGCTTAGCTGTATGAAGCTGCAGTAAATGATATTAAGATCTGATAATTTCTTATTAAAATAGAAAAAAAAAAGCAGGCTAAAGAAAACAGCATTTCCTGTCATCGTCATGTATTCGAAACTTTGTTTCATTCTCCTCTGAAGAATGCTTTAACCTCACAGTATAAACTAATGCATGCTAATGTATTTTTGTGACACAATGGAAAACGTGATTACTCTTAATCTGCAAGACTTCAGGCATAACCTGGCTTTTAGTTCTCCATTTTATCTGAAATCTCAGAGTAGCCAGAGGTGTGAAGAGGAATTAAGACATTTTTTCTTTGCCTTAATTCGCTTGTGAAAATTAAACATTGAAACTGAAAAATTCAGTGCATCAAAAAAGTAGGAAAGTTTTGATGTTGAAATCTCTGAAAAGGAGTGGCTTAGAAAGGAAAAGAATGTAATTGAAATCATAATTCCTCTACTATATTCAATATAGCAATTGAATAATTGTTCAAATAAGCAAACTACTTCAATTAGTATACATGATTATGTAAAATAACGTTTCCTGTGTGCATAGACTGGAACATAACATTGTAAGTAAATCCAAGCAGTTAAAGAAACTGTAGTACTTTTTCTATATTCTTTAATTGAATGTTTCTTATCTGTAACATTTATTCTCTATTGTGCTATAATGGGGTGCATTTTCAGTTAAACACTTGCATCATTTGTTTTCTTTACTAAATAGATACCAAATAGATGTAGGAAGCAGCACTGGCATGCTTTATCTAATATTGATCAACTAGAGAGAACCAGGTGACATTTTACATAAAACCACAGCAGTAACGTGGTTAAGAATGGGAATCAGATAATTATTGAGAGAAAATTTCACTGCCTGGGCACAGTTGAGTTCTATGAAGGGGAAGAATAAAGCATCCACCCACCTCCCAATCCTGAGGGGCTAGTGAATGTCAGACTAGTAAGAAAAAATGTTTTGGTCATTATCTTGCTTTCTTGAGAATGCAGAATTCTGTGGGACATAGATCTGTGGCTTGTATTTGCACTGCTGTGCATTAGTGAACAGTTACAGAAAACCCTGATCAAAAAGATGCAGTTGTGGAATTATTCACTGGAAAAAAAGAGGGGAGACAAATAAATTAATTCAGTAATTCTCTCTCCAAAATAATGTTTTTCCTTCCTTTTTTATAGTTTTTTTTTTTTTCCCTTTTCTTCCTACAGTTTCCACTGCAGATATATATTACAAAGTGCGAGCAATGGGAAGAGAGAGAGGACAGAAATCATGCTGATGTATATAAAAGGAAACTGACTTTGTGTCATATGCATTCTGTATTGTTTATGTAGGTAACGTATTTCTCCATTATAAGCAGGTGTTAGAAAACATGGTATTTACTTAAATTGTTTCATGAAGAGACTTAATTGCGGTGATTGAAGCATTATGTATTTTTGAATTAAATGATACTTATATTTTCTGTGTATGTACGTCATTTTCATCCAGTATGTGACCTATGGAAGCAAGTAGTGTGGTCACTATTGGTCAGTTGAAGTTATCCTCTCATGAGCTATTGAGCACTTCAGGTGCAGGTTTGACAGTAAAATTTCTGCAGTACAGTTGCTAGCCAGAAAGGCTAGCTTTTTTTGGTCTTGAAAGTCACAAAGTTGTCTTATACTCTGGCCTCAAATCTTCTAGATGCTGAAGATTCGACAACTATAGATCTCATACCTAGCAAAAGTGGAAATTTTGTTTTGTTTTGTTGTTTTTTGTTTTGTTTTTAAACCAACACTACTTCAGTTTTTCATGGAGGAAATCAAACTTTTTTGAATTTAGCATTTTCAATTCACCTTTGAATTTAGCACTGAAGATAGCCTACATTCTGCTTTTAGCAGAACCAGTTTAACCGTATTGGGAAACTAGCCAATCTTTTGAGCTGCACTCTCAGAAGAGTTCTTGTAGATACATTTTGCTAGTATGTAGATGTTTCCAACAGTATCACTTCCATAATCCTAGAGATAAAATAAGAAGCATAAATTTTATATGGGACAGCTCTCGAAGGTAGTTTGAAGGTTTTTATGTACAAATAATCCTACTTCCCTCTACCCCTATTATGATCTTAGGCACTCTAAAATAAGTAGCAGATACACTAGGGAGAAGTCATGCAATTACTTGATGCCAGCAATGCAACTTTCTTTTCCTCAGGCACATAGGAGAATGGATTAATTGGCTATTACTTGAGGGACAGATTTTTTGAAGAAAAAAAAAAGTTATTAATTGTATTTGAAAGAAACACCTAAAATCCAGATGTTTTCCATGAATTGTTTCTAAGTGAATAAGAAAGAGAACATTTATATGCACTGTTAACTACAACAGTACCAATTGTATATCAATTATAGCTCTTTGAGGGTGTGGTATTGCTGTGACATTTCCTTCCCAGCACTCAAAAATGAAAGGACGGTTGGACTAGATGATCTTGCAGGTCATTGCTGTAGGGAACCTGCTTTGGCAGGGGGGTTGGACTCGATGATCTCTGGAGGTCCCTTCCAACCCCTACAGTTCTGTGATTCTGTGATTCTATGATTTCCAACCTTGCGATTCTATGATTCTATGATTCTATGACTAGAAATCTCAGCTTCTTACCTTTCAGTTGTCTTTGTATTCTCTTTTTTGGTTCACTGTATTACCATTCTCCCTTCACACATTGTTTAATTATTAAAACAATCTCATTCTCTTCTCTGAAAGAGAAGCTTTAGTCTCAATCCTTTGTCTAAAGTTTGCCAGATTTTTTTTTTTATCAGGTGTAATGTTTTGAGTGAATAACCAAGTTACATAGTACTTTTTTTTTTTTTTTTTTTTTTTTTTTTTTTAAGCCCTACGAAAATTGTGTTAGAAATAGTGATTCCAGATTCCTGCTTCATGTCTTATTTCTCATGAATCTTATCTTGTTCTCCTTTGCCCCAGTAATACTAAAAGATACACTGGGTGTCACTGCTATCTTTACAACTTAACGTTGGAATTATCATACAGATGGATTTTTTTAATAAACATTTATGTAAAAAAAATAAAAAATCCAAAACAAAAACAACTTGGATGCTTTAAGGAATGTATCTAAGCACACGTGCCTTTGCTGCACAACAAAGCAATTTTGATTGGGCAACGAGCCCCAAAATTCAGATAAAGTGTTTTCAGTATTGTCAAGGAATATATTTTACAGGAATAGCTGTCTGCTTCTTTCTAAATAATACCTGGGGTAAATAGATGAATTTTATCTTGCATACCAGCCCTGTATCTGCACAGAATAATGCAGTGCTACTGTGAAGTATGTAAAGCACTTCTGAATCAGTACTGAGACCTAAGAGCTACGCTCTGCTTAACTTGATTTGTTCTATTGAAAAACAACCTTGGTGAAGCATCATGCTAATGTAGATATATGGACAGAATTAGACTGAGTATCTCCAATATTTGAATGTCACCTAAATGCTTGAACTGTTAAGGAGTTGCAAATAGTTATGTTAAATGTCATGGGCCACAGATGACCAGAACAGGAGCATAAAAGGGAGAGCATAAATTTGGTAATTTTCTCGCTGTAAAAAGCTTTAAAAATCTACAGATATAGGAGGAAAAAAAAGTCAGCAGCTCAGTTAAAATTATTTCCCAGGAGACTGCAGCTGTTTCTCTCTGTTAACTACTGATGAAGCTCAGCCAGGTTTGAAACTGGAAGAGACTGAGAGCATGAAGGACGAGTATAATACAGGCTAAAGGAAGTTACAGTAGTATGTAACTGCAAACTAGGAGGCGCTGCCTGTGAAAACCACCTCTGTAGTGGGAAGAACACATAATCTGTAGGAACTTCTGACAGAATGAAAGTCATAGTTGATCAGTTGTCTCTGACCTTTACACCACTGAATCTCAGGAGAGGAATTTAGCAGGGTTTACCTATGGCATGTGATCTGGAGTTTGGAATGTCTCTAGCCATCTGACATTTGCTCACTGGCCTCCTGTTTGGAGGACATTTGGCCCTCCTGTTCTTCAACATTTACTTTATATGCACTAAAATGGAACAATCAATAGCATTAATAGAAGGACTAAATAAAAATTAATCTTTAATGTACAGTAAAATTGTAAAAGACTAGAGGGGCAGACATAGAAATCAGCAAATTCATAGTTAAAGGCATGTAATATACATAATATATCTCTATCTCATTTAAATGTCACTTAGATTAAGAACAGAATTGTTTCTACTGTTTCTATTTTAGGTAAGTTATGGGAGATAAGTAGTAAAAGGAAAGAGTTAGTGAGTTAAGTACATACTGCATGAATAAATGTATTAAGCATCAGAAATAGTCTGTGCATTAGGAAATTTTCACTACATGAATGATTATTTTATCTGTTGTTTGGTTGAGGATTCGGAGAAATATAATAAAGTTCCTATTAAATTATTTTGAGTGCATTCTCTGAAGACCAGCTTTGATTTTAAAATACTCAGTTCCTCCTGGTAAATTTTCAGATCCATAGCAGTGAACAAACTTTCTTCTAAAGCCATTGTTATTTAAACATTCACTTCAGGAATCCTTTTAGAAAATTGTGACAGCTGTCCAACTTTACTAAAAATGCATACACTTTGATGATAATATTTCTCCTTTTTTTTCAGTTTTATTTCTTCTTCATTTTTGGCTTGGGATTTTTATATTCTTCAGTTTGCCTGCAAGCTTCTGGGTGTTCCATTCATGTTAAAATAAAATTTGAAGGAGTGTTCAAAAATGACTTCACTTGTTTGAACAACCAGCTTTTCTATTGTTGTGGTTTTATGATTTTTGGGTATTGGTATTCCACATCATAACATCATGTAGTGCGCTGGGAGTTAAAGAGTTAATGCTCCAGTTCTGGGTACCTGTCTGGAAGAGAAGGATATCCCAGAGGAGTTTGCATTTAGAGAGGAGATATAACCCCTGCAAAGTCACAAAACCTCCACTTTCTTCTTTGGCTCTCCTCCCTGCTGCTCGTCCCAACCTCATGCATCGTCTCAGCACTAATGTAAGGCCTACAGCTTTCAGATATTCTCTTGTGTTATATTTGATTTATTAGCTTCAATTCTAATTATATTGTATTGTATTGTGTTATCTTGCATTCCGAAACCATACTTAGTAAATTAGTTTGTTTCTCCCCAGGTTGTTGCCTCTGATTTTAATTATTCAGGGTCCCCCATTTCCCCTTTCCAGAGGCACAGATCTGCAGATCCCTCTACCCTGCTAGTCATGGAACCAGGCTGAACCAGCCCATACATCACTGACATCTATGCAGCTGACTTCAGTAGCCTTCTTGACTCTAGGAATTTCCGTAACTCCAGTGTGAATCTTGTGCTGGCCTCTGAAAGGAAAAGGGGAAGTAGGATTGCAGACAGGTGTTTGACACATTAGGATATGTGCGTGATACATTTAGGGTGGGATGCCCTTACAGACAGATATCACATTTCTCACAAACTGGGTAGAAAACTTCAGCATCCAAGGTGTGCAGAAAAGCTCAGGTAATATTCCAAAAGGGTAACATGCTGACATTTTGACATTATGATTTGATTTTCCAGTAGCAACAATGGGAAATATAGTTGTTGGGCTACGTAGGAAAAATAAATAATGCAGCATGATGCATCTGGCAAAACAGTAATTGCTGTTGTTTAAGAGGTAATGATATATTTAATCAGATGTGATTTTACACGAAGAGAATGGGGTTTGTATTGCTTTTTGTTTTTACTACACTTGTGAAAACTTTTCCTGATAAATTAATTGATTATGAACAATGAGAAAATTTCTAATTAGTTTATATGAATTTCATTTTATGTATTTAATATTTTGATTAATTATATGAAGTTAATCAAATTAATCACAAGTAGAAAAATTTAAGTGAACATAAAGGCAGCAGTCAGTTATTTTCAGGATCGTGAACTGTGTAGGGAACTAAGTGTATCGTGAAGAAATACCTACTTCCTCTTTGGTACACAGATTAATTGTTGTTTTTTGTTATTGTTCATTTTGTTTAGATCCTAACATTAAGAGAAAGTAATGTCTTAAGACTCTATTTATAATAAGGAAGAGGGCAGGGGGAAGGGACACAGGACCACAGTGCACTGGGGATGGTGGGGAAGCCAGGAGCAAGGATGGCAGCTGAACACAGTTTGCATAGTTTGCAGGCACAGTTTCATAGAATCATCGAATCATGCAATGGCTTGGGTTACCTCCATGTCTAATGCAAACATTTTATTTCTTCTTGAATTTGTTTGTACCAGAGTAGATTTAATAATGGATTTTTCAGCACCTGAAAACAATATCAATTTTTTAAGTTATTATTTACATAGCTATTAGTTTTGTATTAATACCTCTTGTTTCTCTTTTCTTCTTGTTAGCTAGCTTCACCTAGGACTGATGTTGACTGTAATTACTTATTACCTGAAGACCTTGGCAGATACGAGATCCCATTCTCCCTACTTTTTATTAGCTCAAAGCTTTCTGCAAGTGAGAGGTTAAAAGGCTCTGGAGGTATGGCTGGAACAAGTATCTGTGCCAATCCATGAAGGTTAGCTGTTGTAAGTGCAAAACTTTCTGTCATTTCTGTAAAAAAACAGTAGAGCAGCTTTATGCTCTTCCCCTGGTTTGTAGAAGTCACTTGTAGATTTCCTGTGAAAGCTACTTATTTTGAACAAATGGGAGGATAGTATTCTGCCTATGAGTCATAGATAATTCTTTTTTATTTAGGGACGGTTTCCATGAAAGAATTCACTTTTGTGTTGATTTAGTAGTGTGTCCTAACTCTTCAGCTTCTAGAGAACACTACTTTTCCCTGTTTTCATTTTTATTTCTTTTTTAACTAAACAAGATTCCTAAGTGCAGTGTAAACATGGCTCTTGAACGTTTCCAAGAACAGTGACTCAATCACTACCTGTGCAGCTTGTGCCAGTGCCTTACCACTGTTTCTGAGAAGAAATTTTTTAGTAATACCCAACCTGAGTCTTCCCTGGTGCAATTTGAGGCCATTACCTCTTGTCTTACTGCTATTACCTGGGAGAAAAGGCCAATCCCCAGCTTGTTACAATCTGTAGAGTATTTGTGTATTTGTTGACTAAAATTTAATGTACTGCAAAAGTAGTGTTACTGATCATGCATGATGAAAGTTGAGTTCAAATAGTGAATATTTTTTAAAAAACAAACTCTCATTTTACAGTTAATAGAATAAAAAATATCATCAAAGGTGTGTTCCTTTTATTTACAGTTCAGCCGGTTCAAATTGCAAATGGTATTTAACAGAAAAAAACACTGTGAAAAAGGAATGCTGGCACTTACTGAAGTCAACTTTAATTACCATTAATAGTAAGTAGTAATCCTCCTTTTAAGAGAGACTTATCTAGACATCATTAAGCAAGGCTTCTATCTGCCATTCTTAGGGACTTCTAACAGGAGAAACAGGAAAGATTAATACAACTCGTTTCATATTAATGAAGATATACTTCTCTATAGAATATCTTTTGCAGTTCTGTTTTAAGCTAACCTAAATCCTGACAAAACCCTCAATATTCAAATTACTCAGTGAGTTCTCAATTTGGGAAATAGTATGATGTTTTTTGTATGTTTTTATGCTTTTAATGTTTTTTTTTACATTGATCGCTTTTTTTTTTTTTTTTTAATTTTCTTCTGCAGTATCAAGCTTCGAATTTATGGATTCATTCTATATAATTAATTGAGTCAATAACTGATAATTTAATAGAATTTATCTGTGCCTGATTTCTCACTGTATTTCATATCAGAAATAAGAAATAAGAAGTCATTTCTTACAGTTTGTGATGTAGAAGATTTTCCACCTTCTTTGTGTTAAAAAATAATTAAACTCTTTCATAGACTTCACAATAGACTTGTGTTAATATAAAATTAATAATAGTCAAATGTTTCTTCTGTTGTGCATAATCTAACAGATATGAATAAAGATTTTCAGAATATGCTTGATGAATATTCTCCTTTGATACTGTTTAAACTTTGTGCTTACTAAACTTTTTTTTTTTTTCATGAGGACTGAAAGGATCTAGTATTGTCAGTTAATTACCTTATCTGTGATTTTTTATGCTTTGATGTTTAAATTTATTCATAATGAACATCACTTATGGTTTCTATAAAAAGATCTAAAATACCTATCAGCAAAAGTTTGCTTCTAATAGTTCATTTTCAAGGCAAGAACAAATATATAACTGCTACTTTACTTCTAATAGAAGTTAATTAATCCATCTTTAAAGTCTCCATTTGTTATTTCATGTATATTAGGAAAAGTTCTTAAGTTTTCTCATTTCTAAATTTATAGAAGAGAGAAAATTGACTGTAAAGAATTAGCATTGATTTACCAAGTCTAAGTCATGCTCTGCCAACCTGATAGCCTTGTAGAATGACAGTACTGGAGTTGTGAAAGTGGAGAAGGCAGTGGTTGTCCTTCACTTCAACTTCAGCAAGGCTTTCAACATTCTTTTCCATGATATTGCTTTATGATGTTAATATCCAATAGGGTGGACAACTGAATAAGTCAAAAATGAGTGTACGATTAGCCTTTGAAGTAGACCATAGTGGCTAACGAGCCATGTTGTATCCAGAAGCTGAATGCCTGTACTACAGGAGTTTGTCCTAGGACCTGTACTATTTACCACATTTATCAATGTCAGGCTCAAACATTTTGCAGATATATCAGATCTATCCCAGCTTTAAAATATCTCCCCTTTTTTACCTTACCTGCTCCATTTGCTGTAGCTCTTCGTAAATCTGACAGTCTTGGCCAAAAAGAATTTTTTGACAGACTCACAGTACTCCTGAAAAGAGTTTGGTATGTTTCAGTGACAAGAAAAGGAAGCAGGGCAGAACATATGTCTAGAATACAGCTATGAAATCTACTGATTTTAGTACACTTCTATGTCAAGGATGTCCTATAACAGAGAAAGAAGAAACTTGGCTATGTCACTCTCTCTCCTTTTCATATTATTCAAATCTCTTTCTACTGAGCACTGTTGTGATGAATAATTAGAAACATTAGAAACATAATGAAAGATTAGAAACATAACTAGAAAAATGTATAGGACAAGAATCTATACAAACTTACTAGTTATTTCAGTTTCATTGAACGACTTCATCCCTATGTCCTGAAACATTAGTGATGTGATGTGTTTGAGGTTTGTCAATGGTTTATGGGCTGGTTCAGCCCGGTTCCATGACCAGTGGGGCGGAGGGATCCACGGATCTGTGCCTCTGGAAAAGGGAAACAGGGGACCCCAAAATAATTGAAAACAGCAGCAATGATCTGAGGTGGAACAAACTAATTTACTAAATATAGTATCAGCAGATTATAATGAGAGAGAGTGTGTCTGAAAGGTGAATAGGCCTCATCACAACGCTGAGATGAGAAGTGCAGTCCAGTCGAGCCGATGAAGAAAGCAGAAGGAGAAGAGCAGGCAAAGAAGAGAGCATCAGGTGACCTTGCCAGGAGTTATATCTCCTCGCTGACCACAAAGCCCCCTGTGGAAATGTAGCTCTTCTTCTCCTCCGGAGAGGCACTCAGAACTTGAGCATCAGCAGTCAAACCCCCAGTGCATTACATGATGTTATGGTGTGGAATATTGATAACCAAAAATCATAAAACCATAACAAGGTCTTATGACATTTAGAATCATAGACTCATAGAACCATCAAAATTGAAAAAATCCTTCAAGATCATCCTGTTCAACCATCCACCTACCACCAATATTTCCCCACTAAATCTTAGTACAACATCTAAATGTTTCTTGAACACCTACAGGAACTATGACTCCACCAACTCCCTGGACAGCTCATTCCAGTGCTTGACCACTCTTTTAGAGAAGAAATTTTTCCTAATATCCAACCTGCACCTTCCCTAGTACAACTTGAGGCCATTCCTTCTCATCCTATTGCTAGCCATGTGGGAGAAGAGGCTAACCTCCACCTCTCCACAACCTCCTTTCAGGTAGTTGTAGAGGGCAATAAAGTCTCCCCTGACCCTCCTCTTCTCCAGACTACACAAATTCCGGTTCCCTCAGTCAATCCTCTTAAGCCTTGTGTCCCAGATTCCTTACCAGCTTTGTTGCTTTTGTCCAGACACAGTTCAAGGCCTCAATGACTTTCTTGTAGTGAGGTGCCCAAAGCTGAACACAGTACTCAAGCTGCAGCCTCACCAGAGCTGAGTACAAAGGAATGATCACCTCTCCAGTTCTTCTGGCGACAGTATTTCTTAAACAAGCCAGGATTCCATTGGCCTTCTTGGCAGTGAACTAGGCATAGTGCTGGCTCATGTTCAGCCAAGAGTTGGCCAAAACCGCCAGACTCATTTCCTTTAAACAGTCTTCCAGCCAAACTGCCACAAGCCTGCCACAAAGTGGATTTGTTGTGGCCAAAGTGTAGGACTTGGCACTTGGTCTTGTTGAAATTCGTTAAGAATATTCACTTCTAGCAAGATTTCATAATTAAAGTGAAGCAACTGCTATAAAACTATCAATAGATTTCTTCCAGATTTTTATGTGAAAAAGATATTCAGACCATCTTTACTAATGCCAGCTGGTGACTTCCAGTCAACTGCTTTCCATTCCAAGTTATTTTTCCTATTTAATCTTATAACTGACATCATCACTATGAGGTGGTTTTAAAAAGTAAACCTAATGCCTACATAATAAGTGATTTTGATCTTCTCTGTTCTGAAAACAAACCTTTGTGTTCCTAAACAGGATTTTGCAGAGGACTGAGTCTCTTTCCTTCGTATGTTTCTTTAAGGCAAGAACTATAGCCCTTTATTCCACTGCAAAGGTGTCAATCAACTACATGATTCAAATACACAATGTGAACAAGAGCTACTGGAGCACCTTGTCAGATGAGGCTATACTGAAGCTGACTGTGGACATGCGTCCTCTTTGGAATACCTGCTGGCTGTGAATTTTAGATGGGTAAAGGAAGAACTGGAAAAAAAAATGGAAGTAAATCATTTTTTGGATCAGACTTCTGAAGTTTTTTTCAGGGCATTAGTCCATTTAATAATTTCTTTGCTGTTGCAATAGGAAGGATCTATGTAAACCTTTGTACTTGAGGCAACATTTCTACATTATCTATGTGCGTTTTTTATGAATGATACTGTTGAGTACCTGACATTGCAGCTGTTTTATTCTGCCTATATGCCAAATGCCCTACAAATAAATTTTGCTTTTCACTATTTCTCAGTAAAAGCAGTGGCATAATCTTTTTATGCAAAACAAAAATTGACTAGAGTAAAATATTGCACAGAGAACAAGATCCCAAACTTTAGTTTTGACATTGTCGAGTCCCTAGAATGACATACTGCTTCTCAGTATTACAAAAAATACATAAGATAGTAATACAAAAAAAAAATCTGGAAGAAATGAAACGATGCTGCTAGTGTAGACATTCAATGTTTTTTTCTGATGGGAACTAAACTTCATGTCCTGACAGTGATGCATATCCAAAAGCAGTTCTTCCATCTCTTCTTGCTCTTCTATCTCTTCTTGTTTTGCAATTAAGTATAGGAGATACCTTTGGATTAGATATGAGCTAACTATTTAGGTGAATAAATGGAGGTAACATCTCAGCAGTAGCTCAATCTCATTTCATTTTCCTCAGTGCAGCAGGGTACAGATGGCTCTTCCCTTTCTGCCTGTCCCAGTTTCCCCACCTGCCCAGGATCCCAGGTCAGTTCCAGAGCTGCCAGGTCCAACTCAGACAAGACTACTAAGATCCGTGTCCCAGCCCGATTTGGCTTCGTCCACAGGGCGATGTGCAGTGCCTAGGACTGGAGCTATTTTGATGTATCCCAGTGCCTTTCTCTCCAGACCTGGAGGTGTCTGCGCATGCTTAGTGTCTTTTTCTATGTAGTAGGTTACTGGAATACCTGCAGTAAGTATTACAAGTGAATAGAGTAATTTTCAAAGGTGGTAGTTTACAGAAATTATGGTTTCCTGATATCCAGTGTACCATCTGTCAGAGGCATCTGTGTGTTGTATTTGCTAACTTTTAAGTAATTGTATAATCAAAATCGGATATGTGGATCAAGTGGGGTAGAGGGTGAGTGGCTCTCCTGCAAAAGATGGTTCTGTCAAGAAATAATGTATGCAGTACTCTGGGAGAAAAATCTAATAATGCCCTTAAGAGAAAATGAAGAGTGATTAAAACCATGGATCTTCCTTTTTTATTTTTATATATTTTTTCATTTTTTCTCAATCTGGTTAGCAGCACAATGTTGAACTTTCCCACAAATCTGTAAAAAAAGACCTGTTTACTCATGGGAAGTATAATTGCTTGTGAGAAACAGGCAGTTTAATATGCAACTACGTGTTTTAAGTGTGTAAATGTACCACTGAGGCCAACTGAAATTTGACTCCATTGATGAATAAACCACTGAACTGCTAATAATCATGGCCTTTAAAAGATATCTGCAGTTGAGAGAAACTCCTTTTATGCAGCTGCCTTTAAGCAATCTGTCTTTCTCTATTATATTACCTCAATCCCCTAAGACTGCATTACAAAATGTAATGGCTTCTCTACTCCACTGAACTGTGTGTTCAGCTGTTTTGTAGAACTACAAAGGAAGAGATAAATTCTAATTATTAATTGACATGACTTTTCCATGTTCCTTTTCCTAATGCTGTCTATGTGGTGCAATTAACACTGGTGCTGAAGGATTTTTCTGAATTTTTTAATCAGTAAATTTTATTACAGCACATATTTTCTTCTTTCTTTCCTTTTAAATGGATATCTACATAGCATGAATATTAAAAGTACTTATTGGATATATTGTCCTTATTAATCAAGACATTACACGATTATTCACTGTGCTGTGGCAAGGATCAAGTGATAACAAAGTTACAAGAAACCAAATAAAATATGTTTTCTGCTGCTGATCCACTTGTGTGAGGACCTTGGGAATATTCTTTTCCATTACTTTTTTAGTCATTTTGCTCCCTGTGCCTCTGATTTCACCTCTGGGAATCACAGAATTACTCAGACACCTGCTGTAGATATAGGAGTAGCGAAATGAAACAAAGGAAAATTCTCAGTTTTAGGCTATAATTCCAGACTACAAGAAAGGTAAAATAAGTAGATGATTGTAGTATGCTGAAAATGTAGTTCCCAAGAAGGAAAATTAGTAGCAAAACCCCAAATCATTCTATGCCTTGTAAGCAGTGGCTTCACCCAATTAGGTATAACTGCGCTACCTTTTTAACCTTTCAGATGGTATCTTCAGAAAGTCATTTCTGGAAATTATGCTATCTATAATAGCTGTACTGACTCAGTGTTAGCATCAAAAGTATGTTAAACCTGGCACAAATGTACCATTAGCATCCTGTTCTAATTGCTATGATGACTCTGTTAACTTTTTCATAATAATTTTTATGCCTACCCAGGAAGATAGCTGCTTTTATCCACTCTGTGAGGCTTCTAAACAAGTACATCAAATGCAGTAATTACAACGGGTGCATTCTCTTGCTATCTCACTTAAGCTTCCATGTGTAAGGTCAGCCTTTTTAGAAAGTAACCCACCTTTGCATTTTAAAAGCACTTACCAATCAATTATAACTGAACATACATTATATTAACTCTCCTTTTGTTTCATTCTTGTTTTTGCAAGCTACTGTGTATTTCAACCATTTTTTGTTGTTTTCAAATCCAGCCTATTTTGTTCTTTCTTGTTGTTCCAAGCTATTTTTATCTGAAAAAAAAAGCCAACATGTTTTTCTTTATATGATAAAAAATGGAAAATTCTTGTGAAATATCATTCACAATCTATTTTCTTCTACATGTGACACGATATTCATTCATGCATAAAGTCATTTTAGTAAGCGAAATAGCAAATGTGCCAAACAATATGAAAAACATTGCAAATTCTTTACATTTTACCTGCTCACTGCAGAATGGGACTATGTTCAAAATCATTCCATATTGTCTATAACCGGTTAACAAAAATGGAATGTTGTTGAGAAACTGGCTTTGTGAATTTAAGGCTTAGATTGGAAGAATGGGCCTCTAATGTGGAGAAATACAGCACTTGCATTTTAATGTCTACTTCATCATATAGTTGTGTGACTGTTGTGTGACCATAGGCTGAGAAAGGGTGCAGGAGTTCTCCAGGACCTACCCAGCATTCATCAGGAAAGGATGAGGAGTGCTGTGTTAAGAAGAAAAATGTGCTCTCACTGATGCCATTATCAAAGGAGCTGCACTGTTGTCATTTAAATAACAGTCTTCACAACTAGGTAAAAAAAAGCATCTGCAACATTTAGTCATCAACTTTATGCATAGAATTCCTATGTATATGCAATTTTGAAGCAATTTAATCTCTAGCACATCCCCATAGTTTGAAACCCAGTTAGTCCTTTGATTTCTATCACTGCTAAAAAAAAAAAACAAAACAAAAGGTACAGAATCATAGAATATTCTGATTTGGAAGGGACCTAAAAAGATCAAGTCCAACTCCTGGCTACACACAGGACCACCCAAAATTCAAACCACAGGTCTGAGAGCATTGTCCAAATGTTTCTGGAACTCCAGCAGGCTTGATGCCCTGACTGCTGTCCTGGGGAACATGTTCCATGCCTGCCTGGAACCCCACTGGAGAACATTCTGTTCCTAACACCCCTTGCCTCTCCCCTGACACAGCTCCATGCGGTTCCCTCGGGTTCTGTTGCTGTCATTTTTTCATTTTTTGAGGAATGCTTGTATTCAGTAATTTAGGCTCACGCAGAATTTGCAATGAATCACAATTCATGTTATGCTTACGCTAGTCTAGGGTTCACAGGCTATCCAATGCTTCTAATTCCCTTTGTGGATGTTCTGCCCTTGTTTAATGTTTGGTTAACCCCTCCCTGTTCTCCTCACAGTCTTGATTAGCTCGAGATAACCTCCTGTAGTTAACCTTCCCATCTGGCTGTCATTCAAACCGCAGTACCAATTTGTACCAGTACATCTCCTGATGTTATTCCAAAATGCAAGTCTTCTGTTCTGCAAACATGAATTTGCTTCGTATCAGAACTCAGTGGCATCTCTTTGGATCTATTTGGAGTCATAGCATCTCATTGTTATGCAAAAACAACATTTCTTTGCCCACATATTTGAAGAATTAAAATGTTTTTGTAGTTTCATGACAGTGTTTATGAGTATAATTTTCTTCCCTAACACTGAGTGGTGTAATAGTGGGATTATTAATGCAGTAAACTACTATTCAGTGTGAATGAGAATGAAATAAATAAATCCTACATTAATGTAATGGGAAAAAAACCCAAAAGGTAAGGATGCTTAAAAATGCAGGACCTAAAGTTTTCAAGACAGCATTAAAGTATGTTTAGATTATGTGTTTATAGATTTGATGTAGGATCCATAATCACAATATTTGATTTTGATTTAACTGAAACTTGAAATAAACAGGGATATAAGACTCTGTTCTGTCAGAAACCACATAGGTTGCTTTAGCAGTTCTAACTCCATATTTGGTGGCTGGATGGCCTCTCTGTGTGTGCTTTACAATGGTGAAAACATATTGCCTTACCTGGATAATATACTTTTGGACTACGTTACATGAGTAATCACTCCAAGACAGATGAAGATGAAGAAAGTGTACTTCGTTTTAGTCTGTTCAAGTTCTTCTACCACACTAATCACTGTCAGCATATTGTAAGGAAATAGCCATGCACATCATTTTTGGAAAGGATATGAAGACTGAGAACTAGCTGGAGATACATTATATTGTACATCACTATAGTATAGGTTTGCCCGAGCACTCAGCATGTGTGGAAATTAGACCTATTCACTGTAATTGGCTAAAAATCCCAAACAAACAAACGAAACTAACATAAAAAATGACAACATAGAAGCAGAAAGCTGAAATTAGCATTAGGTAAGTAGATTTAGTTAAATGAATTAATAGAAAGATTTAAAAGTAATAACCTGATAATATATTTTTTAAAATAAAATGAGTATTTTGGAAAGGGCAAGAGAAAGAGTATGCTGCCTACTAATTTTCAGAAATACATTAGGAACAAACCTGTGTCAGAATGTGAAGTCAGTGGAGGAATGAAGCTTAGTTAGTCTTTTGAATAAAATAGCACAGGCATTAGAAGATGCAAATATGCCAGGTTTATCTTTATAAAATGTAGATTTTGAGAGCTGAAGAACTGTGGAACTAATCCTCCAAGGTAGACATTATCTAAAGTAAGCTTTGTAGTGAGAAGCCTATAGAGAAACTGACTGATTTTGAGGACTTAGATCAAGTTCCAAAGGAATTCCCACATTCCAAGTCTAATTTTTTTATAGAGCCCTTCAACCACAACTGATAAAAGTTTGGCATGTCTAGATGTCAGCTTCAACCAGTTCTCCTAGCAGTTTGAAAGGAGATAGTAAATGGTGTTTGCTGAACTTCCAACTATTTTGCTTCATTCTCACAGAAGAGACAAGATGCTCATAACTTAAGTTTGCACATCTAAGCCTGCTGCAAAACATGTCATGTTATGAGGATGTGATGAGGGCTCATAAGCAGATTATCTGATTCTGCAGTGCATAATAGTATTATTTCAGTTGGAAAAGACACTTAAGATCATCAGTTCCAATCATCAACCCAACACTGCCAAATACATCACTGAATCTTGTCCCTAAGCATCATTCTCTCGTGTCTCTTCAATTCCTCCAGGGATGGCTACTCTACCGTTTTTTTGGCAAATATTTTCAATTTCTAGCCAATTTTTCTGTGAAGAAATTATTCTTAATATCCAATCAATACCTCCCCTGGCACAATCTGAGGTCATTTCCTCACATACTATCTCTTCTTACCTGAGGAAAGAAACTGACGTCCTCCTTGCTACTATTTCCTTTCATCTAGTTTTTGAGAGTGATGAAGTCTCCCCTCAACCTCATCTTCTCCAGGCTGTACAACTTTGAATCCCTCACATGTCTTCTTTTCTATTTCCGTTATCAGAGAAATGCATTTCAGCAGCTCAGTATAATTCATATTGTGAGTGGTCCTAACCTAAACTCCTAATTTGATATGTGGCATAACCATTGCTGAGTACAGAGCACAACCACTTCCCTGGTCCTCCTGCCACTCTGCCACCTTCTTGACTATCCTGGCACACTACTGGCTCTTCTTCAGCCAGCTGTCAACCAGGACCCCCAGGCGCTTTTTCAGATTGGCAAATTTCCACCAATGGTTCATGAAGAAAATCTTGCAATATATATAGAAAAGACCTCTGGATTGTGTCAACAGATCTGTAACTTGGAGAGGAAAAAGGAAAAGAAGGAGGCAAAGAAATGGACGTTTTGTGGCAGGGGTGAATAGAAAAGAATAACACAGATATTTACAGAGAAAAAGAAAAAATGAAAAAAAAAACTATCCATCTAAGATCATAGAAATAAGAAAAGATCTATAAGTGGTAGAAATAAGTATACAAAAGACAGAATAGTCCCATAACAAGAAATGTAAATAAAAAGCAAATGATACAGTAAGAAACCTTTTGTGTTGGAGGTAGGAAAGGCAAGTTTCTTGACCAGTCTTTTAACACAGTCACTTTAAATCACAAAGGAATAGAAGATACTGGTCAGGTTAGGGGAACACATGGATTTATCTGTAAGTTAGTTAGATGCTTTTGAAACTGACTGGGACAGATGGAAATTAACCTTCAAAATTTTCTGAAGCAATGAGCTGATAGTTTTGAGAAGTCATTGAGGATGAGTGACGCTCAGAAACTGAGAGAAAAGAAAGCACACTATATGTGTTTAAAGAAAGGAAGAGAGATGTGTGTAATGATCAAAAGGTGAACTTAATGTAACTTCCAGAAAGATTCTAAAACAAGCTATTACATTTCTGAAGAATGAGAAAATGAGAAGTGTGTACTGACTCTTCTGACAAGTGTGTACTGACAATCTGTGGATTGAACTCAAATTTTGCTTTGGCAGACACTGGGGACTCAAAAGCAAGGAGGAATAATAATCTTCTGCATTATCCCATGCAAGTTAAAACATATATATAGAGAGAGAGACAAAGTGCGGAAAGTGCGGAAAGAAATGCCAAAAAACGTTTCAGTGTGCTGTGTCATTCTAATATATTCATAAATTATTTAAATAGTTGGATAAAGAGTACAGTTGTGATTTCTTGTTAGGTAACTTCAAGATAGCAAAATTTGCAGGCAGTGAAAAAAACACTATTAGAATTCAAATTGATTTTGATGTGAAACTAACGAAACTAACACTAGAAGGAGAAAGAGAACAGATTATCTTATGTTCTCTCAGGTGCTAGAAACACTGAGATCAGCTCTGAACAAATCCCTGAACAGATCCCATCTGTGGAGGCATTTATAGCCATTATGGTATCTATCACTCTTAGCAGATTTTCTTAGAAGAAAACAATCCACTTCATCTTTCTTATTATAGGAAAAAGGATGTTCACATGAGAGCAGGCTACTTCATTGTAAAACAAAGACAAGGACACGTGAGCAGTAAAAACACAAGTGCCAAGTGAAAACTGCCTACAAGTTTCTCAATTGTGATTAGTTGGCTATTTTATCTTTTGCTCAAGGAATACTCATAGCACAGTGCAAACATGAAAGACAAGCTAAACGTGCAGCATAGCACAGTGCTGGCCCGTGCCTACTCAGATTGTCTGCAATGCAGTCACTAACTTACAGTGTATAACAATCTCACAGATGTGTCTGTTGCTCATTGTAGACATGGCCTTCCAAAAACTTTGTAGACCTCAAGTAAATTCGCAGATGACACCAAATTGGCTGGAAGTGTGGATCTGCCTGGGGGTAGCGAGGCCCTACAGAGGGATCTGGACAGGCTAGAGAGCTGGGCTGAAACCAATGGAATGAGTTTCAACAAGGCCAAATGCCAGGTTCTGCACTTCGGCTACAACAACCCCAGGCGACGCTACAGGCTTGGGGCGGTGTGGCTGGAGGACTGTGTAGAGGAAATGGACCTGGGGGTATTGATTGATGCTCGGCTGAACATGAGCCGACAGTGTGCCCAGGTGGCCAAGAAGGCCAATGGCATCCTGGCTTGCATCAGAAACAGCGTTGCAAGCAGGAGCAGAGAGGTGATTGTTCCCCTATATTCAGCACTAGTGAGGCTGCACCTCAAGTACTGTGTCCAGTTTTGGGCCCCTCACTGCAAGAAAGACATTGAGGCCCTGGAATGTGTTCAAAGGAGGGCAACAAAGCTGGTGAGGGGTCTGGAACACAGGCCATATGAGGAGAGGCTGAAGGAGCTGGGAATGTTCAGCCTGGAGAAGAGGAGGCTCAGGGGAGACCTCATTGCTCTCTATAACTTCCTGAAGGGAGGTTGTAGTGAGCTGGGGGTCGGCCTCTTTTCTCGTGTCATTAGTGATAGGACCAGAGGGAATGGCTTCAAGCTACGGCAGGGGAGGTTCAGGCTGGACATGAGGAAGTATTACTTTTCAGAAAGGGTGGTCAGGCACTGGAATGGACTGCCCAGGGAGGTGGTGGAGTCACCGAGCCTGGGGGTGTTCAAGGAAAGGCTGGATGTTGTGTTGAGGGACATGGTTTAGTGGGAGCTATTGGGAATAGGTGAATGGTTGGACTGGATGATCTCTTAGGTCTTTTCCAACCTTGGTGATTCTATGATTCTATGATTCTATGATTCTAGAGTCAGTCTCATTCCCAGGACTTCAGTCTTGCATCTCTGAGGCAGGAGAAGTTGAGCTTCCTGAAGCATAAGAGACAGCTATGAAACTTTGTGATGTTATTTCCCGCAGCTGTTAAGCATTAAGGCAGTTTGAAATTGAGGCATTTATTATTGTTTCATAGAACAAGTAAGACTAATTTTTGAATATCTATAAGTTCAGACAGGTTTTCTTTGTTTATACTTCCAATCCTCATTCAGTATCTACAGTATTTGGATTTGAGTAAGGGTATATTTCAGCCCCTCCAAGGACAGTGTCTATTCAGAGGACACACAGAAGGCATAATTTTAAGATGACCTATCAAAAGTGAAATAACTAAAGTACCATCTCATCTAAATGTTCATGGGTGGCGGTGATAGTACACAAGATAAAAATGCCAAATATTTTGCATATATCTGCACATTTTAACCACTCAGGATATCTGCTCAGACACAAAAAGCAGTAAATCAAGTTGTGATGCTATTTATCAAGTTTGGAACTGTGCAAAGAGGGAAGGAATCACTAGGCATAGCTCAAGCCTTTTTCTTTGTATATATATACTTGAAAATATTGAAAAGATTGCCTCTGTGTGTGCTTTGCATATAAAATACATATGTTGAATAAATATTACTCTCAACAACTGTCCTGTAATATAATAGAGGTTGATGACATGTGGAAATGAATAGGTGAGGAATTTACTTTCACAAAGTCAAGGTCTACTACTGTATCATCTGAAAGTCATGATTTATGTGGTTCAAAGCAGACCAGCCAAGGTTTTCCTTCTTGATCTATACAAAGACAAGGCCTAAAAATGAACCTTTCTGCAATTTTGTGAAGATTTTCAAGCTTGTTAAAGACTTTCATCCTCTTTTAAAGATGAGTTACATCTACGTATCCACCAACTCATTGGTCAGAAGCAGAAGCTAGTTCTGTAATCAGCTGACAAAAACCAGCACCTGATAATTGTAACATATGTAAAGAAATTCTGAATTCATAGCAGTTCAGATTGTTGGTTCTGAGTATGTTGCAATGCAAATGATGACAGACTTGTATTAGAGTAGTTACACAGTGATTTTTATAGCAAATGTCTGGGCACTGAAATAATCCACCCTTCTGGATGTTGATGGTGTCATTCCTACTCCACTCCTCACCATCAGAGGACCAGCAGAGAAGCTGGTCTTTATTACTCTATTACAGTGGGGCCCAACACAGTACAGTTTAATATTGTTTTTCCTCTAATTATAAAAGCAATTTCATTTTTCCTAGCCATGTGTGGTTTGCTACTTTCATTTTTTCTATGCTCCCTTTAAGATTACAGCTTCCATAAAAAGGTATCTGTGTCCCTCATTGCTGCTGTTTGACTGCTGCATTCAGTAAGTGATCGTCTGCTACTCTTAGGTTCTTGGTCTTCAATCTTTGTATAGTTTGACTACGTACTTGCAGTGCTTGGCACAAATAATCTCTACTCCAAGTGCCTCCCCTCTGGTTCTTTTGGGACCTAAGACTACTCTTCATAGCTATCTGTGTGATGAACATGTTTGATTAGATATTGTAAGGACTAAATTAGTTTAATAGACCATGCTACAAATTCTTCATTCTCGATAGTAGACTTCATCCACATGGAGTGAGAGGCTAGAAAGTAGATACCTTTATGGGTATGTTATAATGGGATGGGGACTACAAGTTATGGGGCACCTCAAAAGGGATTTCTGTGGTTCTCTTCTGTGTTGGAAGACCTCTGCTTTCTTTAATAAAGTATGTGTCCCTGAGTGAGTGTGTGATGAACACACAAGTTCTTTGGTACGTTTGTACCAGAATGGGTTTCCTAAGTGAGACACTCTCTGCTTTTCTTATTGTCAAAAGGTTAGTTGGAACACTTACACCAACTTGTCGGTGCTCACTCAAGTTAGAGGGCTCTCACAGTTTCCTGCAGCATCAGAATAGTTCTCTGAATAATTCTTCTTTATTGTGTTCAACATACATCTTATATACCATTCACTTACAAGCAAGAAGTTCCTGTCCCTCTAATCAGTTAACTGGGCCTAGCTTCTTCCAAACAACAGTGATAAAGGATGAAAGCTTTCTTACGTGTGATAAGATTAACAGTGCATACAAACAGAACCTCCTGTTAACCTTAGACACAAACAGATACCATTTGCTCTCTGCCTTACACTCCAGACTCCCAAGGTTTCACAGTGATAGGTCTATCAGAGAGTCTGATAAGCTCTTTGGTGCCTCGCTCACTGCTACATCTTCCCCCACACCAACTCACTTAAATTAAATAAGGGTTTATGCTAGTTGTCTGAGAAAGGATTTTATGAAGCTCATCTTGTGAATGAGGTTTACAACTCTGAAGTACATCAGAGCTGATTACAGGGTGAGAAAAGTACCTAGTGTCTACACTAGCATTGCCTCAGCATGATTTGTTCTATTGCAAGGATCATGTATTGTCAAAAATAATGATTTCATTAGTGACTGGTTTATGACGATATTAATAAAGAATGTGTGCATTTATTAATAATTTACTACACTTGAATATTACAGGCAAATTGTATCTGGTAGGGTTATATTAATGACAGTGTTATGTTGGTTCTTTTTCCTGAAAAATCTTTCAGAGTCGCTGTAGCGAAATCAGTGATAAGTAAATTGCAGAAAATTTAAGACAATTTGTCTTACATATTTATTCCAATATGATACTAGATCTTTGATTAATGAGATTAATTAAGAAAATTTTGAGCCAGGCAAATAATATGATGTTCTCCTTAAATGACAAATGCTAATTTTGTCTCAGATGCCTTTTTGTAATGACATAGAATACAATTACTGTATGAGATCTGAAATTAATAAAAAGGTTTGTATCTGATCCATTTTTAAGTTGTTTTAAACTGGTGCAAAGTGGAAGGAACTGTTCAGCCACTCAAGCAGAATTTTTATGATACTTGTCTTTTTTTTTTTTTTTTGAGAAGGAAATAACATGGTTTTCATGAACCCTAACAAAAACTATCACTTGAACTGAATACCAGAATACTGCTTTTCTATTATAAAAGACAACATGCAAATCACTGTGCTACATAACACCAGCAGAGCAATTAATAACACCAGTTTAATGGACTGTCTGGCTACAATTAAATGAAACAGGGAGTAATGTTTACATGCAAATATAGAATTGTGAATACTATTGCAAACTAAGACTTTAAAAGAAGACAAACTACTTTATTTAACGACAAAAATATATGCATTAGACTTAAAGGGTCATCATTCTAAAAAAGCTAAAAAGTTACTGCTTAAGAAAAAAGCATTATCTAAGAATTATTTTAAATTGCACATATAAACCTGGTGTAACTCCCTTTAGTTTGCTGTGTGACTTCAAATTGTGACTAGAAGCAGAGTTTGTCCTGCTGAATATAATGAAATATTTTCTGTTGACAGTAACAATTATTTATTCTATTGAAATTCAGAGCAGTTTGCAGTCATCAAAAGCATCTGCAGTTAGTGATTAGAACCACTCTGTGTCAGGGCTAAATGGAGAAATGGATTTTAGGAAAGAAATCCTTAATAATTCCGTAGAATAAAATTTATGTCCAATTTTTAATTAGTTTTAACTAGCTTAGGGACTGGATTAAAGGTTTTAAGTAAATGTGTTTACTTTATCCCATTAAAGAATGAATGAAGCAGCTTAAATATAGAAAACTTGAGTGACCAAATCTAATTGTTTAGTTTAATAGTATGTAAAGTACATATGGTACTTAGCAGATAACATTTTCTCCTTCTAGACCACAGGACTTTGAATAAATGTAGTGAAATTCTAAGGAAAGTTGCAATGTTTTACTTTTATCTGTTTGGACAAATATATATGTTGCATGAAGAATAGTAGTGGTTTGTCAAGCTGCTGTTGCTTTGATTACCTGGGCATATATGTATATTGGGAATTTAGAAGCAGTTATATAAAATTCAAAGCCTTTTGTTGTTGTTTTTTCCCCCTGAAATTGGTCAGAAAACATCAGTAACAATCTGTGAGTTTGATTGATGCAGAGCACATAACAATCTGGCCATTGTTTAGAAGTATTCCATTTAGGATTTAAAAATTAGTATACATAAAAAATTGTTTGAGTGCATTTCTTTTATATTCTGGAAGTCCACTGCCCAGCATATATAAGAAAAGAACTTTAAAAAAAAATTGGAGGACATGCAGTTTCCCTTTAGGATGTTGCTGGCAATGAAGAATATCTAATTATGTGAAGGAAAAGAGACTTAACATTTTATTTTTGTCTTAAATTCACAACTAAGCTTCAGAACATCTTATTTCTGTCTAGGAGACATGAAATAAAGGAATTGCAGCACTTAGCATTCCTAAAGTATTCTTTCTTAGTATTCTTTATGTACTATTCTTTCTCCCTTTTTAACATTTTTAACATTTCTAAATGTCTTTGTATGACCAAAGAAATCAAAATATAATAACCCTGGAAAATCTCACAAGACTTTATTTTGTTCCTTGCTCATCTCCAGAGTATCTTAGTGCACATGCAGAGATATGCTCATGAGATTGTTGAGGTCCTTTCAGAAAAGAAATGAAACCACAAAAAAGTACAAAAAATCTCAAGGTTTTACGGGAATTCAGATCTGAGATTTGTGTGGTAACAATGACACAAGGGTTAATGTACATTCATCCATTTACTGCAGCGCTATCTACTTGTGAGACATGGTATTATTTATATCTGACTATCTTTCCCTCATAGCGCTTTTTAAAAGTTTATTATCCTTTAATCTGCTATTACTCTCATCCTTCCCCTGGACTGAAAGAAAGAAAAGCTGGTTCCTCCTCTTAGTTCTGTTTCAAGAGAAGTCTGTTTATGTTCCAAGTCTTACTTCACACTCTGTAGGTTACCCTTCACTGCAGTATGAGCTGAAGAAATTCTAACTGAGCCTTGTAATGAAAGGGTCTACTGCAAGAGAGATTGAGAAGTTCAGTCTGGGTCTACTCAAGCTCCCTTTTTTTGAAATTCTGAACCATGCACAAATGGTTCATCAAACTCTCTTTGGCAGCACTTTTCAGTGAGGTGGGCACACTTTCATTGTTTTACTCAAGCTTCAAATATCTAATTTGTTTTCAAAGAGCTTGGGGAGTCATTTTAGTTCTGCTGTGTAATAGTGCAAAAGAGCATTTGCTTTTTTTTCAGAGAATCGGTTTCCCTAATGGGACCAGATCTGCACTTTCTTTAGTGTTCCTCCATTGAAGCATTCTGGCATTGAAAAAAAATATTCTCTTTATTTATGTCCTGAAATATTGTTGTTCTTCAGTGAATATTGAAGACCTTTTCACAAGTGCTAAATTGGCATGCTGTTATCATTCTTGTCCATGGATAGGGTCATCTGTTTCTTCTGTTGGTAAATCTACCTTCTGAAGATTTGGCTTTCTGTGGTGAAATAAAGTCTGATGATATAACTTATCTGTTTCTGAGAATGGTGAAACACTGTGAACCTAGCTACATGAAAATCAGTAGAACTTTCATGTTCATGAGGTTTTCAGAACCTTGCTGGTGTCAGAATGCTGTGTTCTAAGAAGAATCATTAAAATGTTCATTCAGACAAACTTTTAATAGAGAACCATTAAATACATAAAGCACATAGTTGATACTGAAATGCTTTTTATTGTTAATGCTTCCTATCAAAGCCTCATGGTGAAAGCCCAACTATCATTATAGTAATTCTAATAATATACTCAGATGCAGCATTGTGTCTTTACTGGGCTTTTACTTTGAGTTTGATTTTCCTCTAAAATAATTACCATGAATATTGTTCAGCTGAGTGAAAATCTTCAGTGTGTAGGTTTTCTTCACTGAATAAGTTACCTAAATACTTAATTGAATAATGTGAAAATATTTTACCTGGGAAAACTAAAGAATAAATAATTTCAGTGGTAAAAATATTCTTTATAACAATGGCAGTGAAAATTCACCCTAGTATAAATGAAACTGTGAATGGATTGGTATAGTGACACTGTAGATAGTAGGTTTCTTCTTGCAGAAAAGGACGAAGAAGCACAGCTGAAACATGGTAATCTCATAAAGGGGATGAAGTTTGACTAGGTCAACTTTCTTACCTCCACAGAAATAAGCTAAGACAGAGTCAAAGGGGTGATTTCAAATCATTCAGAGCCATAGTAAGGGGTAGTATGTTACATCTTGTTTATCTGTTTTTCTTTACTGCTGAAGCTGTATTAAAATGTGGTTGTGCTTATGTTATGAAGGCAAAATTTATTTTATGACTGTCAGGTTATTTGTGCTAGTTGAAAAAATACCTAATCATCTCCTCAGAGAAGGAAAGTAGATTTTGGTCTTATTCTTAGAGGTCAGATATCACAAAACCATAGGCAATATTGGCAACTTCACAAACTGTTACAAGTGAGAGTAGAAGGCAAATTGAGGGAACGGTACTTTATTGCTTACTTTATTTACTTAGGTCATAGTTGAAGTTCATAACGGAATTTTCTCTCTTCCCTTTCTGTAAAAGTTCTATGGCTGAAATAAAACCTTGTCCTTTTAGGGCCTTCCATTATCTCTTGAAATCTTCAAGATTTCAATAATTATATCAACTTTTCAGTATTTCTATGTAAGAGTACTATTTTCATTTAATGTATTGCCATACTTTATACAGTACTACCCTGTATTTTGTGTGGATGGTGCTGATGCTAATATCTGAAAAATGTTTGAAAGTTTACAAATGCTTTAAAGTTGTGTTTTGGGGTTGTATTTTTTTTTTTTTTTTTTTTTTTTGTCATGAAGGAAAACTACAGTAAAACGGTAATGTCAGCTAGGAAGTTGTAAAATAGCAGAAGATTCTCTCTTTGTTCAGTCAGCACAACTGCTGTGGAACAATTAAAATTGTTGAATGAAACTGATATCCAATCTACTTGTTAGATAACAATCCTATTGTGGAAGTATTCAGAATTCAGTGAGACAGGACCTTGGCCTGGCCCTGCTTGAGCAGGGGATTGGACTAGAAAATCTCCAGGAGTCCCTTCCAACCTAAATGATTCTGTGGCTCTCGGGTCAGTATTTATAGGTGTTCACACAAAAGAAGAACTGTTAGAATAGTATCCTGTAAAGAAACACTGTCAGCTTGTACATGGTGCATGTCTAACTTCCAAGTCAGCTCACAGATTTGTCACTTTTGTGATTTCTGTGCTAAAATCTGTGATCTGTTTTTCTTAGCAGGATAATTTGGCTGCTGCTTTTGTCTATATTTATTAAAGCAGGCTCTTAGCTTGCTGCGTGGAACATGCTAAAGAACTTAGTCACTTGTAATCCATATGCCAGTAGCGTAAGGAATTTTAACACAAGATTTCTGGGTTTCCTAAAAATGGTTCAGTGAATGTGGATGGCATATTGTAAAACTCCTTTACACTACCACTTATGACCAAGAGGTGTGGTCCTGTGAAAGGCTCAGGAGTGAAATAATGGTCTTGATGCCAAAGCAAACAAGCAGCAATACTTTAAGTCCCAAGTTCTACTGACGTTCTTTCAAACAATCCTCTTTTTTTTTTTTTTTTTTTTTTTTTTTTTTTTTTTTTTCAAGTCACAAACCATGAAGATAATAAGTAGAAAGTGAAAGCATTATGGTGTAGAACATTTGCATTAACTCTGTGCTTTCTATGAAAATAACCAGTGCAGATAATTTGCATGTTTTGAAGCAGTAAGGAAGGCTGAGGTTTTTACAAGTCTCTGCTAACAATTCTCATAATCTATGATTAAAAAATTGCATTCTGTTGACATAAATCTGTATCTTCATTGATGTGGAAGGAAGCAAAACAGTTCCTGAACTGTATCAGTTGCTGAGAGTCTCAGTACACTGTTTACCTGAGTTCCTTCTTGAGAAATACTTGCTTGAGAAGGAAAACATTGTCTGTTTTTACAGTGAGAAGGGATGACATTTATCTCTTTGCTATGGAAATGTTAGAGAACCAAAATACTTTGTGTATAAACATGTTTAGAAACTGGGGAAAATAAGACTATTCAGCTTTAGCCAATAAGGGCAAGGTGTGAAAAGACAAACATATTTACAATCTAGTTAAAACTGGGGTTCTGTATTACTTTTTATTTAATAACTTAGCTGCAGGATTTTCCTGGCTCTGCCAAGGCCTTCAGCTGTTACTACTCCTCAGCTGTCACGATGCACTGTTTGCAAATCATGCCAATTTGATTATTGAAATGGCAGTGATTTTAAAGAACAAAAACAATCATTCCTTCCATCGTCTATTCTCTTTGTGAAGTGGTCACTACAGTTTGTTTGTTTGTTTGTTTTTTGTCGTGCTTTTAGAGATTTGAATAGTGCCTTTATTCTGTTGTCTTACTAAAAAGATTTATCAATATGGAGTGTGCAGAAATTCTGACATGAATTATAAAGAGTGCAGTGTAATTCACACATACCTATTTTCTGAAGGTTGGTCACTGAAAAACAAAATTAATTCAAGTTAAAAAGAAATTCAATTCCATGTAAATACAATAAAGAATTTGAGTATGGTGTAGTAACTTGTATTCTTCAGAAGAAGAATCTGGCTCTTAGTATATGGCATTGATTAGAAACAGCAATGGCCCGAAAAAGTGCAATTTGCATGTAATAATTGACAAATCTATAGCTGTTTAACCCAGAAGGTTGCTCAGCATTGCACATGCTGATCTCACTTCTCACCCCTAGTGGGATGGAGAATTGGCTAACAGTAAATTCATGGATTGAGATAAGAGAGATAAAGACACTTTAATAAGAAAGGAACGGGGAAATAATAATATACAAAGTGAGTGATGCACAGTGTGATTGCTCATAATTCACTGACCAATGACCAGTCAGTCCCTGAGATGCAGCCATTACCCCCGCCAACTCTACCAGTTGTATTGTTCAGCATGACACTATATAGACCAGGACACCTCCTTGGCCAGTGTGGGTCAGCTGTCCTGGTTTGGTACACTCCCATCTTCTTGCCAGCAGGAAAGTGTGAGAAGCTGAAAAATCCATTTAGTGTAAGCATTGCTAAGCAACAATTAAAACATTTGTGTGTTGTCAAAATTATACTCATCTTCAATCCCAAACACAGCACCATATCAGCTACTAAGAGTAAAATTATCCCAGCTGAAACCAGGACAAAATCATTAGAGAAACCAAAAGCGAAGTGGGTGAGAAGTGGATAAAGGACAACGGAACAAGAGATCTTCAAAGGATGTTGTACTACTGTGTTTCAAACACTAGTCATTTTAGTAAAATGCTGTTTAAAAGCAGGCATTATCTTTTAATTGTACTGTATAATCCCAGCAAAGTTCTGTTACTTTGCCATCAGCCTATATAGGCAACATCCACATTGATGCAGAGTGCTTCACAGAATTTTCCTTAAATATCAATTTCCTGGAGCTTTTTTGGACTACAGCTTTTCAGCCATTATTATAAGACTTTTTAAAAATAGTTTGATATCAAATTTATGTTAGAAAAATAAAGTGTGTATCTTTGCTTCTGAAAAGAAAAAAAATAATCTTTTAGGTCACTAACGTACTATGATGTCAATGTAGGTAAACGTTTAATTTTCAAAGAAAGATAAAAAAAAAAAAAAAAAGGAATTTTTTTATGTTACCAGAAACAATTGTTGCCAATTAGAATCTATGGAAGTCCAATTGTTATTTTCATGATCTACCAGCCACATGCTAATGCAGATTAATGAAAAATGATGCTAAGGACTGACAAAGAGATCATCATTTTTTCAGCATAGTGACCTACTTATTGATGACCTATGCAGAAAAACAAAGATTTTAATCTCTGTTAAGCAGGATCTAGAAGGATATAACTAGAAAAGATTAAAAATATATTATGCTTAAAAAAAAAACAAAACAAACAAACAAACAAGAAAGAATTTTTATGTAAGTTCTCTTTGAGAGCTGTTATTCTTCACAGATAACTTCACTTTGTGTTTCACATGTAAAATCAATTGTCAACCTCAAATGTATAATTTGATGTCTCCTTACCACTTTAATTTACTGCGAACATTGATTGTCAAAATATCTTGTAATTCAAAGTGAATTTGGTTTTTTGAATGTAAAACACGAGGCTCACAATAGCCTTACAAATAGTCCAGCAAAGGTTATGATATTTTTCATTTAAATTTGAATTGTGTTGACAGAATATCAAATGATTTGACAGTGCTCCTGGAAATCAAATGATTTTCACAGGAAAATTAGAGTATGTAATTAAACTCTTTAATATCTTCACTGTTGACACAGGGCAGTTACACAGTGTCAGTGCAGACTGGACAATGAACTAATAGAGAGCAGCCCTGCAAATGAGGGTTTGCAGATATTCATGGATGCAAAACTGGGTATGAACTGACTGTGCTTACAACCCAAAAGGCCAACAGTAGTGGCCAGCAGGGTGAGGGATGGGGTTGTCTCCCTCTGCTCTGCCTTCATGAGGACCTATCTGAGGTACTGCATCCAGGCCTGGGGCTCCCTATACAAATATGGTGCAGAGCTGCTGCAACTGGTCCAGCTGAGGACTATGACCATGATCAGAAAGAGGTCTGGAGCACCTCTTCTATGAAGAAAAGTGGAGGGAGATGGCTCCAGGTTAAGCCTGGAGAAGAGAAGGCTTTGGGGAGTCCTCATTTTGGTCTTTCTGTAAAGGAGACTTAGAGGAAAGACAAGAAAACTTTTTACCAGGGCTTGTAGAGGCGGGAAAGGTTAAGTTACAATAGTTTTAAACTGAAAAGGGCTAGATTCAGATTGGATATAGGGAAGAATTTTTTCATAATGAGGGTGATGATATAGACATTGGAACAGTTATATGAGAAATTTTGCCCAATTTTGGAAGTGTTTGAAGTTTGCTTTGACAGTGGAAGGTGTTCCTGAGCATGGCAGGAGTTTTAGACTAGATGATCATTAGAGTTCCTTCCAACTGAAACCACTTTATGATTCTATGGTTTTATGATCCTGTGCTTTATGGACTACTAAGCTAGCATTGCAGTATTTAGTACTGCCACACATATGGTTAAAAAAATTACTGACAAATATGAATAATTTTTTGTGTGAAATTCCCAGCTGGAATACCATGTAGCAAAAAGCAAAGTTTAGGGCCTATAACACCCTACAATCTTTAGAAACTTAATATGCATATAAATTAGACAATCACAAGAAACACCAAAGCCAGTGTCTCACCTGTCCTGTATAGATGGTCTCCTGTGGGGGCATTAATAAAGAAAGATTCCAATGAACTCTCCACATTTTGAAAAAAGTAGTGATGCTTACAGGAAATACTGACAAGTTCTAACTTTATGATACCCCGAAAACAGTGCTGGTGTGCTCTTTTGAAATATAAGACTTCTGCTTAGTTCTTAATTATTACAGGTGAATATGCAGAGGCATAGTTCTATATTAGGAAACTAAAGAATCAAATTCTGATATTCTCTCAGCTGTCTAGTCTAAAACTAGTGGAAAGTGGAGTTTGATTCCAGTTGACATCATATTTTTCTCTTAGTAAAGGGAATTTTCTCGCGGTCCCACAATAACATTACAGAGAAGTAAAGTTGTCCACTAACAGTGATAATCAGTGTAGGCATGGTTCTGCCATACTCCCGCCCTTTATCTATCATGATTCTTCTTCCCTTCCTCTCTATACACAGTGATGAATCACCTCTCGCTCAACTCAGCAACTGGGTTGATAGGAGCAAAACTTTCCCACATAAATGTTAGGATTTTGGAAGAGCAGATTCAGGATAAAACTCTCCCATAGTAAAATAAGGGAAAAGTTGCTGAAATAGGATTTTGAGTATGTGATTCTAATTTGCTGCTCCTCTTAAAAAATTCTCTCTTCAACACTTTTGGTTTGTGCTATAGCAACCACAGTGTGGTAAAACAGTCCTTGTTCATACAATAACTTGACGAAACATATTTGAGATCTTTCGGTGCTGCAGTGTTTATCATGTTAGAAACACTTAGCTCTGCCTGTGCAGTATTGTCCTTTATAGTCAAGCTAAATCCTGTAACTGCTGATTGCATGGGAGGTGTCTAAATATGGAACAGCTAACTCCTGTGTGGGACCCAGCAGTAAAGGCTTTAAAATAAACCATTTTTCTTATAGAAGAAAATCACTGCAAGAATAAAAATAATCCATGGGAGAATTTTCTGACTGCCTCTAAATGTGGTGCAACATTTAACTCCCACTGTGCCCACCCTTCTGCCGTAGGCCTGTCATGATGCTAAAGGAAGATATTTAAAATAAAATGGGAGACACCCACTATGTGAAACCAAGCTGATCATCATCAGCATTTTGTACAGAATCTGTGTCTTGGAATGAATTATGTATTCTAGTAGTAAAAGCTTCTAGAAATTGTGCCTGAAACTTTTCTATGGTGAAGGAGAACTAAAAAACACATGAAGAAGGTACTGTCTGTCTTATAATGGTATAAATTTCCTTCAACAACAAGAATGTACTAATTTGCATGAAATATAGGCGTTGAAGGAGCAGCTATCTCAGGAGGTGTGGAGATTTAATTTTAGTATAAAGCAAAAAATTAACCACTGCTTTGGTGGGAAACTGCACGGTGTATAAGGGAATTGAGCTGAGAGACTGCTTTGCTTACTGGCTGTTGATTTAACTTCACACAGTGTAACTATAAAGTTTGGCCACTGTCTTGATGTAAGTTTCTGTTCTAGTTACATATGACATTGCATGAAGCTATGTCTGGTATAGGAAAGAAAAATGAATAATATCATAGAATCATTTGAGTTGGGAGGGACACATCTGGTCTACCTCCTCTGTAATAAATAGGAACACCTACAGCTAGACCAGACTGCTTGGAACCCTGTCCAGCCTAACCTTGAATATCTCCAAGAACTGGGCATCCACCACCTTTCTGGACAACTGTGCAGTTGCCTCACTACCCTTATTGTAAAAATCTTCTTTATGTCCAATCTAATTCTTCTCCCTTTCAGTTTGAAATCATTTCCCTTTGTCTTATCACCAAATTGCTATTAGAACTGGCAGTAAGTAATTGAATATTCTTTGGTAAAAAAAATTTTCTTTTTTCCTACATAGCCAAATAAAATGCTTTCAAATCATAGAATCACAGAGTAGTTGAGGTTGGAAGGAACCTCTGGCTGCCAGCTGGTCCAGCAGTGCATCTCTCTTGCCTTTGTCATTGCCCTTTGTGCTCTCCAGGGACTCATTTGGATTGCTTGCTGTATTGTCCTTCCAACAGCTATGAAGATGGCTTAAATCCCCATGAGAACTGGGACTTCCTATGTGTCTGCAGAAGGCCACATATTCAGGTGGCATACAGTAGGCATGCACTACAGTCTCACTGACACTGGTCTGCTCATGAATTCTTACCTGTGAAAAAAATTAGTTGTAGTTCTAAAGTCATCCAAGTCCACACAGCGCTTCATGCATTCCCATATTTTCTCACATATGGAAAGCTTAACATCCCTGTCTCGTGGGTCTGGTTTTCCTAAGAGACATGCACTCCAATCAGCAATACAACAATATGTCTTACCTTAAAAAATGTCTGGCCAGTCATTTTATTATAGCCAGGCATGAGCCAATGAACATACACTTCCTTAAGGAGATATTACTAGCAGAAAACACAGTGACTGGACTTGGTACTCATGCTAAACAGCACAAGGTTCTAATTATGTATACAGTAAAGACATTAACTATGAATAGAACTTGGAGCTTCTTCCTAATCCCAAGTATTTCCCGCTCATACACTCCAAATCTCAATTTTCTTTTCCAATCAAAAACATGCTTCCCTAATCAAACTCAGTGCATTCATTATACCAGGTAATAGAAGAATAAGACTGCTCTTATATATGATCTAAAAAAAAAAAAAAAAAAATCACTATCTCATTCAGTAGTCAGCATTCATGAAGATAAAGATAGATATCTTCAGAACAACAATATTCACTAAAACATTGAATCCAAAGATTTTTTTTTTTTTTTTTTTTTCAAGGTGCTGGGTTCAAAAGGAAGACAATAGTGCTAAGGAAATTTTTTCTCTTTTTTTTTTTTTGTGTGTGTTTGAACTGTATGATGAAAAATGCTGAAAAAGAGAATTTCAAACAAGTTTTATGCCTGCAAATTGTTCTGTGCAAATATTGCCTTGGAATGGGAATTAATATTGCAATCAGATTCAAACAGAGAAAATTTGAACACCTGCATGTAAAAAGTGAACTATTGGAGTTGCTGAATTCTCCTCATTTTCTATTAAAAAAAATGAATAATACTGAATACAACAAAAATGCATGTTAAATGACAACTGAGTGTAAAACATAGAAATGATAGTGATTTGTAATATCTTTATTCTGCAATACTGCTGTCTGGAGATTTTTCATAGTAGTTAGTATAAATTCATTTGCACATGCCTTGTCATGGGTAGCAGTCAATGTAGTTAATATTGCAGCCACACTTTCCTGTTGCCCCATTTCATTGCTGATACTTATCTTGCTTATATGAAACTCTAAGCTCCATTATATTCACTTCCATGTTTAAATGTCAAATGTAACATTTAATTCTTTCTTTTCCCACACTATTTTTTCTTCCTTTCTTCTCTTATCCTGTCAGATTTGCTTATTGATTCTATGGGAAACTTGTTCTATGCATATTTATATTCTACAGCATTGCTGCCCCAATTCTGAGAAACATGAAGTGGAGGCATGTTTTTCCTTTGGTTTGTAGTAGAACATTTGATTACTAAGGCTGTTTTTATGATGAGCTCGGAATCTTGAAATATCGAAGTTTATGACTATCTTGAAACTGAACAAATGTAGGTGGCTTTTAGCACTGAATCGCAGACTTTGCAAAAAGAAAAATCTGTACTTCAAGCTTCTGAATACAACTGAAAAAGAGATGTGAGAGCAGTAAGAGTGCTGTAAGTGCACTTTATTATAGTCTGAGTTGGAATAATTGGAATGTATCATACCTATTAAGAGGGCTCTGATAGTCTTTTGTCCAGTAATCAAGCAAAGCTTCTTCTTTCTCCATGTGATGTAGACTTTTTCTTTAATTCGGTTGATGAAGCACAGCAGTAGCTCTAAAGGTCTCAAGAGAAGATGTATGCATCTAAATTTGTTTCTGAATTCGATCTGACGAATGTTAGAGCTTTCTGAAAGCAAATTATCACTGCATAAAAAAGTATAGACTAGGTGTTCAGGACTTTGATAAAGTACCATATGTGCCTCCGTATTTATACATACAGAGGATTTAGGTTGCAGTGGCAGGTGCTGAGGTATCTAAAGAGTCTCAAAGCAGTTGGAGGATATTTTGAACCATATGTGCAGAAAAAGCTCTTACAGTGGTACAGTGACAAAAGCAAAGGAATACAACTGAGAGGGGCAAAATAGACTGCTTATACTTACTCATAAACTTCTTTTTTTTTTTCCCTAATGAAAGAGGGTTCCTGTAGGAGCTACATCTGTGGGTAACCTTCATTTTGAAAAACAATAATAATTATTATTATATCTGTATATAGTTTACTAACATATTTATGTAAGTTTTTTATATCTGAATGACATCAAATCAGAATGAACACTGATTTACTTCAATCTGTATTTCTTCATACATAGTGTTTATCAATCAGTGAGTCTAATATTGGTACAGTGCAGTTACACTGACCACAAAGACTTGAAGTAATTATGCCTCAGACCAGTCACTAGAGCGTTGCAGGAGTCTTAAACTGAACTTAAACTGAACTTTTTGGGGATAAAGAAATAGGACAAAAACTATCCAGTGCAAGACACATCTAGATGGATAGTAAGATTAGGATAACAAATGCATATCCATATAAGCTGCTACTAAGTGTTTAACAACAACAATGGCAATACATTCTCCTTGCTCCAGTGATGCTGAACTATCTGCCTCGACTCTGTATTACAGAAACAATTCACAAGCCCCCTAAAGGTGAGAGAAAACACATTCTAGATGAAACGTGACTATTAGCAGGCACACATTCAGTTACCAAAATGGCGACAGCATTTGTAAGACACATATAATATTTGGTAATTTGGATGCATGGATTCCCCATTTTTATTTTAACATTATGTGTCTCTTAGATTTGTCTCTCACACTGTGACTATTCTGAGTCTGATTTATGTTTATGTCTTTTTTTTTTTTTTTTTAAGGGAGTTATTTTCTTATACTTAGGTTCTACCTTAGAATCTCTTAGGAGCTGACACTCAGGCAGTGCATAATCATCACTTATTGAAGAAGGTATTTTATTGGGACCAATTGATATACTTCTGTGGTATTTACAGTGTATCCTTTGTGGTCTCCAGATGGAATTTAAGATGCTGGTTATGACCCATGAAGTCCTAAATGGCCTATCAAGAATTAAATCTATCCTCGTGCTGTTTAGCCACAGCTGCTACCAACTGATATATAAGAGACATTGTAGTTGGCAGAATGTTATCCACGAAAGCTCTTTCTCTCCTCTTGAGTGCAAAGCGGTTTGAAATTGGCAGATTTCTGGGAAGCCTGCAGCAGATGTTCAGTATAGCTGTTTGGAGAGCAGTAGAGGCAAGGACTGGAGGAGGTAAACTTCTGCCTGAAATTTCTGAAAGATACTGACATTCACTTGAGATCTTAAGTCTCATCATTATCGTATCAATTATTTTAGACTGCCAAGTAGCAATAAATAACATAATCATATCTGAGCAATGGAAGCTTGTTAATTAAAAAAACATCTAATACTTAACTGATCTTCCGAAGCACTATCCTTACCTCAGAATAATGATTAATGAAACACAGTAACAAACAATGTACTAAATCTGCAAAACATTAATAAAACTTATTTTGCATGTACTATTAAAAATGATTCATTCTAAACAGCATTTGTCAAAAATTTTAGTATTTTTGACAAATATATTGAACTTGTTTGCTTAGGTAATGGTATACAGAGGTTGGATGACTGACAAAATTGAGTACTGGTCATGGAATAATTATTTTTTCACTCTGCTGTTTACATCTCTCAAAAGTCCAGTCATCTGAGGTTAGATTTCCTCCCCTAAGAGAGTACAGGTACCTAGAAGATTGTAACCAGCTAAAACATACATAGTTAAAATCACTAAGGGTACAATGTGGTTGGTATTGATGGAATTTATGATTTATATATTTTAGTCTAGTTGAATACTTGGGGAAAATCTATAGTTTCCCCATCCACACCCAAAACAAATCCAAAATAAAATCCAGCCATGCAATGCAAGCTGAGGAGGAAATGAATTCCCTGGCAGTGTCAGGGAAGTAGAAGCCGTCAGTCACACTTCCATATTACGCAGAACATATGAGCAAAGCAAATTTTTGCTTTGTTTTTCTTTGCTTTTTTTTTTTTTTTTTTTTTTTTTTTAATCATCATCAGACAATGGAAAAGATCTCATTTCACAGTCCAATTAATTTTAAAAGAATGTGAATCACCTAAGGGTAGAATGCTGACAGACAATAGAAGGACTAAGGCCTAAGGCATTCAGTAGGCCTGAGGCATTATACAGACATATGTTTTTAAAGCTTATATAAAGCAAACAAGCAGAAATAACAAAAAACTACGCAGCATTTTTTATTCTCTCTCAGGATAATAGAAAGAAGAAACAAAATGTGGCTACGAATATTTCATGTATCCTAGGTGGACAGATGAACAAGAATGAAAACCCTAGAACCAGTAGTAGATACTGCACTGAATCTAAACAGAAATAGTGTTTGGAGTTTCAAGTAGGATGCAGTCTGGTTCTAGCTAGGGGTACCTTTAGTTTCTGAGTAGGCATAGCAAAGAATGTCCTCAAGAGATCTTTTTTTTTTTTTTTCTTCCTTAAGCGTCAGATTTACAATATTCAAAAATTTATTGAATTCCACTGAATGGAACGGACGTATTAGAAGAAATTTAGGAGATGCCATTTTGAAAAGAAGAAGAAAAAAAAGCTAGTTGAATTTTTTCATGTATTAAGTTAAATAGCATTTAAGTACTCCTTGAAAATTGGTCACGTTCACACTATTTGTTAAGTGAATAGACTTGTTAAGAACATTAGAATTGCTACTTCTCTGCTTTGATAAAGGCAGAGAATTATTACTACTTAATAATGTAGTATTTTGTATGTATTGTATTACTACTCAATCATCAGCAATGTTGCACATAGTTGAGATCGGTTTGCTTTCAGGTGTTGAAGAGTCAAGATATAGAGGCGATTTTAAAATTGTTTTCCAATAAGCATGATACAACATTGCTTGAAGGCATTACGTTCAAAGGCTGGTTTGTGCAAAGAAACAGAGGTACCAGAATCTTATTGTCTCCCTATTCAGAAAACACTTCATGTCTCTCTCAGTATTTTCAAAACACAAAAGTTGGGGTTTTGCCATACTTTGGCAACTTTTGGAACAGTAATATGGGAATTTTGGGGGCTATACAATTTTTGATGGCCAGATGAAGCAAAGTACTTCAAAGCCTCTTAGAAAAAAACACTCTCTCTCAAGTATGCTGATAGTTTTTAGAGGAAATGCAGAGGCTGGCTGAGGATAACAGGTTATTATTTATTACTGCCAGATTAAAAGGTGTCCTCATAGTTCAGGACATCATAAGAACAAGCCTTGCAGGCCGACGATGTTGAATAAGCTGTTACTACTCGTGACACGTAGCTGAAGGTGCTCCGCGTTTTGTCTCTCGGTTTCAAGTACATTTCCACATGGGTTGCAGTTCTATCGCTAGGTGGGAGTATTGCTCACCCAAATCAGCCTTGTTCAGAAGCGGTTTGGTTTTCGGTGGAGTAATAGGAACTGCATACTCTGATGTTTTAATTACTGAGTGGCAGAGGGACAAGCTCCAAACAGCTAACTCCCTTTAATTTTAATGTAATTAAACGTATGTTAGGAGATTAGGAGTGAATTTTTTGGAAGGCCACGCATAGAACAAAAAATTATTAGGTTAAAAAACACTTTATCTAATAATTGTCCAGCTCCTTTTGTATTCTTTCTGTATTTGACTTTATTTCTTGGCCTTCGTCACCTCCCTCTTCCCCTCAGGTTCTGTAATCAGCTGTCTATGAGTATTAGCATCTCACAGAACTGAGATTTGTCTCATCTTGACAACTGAAAATCTTCCCTCACAAAGAACAGCTTTCTTTGCAGTCTGTAAACACTTCCATGTCATTGTTCCTGAAATAGTTTTACCCACTGCTTTGTCTGCAAAAGGTTCAGCAAACAGAAACTAAACAGAAATTAAACAAAATGAGATACTGCTTGAATTATGCCAAGACTTTACAGAAAATCACTTATTACTTACTGGTAACATTTATTCATTTTCCTCCAAGCATAAATGTTCAGGTCCCTCACCTGTGCATATTCACCATGTGCTTGCTACAGCATCTGTAACAGAATCTACCTGTGAGATGTCAATTAGTTCTTTACACCTGCTGGTCTTCAGCTCTGCTTGGGAAAAGCTAGGAATGATTTTCAAAATGCAACAACTCTCAATTGTTTCAAATGTGGTGACTGTAACATGATCCGTAGTCACATCCAGTTCCTCAAGCTCATTCACTACATTCTGTTTGCAAAGCTCAGTTTTCTGTTTAGGAGAACAATGATGTTAGATATTAGTAGGGATGTTCATTATACCCTTTAAGGGTAGGTCCAAAGAAATTGGAGCAAAACATTTGTATGTTACAAACTAGATTCCACTTCCATGTCTCACGTGTCAAAGCCTCTTTAAAGTGGCATCCATTATATATTACTTACAGAATAGTACTCCCTCCTGTTTTACAGTTCTCCTGCTAATTCCTAATAAAGTTCATTTAAAAACATTCAAAATGTGATCCCTGAATTACCCCTTGGATATGTAGGGTAAAGCATGCCACTGAAGATTTTTTTTAACCCAATTGTGATATGGAAAAAAAAGCGCTTTCTCCTCCACATTGACTCTTCATTCACTATTTTGGAAAGATGCCAAAAGTAAGACCAAAATTGCAGAAATTCAGTATCCGTTTTCTATGTATCAGTGTTGGGTTTTTTCGTTTGTTCGTTTTGTTTTGTTGTTGTTTTTAAGCTGTATAGAAAAGATACAGACTTCTTCTCTCATCTTTCCAAAGGAACAAGAAATAGTGATAAACATCTTCTACATTTTACTCCCTTTATGTGTAGTTATGAAAAACAAGTTCATAGTTTATGGCAACATCAGGACAGCTACCCATCTTTTTGAGAACAGCAGTCTGTTGCCTCGTGTACATTCAGAAGAAAGTACCCTGGTGAACAGTGTAGCTCAGGAGTTGCAGTACCAAGCACCTTATTTTGTGTTTTATAGCTTACTCTCTCTGGGAATTATTACTGATAAGCTGCCATTTGAAGATGGTGTCAGCTACCTACAAACTGACAATTTCCTGTCCATTTCAGGACGAAGTATCTTTGGATTCAGTCACGTAGGAAAGAATGGCTACACTTCTACACCAAATTGTTCCACAATTTGAATTTGCATTTGTTAAAAACTGCTGCATTTGTGAAAGGGGAATGGTGTAAATTTCCCATGTGGATAACTGGGCTGGATTATGACTTGTCTGTACCTCCTATGAAAAGGAAGACTATAAGTTTTCTTCCTCTGCACAAATTACTTTGAGGCAGCTGCAATTACTGTTCCTCTTACTTTCCTGCAGCACTTGTAGAGTGATGGGAGATGGCTGTATGAAATTGAGGGTGAAGTGGACTATGAAAATACATTTGTAGGTTCAGTAAGGAATTGATGTTTCTGACATAGCTCCAAATTTATAGCATTTAATTACTCCTGGCCTAATGTTAGATCTTAAAAGCATCAACTAGCACTCCTTTGTATCAGAACTAAAGTTGATTTTCATGTGACATTGCTAAAACATTGTTAAATAGGTAAAACTATTTTTTCCTAATCTAATTTTCTAATGTTTAGAAATAGGTGTGAGCAAATATCCTAATGTTCTCTCTTTCTTCCTACACCATTTGGGATCTCAGGGTCCTCCTGCTTCTCTGTATGTAACTGTCTGCTACAGGTACCACAGTGTTTGTACTTAAGATGACACGTACAATAGATTGTCAACGGTTTATGGGCTGGTCCGGCCCAGTTCCGTGACCAGCAGGGCGGAGGGATCTGCGGATCCGCGCCTCTGGGAAAGGGGAAGCAGGGGACCCCAAAATACTTGAAAACAACAGCACTAATCTGAGGTGGAACAAATGATTTTACTAAATATAGTATTAGTAAAATACAATGAGAGAGAGAGAGAGAATCTGTTTGAATTGTATAGACCTCACCACAATGCTGGGGTGAGAAGTGCAGTCCAGTTGAGTGACTGAAGTACAGACGGCAAAGTGCAGATGGCGAAGCGCAGGCAGCGAAGCGCAGATAGCGAAGCGCAGACAGCGAAGCGCAGGCGAAGAAGAAAGATCAGGTGACCTTGCATGGAGTTATATCCCCTTGCTGACCGCAAAGCCTCCTGGGGAAATGCAGTTCTTCTCCGTCGGACGAACATTCGGCAGATATCAAACCCCACCCCCAGTGCATTACATGATGTTATGGTGTGGAATACTGATGACCAAAAATCATAAAACCATGACATTCCACCCCTTATTCTACATCACTACATCATGCTTAACACATGGGATTACAGACTGCACTCCCCCAACATCAAATTCCCTTGTGGTACACACTGAACATCCCCGTTTTTCTGCATCACCCACCAGGTGGACCCAGGTCCCTGGGCAAAGACAGTTCCGCGAAGAGGTTTGCCCTTCCCAGAAGCAGGAAAAACCCAAACTGCTTTTCCTAACATGTTCTTTACATGTACTACAGGGACCTTATCTCCCTCTACAATATGTAGGGAGCTGGATTGGGTAGGACCATCTCGACTGATTGATCCTCTGGTGTTAACCAGCCAGGTGGCTTCTGCCAAATGCTTCTCCCAGTGTTTAAATGTTCCGCCACCCATTGCTTTCAACATGGTTTTTAACAACCCGTTGTAGCGTTCGATCTTACCAGAGGCTGGTGCATGATAGGGGATATGATAAATCCACTCGATGCCATGTTCTCTGGCCCAAGTATCCACAAGTGAATTTTTAAAATGAGTCCCATTATCTGACTCAATTCTTTCCGGGGTGCCATGTCGCCACAGGATTTGCCTCTCCAGACCTAATATGGTGTTTCGGGCGGTAGCATGGGGTACTGCATATGTTTCGAGCCACCCGGTTGTTGCCTCCACCATGGTGAGCACATAATGCTTACCATTGCGAGATCGTGGCAAAGTGATATAATCAACCTGCCATGCCTCCCCATATTTGTACTTTTGCCATCGCCCTTCCTCCCAGAGAGGTTTCATCCTCTTAGCTTGTTTAATTGTGGCGCATGTATCACAGTCATGAATGATTTGTACAATGGCATCCATAGTTAAGTCCACCCCTCGGTCTCTGGCCCATTTGTATGTTGCGTCTCTCCCTTGATGACCTGAGGTCTCATGGGCCCACCGAGCTAAAAATAACTCACCCTTGTTCTGCCAGTCCAGGTCTATTTGAGCCACCTCAATTCTGGCAGCTTGGTCTACCTGATGGTTATTTCGCTGATCTTCTGTAGCTCTACTCTTGGGCACATGAGCATCTACATGACGCACCTTTATAACCATATTTTTTGTTCGGGTAGCAATATCTTTCCATAGGTCAGCAGCCCAAATAGGCTTGCCCTTTCTTTGCCAATTATTTTGCTCCCACTGCTGTAACCACCCCCATAAGGCATTTGCTACCATCCATGAATCAGTGTAGAGATAGAGCATTGGCCACCTCTCCCGTTCAGCGACATCTAAGGCCAGTTGGACAGCCTTTACCTCTGCAAATTGGCTTGATTCTCCTTTCCCTTCGGTGGCCTCTGCAACTTGTCGTGTGGGGCTCCACACAGCAGATTTCCATCTGCGATGCTTTCCCACAATACGACACGATCCATCTGTGAACAGGGCATATTTCTTTTCATTCTCTGGTAATTCATTGTATGGTGGGGCTTCTTTAGCACGAGATACATCTTCTGCTGGTGGTGTTCCAAACTTTTTACCTTCAGGCCAGTCCATGATGACTTCTAGGATTCCTGGACGGCTGAGGTTCCCCATCCGTGCTCGTTGTGTAATCAGTGCAACCCACTTACTCCAAGTGGCATCAGTAGCATGATGGGTGGAAGGAACCTTTCCCTTGAACATCCAGTTCAGCACTGGCAGTCGAGGTGCCAGAAGGAGCTGTGTTTCAGTACCGACTACTTCGGAAGCAGCCCGAACCCCTTCATACGCAGCTAAGATCTCCTTTTCAGTTGGAGTGTAGCCCTCCTCCGACCCCCTGTAGGCTCGACTCCAGAATCCCAAGGGTCGGCCTCGGGTCTCTCCTAAGGCTCTTTGCCACAAACTCCAAGTGGGGCCTTTCTCTCCAGCAGCAGTGTAGAGGATGTTCTTCACATCCTGTTCCATCCGTACTGGCCCCAGGGCCACAGCACGGGCTATCTCTTGTTTAATCTGCTCAAAAGCCTGCTGCTGCTCAGGACCCCACACAAAATCATTCTTCTTCCGTGTCACCTGATAAAGTGGGCTTACAATGAGGCTGTAGTTTGGAACATGCATTCTCCAAAAACCCACTACACCCAGAAACGATTGTGTCTCTTTCTTATTAGTGAGGGGAGACATGGCAGTGATTTTGTTGATCACATCTGTCGGGATGTGACGACGGCCATCTTGCCACTTTATGCCTAGGAACTGAATCTCCTGGGCAGGTCCTTTCACTTTGCTTCGCTTAATAGCAAAACCAGCACGGAGAAGGATCTGGATTATTTGCTCTCCTTTCTCAAAAACTTCCTTTGCTGTGTTGCCCCACACAATGATGTCATCAATGTACTGTAAGTGCTCAGGAGCACCTCCCTGTTCCAGTGCAGCTTGGATCAACCCATGGCAAATGGTTGGACTATGTTTCCACCCCTGGGGCAAACGGTTCCAGGTATACTGAATGCCCCTCCATGTGAAAGCAAACTGTGGCCTACATTCTTTGGCCAAAGGAATGGAGAAAAAGGCGTTAGCAATGTCAATGGTGGCATACCACTTAGCTGCTTTTGACTCCAGTTCGTATTGGAGTTCTAACATATCTGGCACAGCAGCACTCAATGAGGGTGTAACTTCATTCAGGCCACGGTAGTCCACCGTCAGCCTCCATTCTCCACTGGCTTTACGCACTGGCCATATGGGGCTGTTAAAAGGCGAGTGAGTTTTGCTGATCACTCCCTGATTCTCTAATTGATGAATTAACTTCTGAATGGGGAGCAAGGAATCCCTGTTGGTGCGATACTGCCGTCTGTGCACCGTTTTTGTAGCTATCGGTACCTGTTGCTCTTCCACTTGTAGCAACCCCACAACAGATGGATCTTCTGATAGGCCAGGCAAAACAGATAACTGCTTAACACCTGTGTCTACAGCAGCTATTCCAAAGGCCCATTGATACCCTTTGGGATCCTTAAAATATCCCCTTCTGAGGTAATCAATACCAAGTATACATGGAGCCTCTGGGCCAGTCACAATAGGGTGCTTTTGCCAGTCTCTACCAGTGAGGCTGATTTCGGCCTCCAACATAGTCAGTTCTTGGGAACCTCCTGTCACCCCATGAATATAAATTGATTCTGTCCCTTGGTGACTCGAGGGCATTAGAGTGCACTGTGCACCAGTATCCACCAGGGCCCTGTATTTTAGTGATTCTGATGTGCCAGGCCATCTAATCCACACAGTCCAATAAACTCTATTATCCCTTTCCCCCCCCTGGCTGGGGGCAGGGCCCCTCTATTTGTTACCTCCGTTGTCTGCAGCAACTGGAGCAATCACCTTTCTGGAGAAGTTCACCTTGGTGGTTGATTTGTCTTGTAATTCTTTTACCCGTGCTTGAAGTGCTGGAGTAGGTTGCTTATGCCACTTCTTCATATCTTCTCCATGGTTGCGTAGGTAATGCCACAAGGCAAAACGTGACGTGGTCTTACTGTTGTCACTTGTTCGAGCAGGAGGACGTCTTCTTTTGATAGCTGAGACGTTGGATGACACTGACTGGGAGGAAATCAAGTTGATTAGCCCCTCAAGTAGGCTGTTTTGGGAATTCTGTTCCTCATTGGATGTATCTGTTACCACCATGTATTCATCGGCATCAGGCACGATTGATAGTTTACCTATTATATCTTCTTGTTTGTTCTCCATTCTGTCCAGCTTTTCAGCTACTTTTTCAATGGCTGAAACACAAGCTCGTAGAGGGCTTAAATGTAACTCAAAGTCTTGAAGTTTATTAAGCAACTCATTTATAAGGGGTCTTCTTTCCCCTCTGCCATACATAGCTGCAAATGTACTGGCGTACCTTTCTGGTGCAGTCTTTGTGAATGTACGCCACATGTTTGGTGTACACCTGGCTCTCTCGGGATCATGCTCTTGGTCTGGCTCATCAGGAATGAAATCGGGGCTATGTAGTGTTTCCACCACAGCACATTCTCTCAAATAACGGATGCCTTCTTCCATATCAGCCCATTTCTTCTTCTCAGGCATCAGATCATCTTTGAAGGGGTATCTTTCTTTTACAGCTAACAACATCCGCTTCCAGAGGGTGAAGGCCTGGTTCTGGCATGTACTAATACCTCTGTCAATGGCTGAGTCCCTAGCAATGCCACCCAGTTGGCGAGCTTCTCTACTATCTAGCCACACACTGTTGGCCCCATTGTCCCAGCATCGAAGTAACCAAGTAGCAATAGGCTCATTTGGGTGGCGTGAGAAGTCTTTTCTCAGACTTCGAATTTCATTCATTTTCAGAGATCGATCAACAAAGGTAACAATATCTTGCTCACCTCTTGCTCTTCCAGGACTTCTTGCCCTTGTAGGTGTTGGTGACCGTGGTCTTACTGAGGGCCCCTCCCCTGGACTCAGAGGTGCTTCTCTTGGCCCTCGGAGCCACTCCTCTGGACCTCTTTCCTCCTCTTTTTTCTCTTCTAACTGAGTCGAGATTCGCTTTGTTTTCCGTCCTCTTACAGGGGCAACTGACATCGATTGTGGTGCCTCCTGTGGTTGATCAGGTTGGTCAGTTCCAATGCTCTCATCCTCCAGTTCAGCTTGGAGCTTGTTTCGTTCGATTATGACAGTATCTAGCTCAGATTGGAGGGTGTGTTGTTGAGATTGAAGATTGTCGAGCTTGGATTGCAGGGAGTCTCTCTCAATTCGGAGGGCATCTCTCTCAGATCGGAGGTTTTTCCTCTGGAGCAGGAGACTCTCTCGCTCATTTTGAACTTTTTCCCTGAGACTCTCCCTTTCAATTTCAGAAGCTCTCTCTCTCTCCAGGATAGTATTGAATAAGGCCCGATAAGCATTAGCCAGGCCCCAAATCATATGTGCCTCCTCAGAACTGCCCAAGCCGCAACATTCCTGCCTTAAATAGCTGTTTAGACTCTCGGGGTCTTTCAGGTGTTCTGGAGTAAAGTTCCATGAGACTGAAGATTTCCATCTGTCTAAAGTCTTTCCCAGACCTCTCCACACTCCCTGCCACTCAGTATTCTCTGGTTTTGGGGAGGACATGCTCAAAATATAATAAATACTAATACTGAGCGAAATGATGAGCAATACATTCAGGGAGATTAGTAATGCGACTAGGTGTTCATTCAAAAACTGCATTACAGGCTGAAAGGTGAGACTGGAAACCTTAAAAAATCCCAGTCCTGTAAAATTGACAGCTGTCTCCGGAATTGTAAGCCACATTGTACGAACGTGCCAGGTCCATATTTCCACCCATGTTTTCAATTGATTGTATATGCCGATTGCTCCATAGAGCAAGGTGGCCAGCTTAATTAATGCCCAGTATGTTTTGAGCATTAGGAAAGAAGAGGCAGCAGCGTGCAGCCCTTTAAGAGTCAGTTTCACTACAGAAAGCATTTTTTTTTTTTTTTTTTTTTCTTTTTTTTACAGAGGCAAGATAGTAAAGCTCAGAGTTTACAAATATCCTACGATACTGGCAGTCCGCCTGGAGTTCTCAAGGTCACGTTTTCAGAGAGTAGTGGTAAAACAGATAAGCTTTCCCAACGGAACTCTCCGAGAGCAGAGAGTCTAAACAGCTAGAAAGCAACTGTTGCCCGCATTCTCCACCAAAAATGTCAACGGTTTATGGGCTGGTCCGGCCCAGTTCCGTGACCAGCAGGGCGGAGGGATCTGCGGATCCGCGCCTCTGGGAAAGGGGAAGCAGGGGACCCCAAAATACTTGAAAACAACAGCACTAATCTGAGGTGGAACAAATGATTTTACTAAATATAGTATTAGTAAAATACAATGAGAGAGAGAGAGAGAATCTGTTTGAATTGTATAGACCTCACCACAATGCTGGGGTGAGAAGTGCAGTCCAGTTGAGTGACTGAAGTACAGACGGCAAAGTGCAGATGGCGAAGCGCAGGCAGCGAAGCGCAGATAGCGAAGCGCAGACAGCGAAGCGCAGGCGAAGAAGAAAGATCAGGTGACCTTGCATGGAGTTATATCCCCTTGCTGACCGCAAAGCCTCCTGGGGAAATGCAGTTCTTCTCCGTCGGACGAACATTCGGCAGATATCAAACCCCACCCCCAGTGCATTACATGATGTTATGGTGTGGAATACTGATGACCAAAAATCATAAAACCATGACATAGATATATACATTTAACCTCTTCTTAAATTAATCCACACTTTGTTGGACACTACATCAGTTGTTCACTACATTAGTTTTTGAATTAAAGATCGTATAACATTACAAACTTACCAATTTTGTAGTGACTCTTGTTAACATACATTGATATGAAAAAGAACAGGTGGAATTCTGAGCCAAATAACAATAGAAAATACAAATAAAAGTGATTGTTTAATGGGTAGGTAGGCTGTATCTCTCTGCAGCCATTCAGACTCTCTTCTAGGTGTAATCCTGGTTCTAAGGTTTTCTATATTCATTTCTTGAAATTAATCGGATTAGGAACTGCACAGCACACATTCAGAGGAAGAAAGAAACAAAAGAGGCAATACTTTCTTTTAGAACAATATTCTGTGGAAAATTTGCCCCAAAGATTCTGCGTAGAAGAAAGTCTGCTTACCTTACAGCAATATGTAAAAAGCTCCCAGAAGCCCCATTTTTTCACTAGTTCCTTCCTATGAAAAGGTGGACTGTCACAGAAGTACTTGCTAGCTCCTTGACAGAAGTGAAGGCTTTTTAGTAATACAGACTTTTCTTGCCGTCAGTGCCTAGTTCATCTACCCACAGTGGATGTTGATTTGATAGTTATTTTCCTTTGGCATTACGTGCTGCATCTAATGATATTTTAATGAAGTTTATTCTTTTCTGAATGGGTTTTTATGTTTGCTAAACCACAAATACCATTTCACACACTACTAATACATGGTATACTGAATGGTTTGTTTATACTATCTGATTAAATCCTGGTTAATGTGGCATGAAATATTTTTAAAAATGGCTTTATTATGCAGGAGTATTATAATTACCATTAACAATTATTCATAAAAATACATCAATTAAACTTGTAAATGGGTCATCTAGCATTCTTGTGATGCTTCACAGCTGAAGGAGAGACAAATTTTGTTTTTATACAGAAGTGTCACCTGAGATGATGTTTCTTCCTAGGTTGTCACTGACAGATAAACAATGATAATTAAAAAATCTGTAAATAATTTTCATGTATTTTACAATCAACATCAACAAAACTCCCCATAACAACCCTGGAGATAAAAAAAATATATAACAACTGAAGTAATAAAAATTTTCTGGCTGCAGAAAGAAGTGAAAATCTGTCAATGTTATATTGCTATATTTCTCCATATTGGTGTAGGACCATTGGTTTTATGCTTTTCAGTTGATAAGTGGAGGCCACTTTTGAAAATCAAAGCTAATAAATCCCACTGTTGAAAAGATTGGATGAGGAATTCTCCAGTACAACTGTTTTGCTATTCTGGGGCAAGGTTGAGCATGCTGGGATGCAACAGAGTATGAAAAATCTTGCTTTTATAAGTTTCTGTTTTTCATTCAGTTATTTGAGAGGTGTTCTCTGAGTTAAAGCCATCTCAAAGCATACGCTGTGAGAAACTTGTTTGTCATTACAGAGACTCAAACTCACATTTTTCCTTGGCATGACCTCAACTTAACTGTGAACACCAGCCATTTTTTAAGACTTAATTCTGGATGTTTGCAGGCAGTCTAGTTTTTGCATTTCTTTTTAGCTAATACACTTAAAATAAATTTCAGCTTTAATTTTAAAAGCTAAATTTCCTTTGAGAGCCTTTCACTAGAATTCCATTTTCAATCCACAAATGGAATATGTTCAGCTACATAATTTTAAGTCAGAAAATAATAACTATCCTAATTTACAGAGCAGCAAAGAACGATTATCATTTGCTTTCACCTTCCATATTTTTGACAGACTCATATGAATTCATCTTATGGACAGCACTGTTTGGAATGGCCAGAATGTCAGTCAAGTTACACCTTGACCAAGATGAAGAACACAAAAAAATCTGTGTTGAGAAGTTTAGTTTAAGAGTTTAAGGTGAGATTGGAACTCTAGGAATATCTCCAAAATTTTCAACGCTACTCCTTTCTGCTAGAGGCTCCATGTCAGGCAGTTCTCCCTGACTGTGATGTAGAGCATGTTTTTTACATCTTGTCTTGCCCAGACTGGCCCAAAGGCTATTGCATGAACTATCTTTTGTTTAATTTACTCAAAGACTGGTAGTTGTTCAGGGTCCCAAGTGAAATCATTCTTCTTCTGGGTCACTTGATAGAGAGGGTTTACAACAGACTTCAGAAAATGCGTTCTCCAAAACCCACAACACCTAAGAAAGCCTGAGTTTCCTTTTTGCTAGTCTGTGGGGACATAGCAGTTACTATGTTGATCACATCCATGAGTATCTGACAATATCCATCTCACCGTTTTATTCCCAAGAATTGGATCTCCCATGAAGGTCCCTTGACCTTACTTTACTTTACGGCAGAACAGTTTTTTAGTAGGATTTGAATTATTTACTTCCCTTTCTAAAAACTTTCCTCTGCTGTGTTGCCCCACATGATGTCATCAATGTATTGCAGGTGTCCAGGAGTTTCTTCATGTTCCAGTGCAGTCTGGATCAGCACATGACAAATGATATGGGCATGTTTGCACCTCTGGGGCAGTCAATTCTGGGTATCCTAGATTCTCCTTTAAGAGAAAGCAAACCATGGCCTGCACTCTGCTTTCAGGGATACTGAGAAAAACGCATAAGCCATGTCAGTTGTGTCACACTACTCGACTGCCTTCGACTCCAGTTCATGTTGGACTTCTAGCAGGTCTGGCACAGCAGCTCTTAGCAGTGGTGCGACTTCATTCAGGCTGCAACAATCCACTGTCAGCCTTCCCCTTCAATTGGATTTTTGACTGGCCATATGAGACTGTTAAAGGGTAAGCAACTCTTGCTGATTACTACTTGGCTCTTCAGTTGATGAATCAGCTTATGCATGGGAATCAGAGTCTCAACTGGTGCAGTACTCCTGCTGGTGCATTGTTGTAGAAATCAGCACCTGCTGTTCCTGTATGCTTAGCAATCCCACAACAGAAGGATTCTCTGAAAGACCAGGGAAGGTAGACAGTTTCTTAATCTCCTCCATCTCCAGTGCAGCTATACCAAAACTAACTTTCTGAGTCCTTGAAGTACTCTCTCCTGAGATAGTCTACAAGGATGCACAAAGCCTCTAGGCCAGTTGCAATGGGTGCTTTTTACATTCATTTCCAGTTAGGCTCACTTGGCCCCCAGTACAGTTAGTGTTTGAGATTCCCCTGTCACTCTAGAAATACAGATGTGTTCTTCCCCTTTGTAACTTGATAACATTGGAGTACACTTTGTTCTGGTATTCACTAGAGCCTTATACTTTTGTGTTTCTGATGTGCCAGGCCATCAAATCCATGTAGTCAATAAACTTGATTGTCCTTCTCCTTCACCTGGCTAGAGGCAGGACTCCTCTTGTCCTGGTTATTGTATTCTTCACTCACTTGAAGTCATGAATGCAAATCAAAAGGCTATTTATTAACCTCAGAAATAAGAGCAGATCATCTTTATCTTGGAGACTGTTCACTGAAACCTTTTTCATTCGTTTTTCCCTCTAACTCATGTTGTCTGTGTCTCTAAGCAGATTTTCCGTCCTTCTTCCACATATCCTCTCCAACAAGTAAAACCACAGGGTGACATGTGGAATGAATCCCCATCCCCTGTATCTCCTCCCTGAAGCAGTGGAATACTGACTTTTAATTACTACGGTACTGTTCTGCACAGGTGGGGAGTGTACTGACTGAATTGCTGGAAATCCATGAGCAGGTTCTCCACAGCTGAGACAGAAGATCAGAAGGGATGGAAGAAGAAAGATTTTCTCCATATTGTCTAAGCAGGCTAGCAATTTCATCAACCACTGGTTTTTCATTATCTTTCCAGATCACTGTTGTCAGTGCGCTGGCATATGATGGTGGATATAAATTTCTGCCACATGATCTTCAGGCAACTGATTGTCATGTGGATCTTCAGATAAAGGATCATTATCCAGGTCAATACGATACATTATTTCCAGTACGGCTAATTCCCTCAGGTACTGGATAATTTTGTCTGTGGTGGTTCACTTGCCTGAGATACCGGACTGTTCTTGAAGGGATACCTTTTCTTCACGGCTGACAACAGTTGTCTCCATACGGTAAAGGTGTGTGTCCCTTTTCCAATTGCCCTGTCAATGTCATCTTCTCTGGAAAGGGATCCCAACTGCCTGGCTTTGCTGCCCACTAAATTCAGGCTATTGGCCCTGTTATCCCAGCACTGGAGTCAGGTGGCAATGTGCTCACCTGGATGACGGCTGAAGTCTTTTTGGATATCTCACAGCTCATTCAGAGTTAAGGGTCAGAGAGCTAAGAGCTCTGACTCTTCCTCCTCCCATCTTCATAATGTTCTTGCTTCATCTTAATATTTTATGTTCTCCCTGATTAAGCTGACTTTTGCAGCTGTTTGTTTTTTTTTTTTTTTTGTCTTCTGAAACTCTTTTCACAGGAGTTGGAGCAACTGTAGGGCCTGTTGCACTGACATAAAACCTAGAGACCTCTTTCCTTTGGGGGTGCTTAGTAGTGCTGAACTTGGTAGGCATGGGCCTGGCCCCAGAGCACTGCACTTATTTGTGTTTCTTTACAACTGTCAGGATGACAGCAGACCTCCCAGTATTCTAGTAGATTTTCAGGATTATGCAGTTGCTTAGAGGTGAAGCTCCAAATCACTGACAGTGCCCGTTGCTGGGAGTACCTGCCCCTACCATCTTACATTCCTCAGCACTCAGAACTATCCTGCCTGGGGGCAGATCCCTGAAGATGTTTGTAAACAGTTGTTTTCTGAAACAAAAGCTGAAAGACATTCAATAGGCACTCTAATAGTAATATGCTGGTTTAAATATTCCTTCTTGTCTTCCTCATAACCTGGCAAATTCCACAGACAGCTGTACAGCTGTAAATTGGAAGAAAATATTTAATTTCATTATTTAAAGAAGGGGAGAAGGAATGATGAATGAAAACAATCGAAGAATCAAAAATTTTTCTTTTTTCTGCAGATGAAGTCAGACAAACTAAAAATAGTAAGTCAGTTTGAGGTAGACTCATATATCTCATTTTAGTTTTGGAGAGTTCCAGTAGTATTACAGTTTTTTAATTGATATTTCCAAAGAATAAATGTAGAATTAAGTATTGCTTCCATTGTGATCTTGCAAGATTGTGTTCTGCTGAGCTGAGAACTGTTAGGATTAAAAAACCATTCAGTTGTATTTCAAGTACATGAAGGAATTCTGTGATGAAATTTAATTTGAAGTTTGGATTTATAGGGTGTACTGAGAAGATAATATGAAAGGAAGGGTAAATTTGTTGTGGAGGTTTCATACATATTTGCATATAAAGTAATAGTAGAAAAGGGTGGATATGCATTTATTATATATAAAAAAGCAAAAATAGTTTTAGTAAAATGGACAATGCTAATGGGCAATTTGTACAGTGTACGTGAAACATGTATGATTGGAAGGTCAGTGAAGTGCAAGATACGGATTTCATTTAATAGATGTACTAGCAAGACTAGGTTCTGAACATTTTTTTTCTCTTCAATTGTTAACTCATTGTTGAAGTTTAGAAATAAAGACAACAAACACTAACGAAAACTACCAAGTTAGGACCAGTGTCAAAATTCCCTGTTCAAACAGGAACTGAGTAGGAAATGCTTGAGCTGATTCATGAAAGGTGACCAGTTTTGAAAGCTTTGTTTTCTGTCTGCATCAGATTAAGTAAATTAGAAATGCTTCTATGTTGCCATGTTAGTCAGTTAGTCAATTTATCCACTGACACATAAATGTAAAGTGATTCTAAATAAGTATGAGTAGAATAAATCAATTTATTTCCCCTATAAGTAAGTAAGCATTTCTTTACAGTTACAAATGTTTGGAAAGTTAGACTATTTTTCACTATCACGTACCAAAACCATAACATACTCTGAAGAGTACAGATGAACAAGAGACACGATTGTTCTCAGTAGCCACTTTTATGCTGCATATATGACACAAGCAAGCTGGTAACAACAGACAAGGATAAAACTGAAGTACTCAACAACTATTTTGCCTCAGTCTTCTCTGATAACTGCTCATCACATGGTCCTGAAATGCTTGGTGCCATTGTAAGTGAAGATCATGTTTGTGCCCACCTGAGAAACCTGAACATCTACAAACCTATGGGACCTGATGAGATGCATCCCAGAGTCCTGAGGGAATGGCCTGATGTAGTAGCCAAGTCCTTCTTGATGACATTTGAAAAGTCATGGCAGTCAGATGAAGTGGCTGGTGACTGGAAAAAAAGGTAAACTCATGCTCATTTGTAAGAAGGGTAAAAAGGATGACCTTGGGAACTACTGACTTGTTAGCCTCACCTCTGTGCCAGGGAAGATCATTCTTTTGGAAGCCATGCTAAGGCACATGGAAGACAGGGAGGTAACACGGGAGAACAAGCAAGACTTCACAAACTGCAGGTCCTACCTGACCAACGTTCACTTTTTATGATGGCATAACTGCATCAGTGGACATTGATGTCATCTTCCTGGACATCTTCAGTAAGGCCTTTGACATGGTACCCCACAGGGGCCTTCTGTCCAAAGTGGAAAGACACAGTCTTGGTGGGCGGACTGTTCAATGGAAGAAGAACTGACAGCAGGATCAAATCCACAGTTCAATGGCTCCATGTCTGGATAGAGTCTGGTGACTAGTGGTGTCCCTCTAGGATCAGTACTGGTACCAGTGCTCTTTAACACCTTCATCAATGACGTCACACTGTAGTTGTGCACATTCTCAGCAGGTTTGCTGATGATAACTAAGCTTTGTGGTGCTGTCGACACACCGGAGGGATGGGATGTCATTTAGAGGGATTCAGACAGGCTTGAGCAGTAGGCCCAGGAGAAGCTCCTGAGGTTCAACCAATCCAGGTGCAAGGTCTGCACCAGAGTTGTGGGAACCCTCACTACTAGAACAAGCTGGGGGATGTGAGGATGAAGTACAGTGCTGCCTACAAGGACCTGGGGGTAGTAGCAGATGGGAAGCTGGGCATGAAGGGCACAGCAGTGTGCCCTTCCAGCACAGAAAGCCAAAGTCTGCATCAAAAGATGGGTAACCTGCATATTGAGGGAGGCGATCCTGTTCCACTGCTCTGCGTTGGTGAGACCTCACCTGGAGAACTGTGCCCAGACATGGAGTGTTCTCAGTTCAGGACAGATGTGGACCTGTTGGACTGTGTCCAGAGGAAGGCCACAAAAATGGACCAAGGATGGAACACTTGTTCTATGAGGACAGGCTGAAAGAGCTGGAGCTGCTCAATCTGGAGACAAGAATGCTCCAAGGCGACTTGTTACCAGCTTTTCAAGTACCTAAAGAGGGGCTATAAGAAAGAAGGGCACAAACTCATTAGCACGGTATGTTGTGAGAGAACAAAAGGGATATGGTTTCAAATTTAGAGAGGGTAGATTTAGGTTGGATATAAGGAAAATGGCTTTTGTACTGACGGTGGTGAGGCACTGGATTAGGTTGCTTAGAGATGTGGTCAAGGCCAGGCTGGACAGGGCTCTGAGCAATCTGATCTAGCTGTGGATGTCCCTGTTCACTATGGGAGTTGGACTAGATGTCTTTTAAAGGTACCTCCCAACTATAAGGATTCTGTGATTGTATGATTGTAGAATTCTATATCTTACAGGCACAAAGAGGGAATCTTTAGTGGATTAATTTAATCTTCAGATTAGATGGAGATTAACCAGGGACTAATTAATATCTGCTAACTTTGGTAGATAAATTTATATTAATATTCTATAGATAAAGCAGTAAATTAGAGCTTTTTTATGCAGTTATTAAGAAGTGTAATGAACATTTTCATATTAAAATCAGAACAATACTATGTACTGAAATAGCATGAGTTAGATACATAAAATAGTCCTCTGAGAAGACATTCCACCGTGCTTCTTCTCAATATGTATGTTCATTTTTGAACTTTACATAACTGCAGTTAACATACTAATTAACGCAGAATCATAGAGTCATTGAATGGCTTGGTTTGGAAGGGACTGGAAAGATCATCTAGTTCAAACCCTACTGCCATGAGTAGGCATGCCAGTCACTAGATAAGACCACAAAGGTACTCACGAATCCTGACCTTGCCCCAGGGATGGGGCATCCACAGCTTTCCTGGGCAGACTATTTCAGTGCCTCAAACACGATTAATGGTGTACAATAGATGTTTCAGGGTACATTTGGATCCAAGAGACAGGACGTCTCAGGAGCAGAGGCAAGCAAACTGCACACTCAGAACAGCACAGAGGGTTACGAGTTTTATTCAACATAAACACACACACACACAAGCAGCTATTTTAGATAATCCTAGTAAGTTCCCTAAGGAAGAGCACTATTTCTTACTGGCACTTAAGAGACAGTGAAATGCCAAGGAGAAGGAGATGACAGTATTCTAGCAATTCAGAAGTTCTTTCATCACTATCCGTATAATCAGTGGTATTAAAAAATAAAAATAAAAAGAAGTGACATTTGACATAAAGAAGTCTTTAATAGAATGATAGAATGATAGAATGGTTTGGTTTGGAAGAGACCTCAAGGAAAATCAAGTTCCAACTCCCTAGTTACAGGCAGGGTTGGCTACTGCTAGGTCATATACTGGATCAGATTGCCCAGAGCACCATGCTACCTGGCCTGAGCACCTCCTAGGGATAAGACATCCACAACCTCTCTGAGCAACCTGTTCCAGCAGCTTACCACCTTCTCAATGAAAATCTTTCCCCTCAAATCTAATCTAAGTCTTTCCTTCTTCAGTTTAAAATCATTCCCCCTTGTCGTGTCACTATTTACCCATGTAAAAAAAAATAATGATTTCCCTCCTATTTCTAATCTCCTTTCAAATACTGGAAGGCAGTAATGAGGTCTCCTTGCAGAATTCTCTTCTCCACACTGAATAACCCTATCTCCTTCAGCCTGTCTTCACAGGAGAATTGCTTGAACCCTCTGATCATCTTTGTGGCCCTCCACTGGGCCCTTTCAAAAAGCTCCATACCTTCCCTGTGTTAAGGGCCCTTGACCTGGATGCGATACTCCAGATGGTCCTCAGGAGGGCAGAATAGAGAGGGACAATCGCCTCCCTTGCCCCGTTGGCTAGCACTCTTCTGATGCAGCCCAGGATACAGAATGGGGTGCAAGCACATACTGCTGTCTCATGTTAAGTTTTTCTTAATCAGGATTTAGCGAGGCTACTCTCAAGTAGTTCTTCTTCTCCCAGTCTGCATACATATCTGGAATTATCCTGACCCAAGTACAAAACCTTGTACTTTGTTTAGCGGAACCTCAGTAGGTTCACATCTCACTTTTCAAATTTATCAAGATCTCAGTGGACAGCATCCCTTCCCATCCCAGTCATATCAACTGCTTAGTGTCATCAGCAAACTTGCTGAGGGTGTACTTGATCCCAACATCTATGTCACTGATAAAAACATTATAGAGTACCAGTCCTGAGATGGATCCCTGGGGAATAGTGCTCACTATCCCCCTCCACCATGACTACTGACCATAATCTCCTGCTTGAAGTGTTCCAACCAACTCTTTATCCACTGAACAGTCTACCCCTCAAATCCATATCTCTCCAATGTAGAGATAAGGATGTGATGGGAGACCATATCAAAGGCCTTGCACAAATCCAGGTAGATTACATCATTTGTCTTCTCTTTGTCCATTCCACCACTGAAGGTCACTAAACTGGTCAGGCATGACATTCCCTTGGTAAAGCTGTGCTGGCTGTTTCAGATCACCTGCTCATCCCTCGTGTGCCTTAAGACATCTTCCAGATTAAATTAAGGGCCTAATAAAGAACAAAGCAGTTTACTTATTAAACTTACTACAGAAAATCATTGTCTTAGAGGAAACATCTCTAAAGAAAATGTAAACAAGCAAATGACCTTGGTAGAACAGGTTTTGTCTGCTACAATGGGAACTGCTACAATGGGAATGGTTCTGGAGGTAATCTGGAAGACTGAAGGTTTGCTTGCTTTCAAATAATACAAAATAGAAGAAGGGAGAAAGGGAGATCATCTTCATCTCCTTCACAGCAGATAAAAAAAAGGCATTTAAGAATATGAAAGTTGAAGGCTACCATAAATGAAAACAAAACCATGAATGGTCTCATAAATATGAGATGATTACTTCTACCAGTAGCTAGAAATGAAGTCCAGAGAATGAATCTTTGTGTATGTTATTCAGAGCATCTTATTTTATTTCCTAAAAATAATATTTTTTCTGGGTCTCTGTAGACAAATCACTTTGCATGAATTTCACAAGGAGAGGTTGTTCGCTATTCACAATATTTCCTAATGTTCAGAGGCAAAGAATTTATTCATGCATGAGCTATTAAAGGAGAGATTTGACCCATTCAAAAAATACCAAATAACTAAGTAATTAGGCAATGATCTTGGAAGCTGGGACATGTTCATTTAGGTTCCTATAGGAAAAGCTGGAATGTGTACCACCATCCCCTTCAATTCTTATTGCTAAAGATACTACATCACTATCAAATTGCTTGACTGGGGGTCATGAAAATCTGAGTTGTCCAAATCTTCTAGACGTATTTCAGGGCATCTGAGTATATTGGGGTGGACCTGTGGGTGAAGGGTGAGGGAAAATGGCACATTTAGCTTTCCGACAGAGCTTAGGCACTAAGCTCACTAGCGCTGTCAACAAGTAAGCTCATTTTGGAAACATTTAGGTGAAGTGAGTGGGCAGAAATTAAAGTTCTGACCTTCAAAGAGATAGAGTAGCTGTACCTCAGTTTTGAGGACATGAATTTGAAGAAGGCACTTGGCTTTGCTTTTGCATCTAGCCTGATTATTTTGGTTTCTCACATTCCTTCTCTATCTTGTAACTGTAAATATCAGAATGTCATATCACGAGAGATGATATCCTTATGAAGAGGATGAATTAGTATGTCTAAGAATTCAGCAGGTCATATACTGATGAACACTTGTAGAAATGTTTATAAAAAAATTAAGCATAAGCAGTTAATACATTTATTGTATTGATTATTGCATTTGCTTTGGGGTGCAGAGCAGTCCAGCTGCTTTGTTGCGTTTGGCATCCAGGACCAGTGAGGGCTCCCCTTGGAGTAGGCAGGACAAGGAATCACCAGCCAGGGGACAGTCCATGGGGTCAGCTGGAGGCAGCTCCAGTCCTGTGTATCAGGAACCTTCCTGGGCATAGGCATGGGCTGTTGTTGAGGCAGGAGGGCAAGCCAGCGATTCAGGGTCAGGATCATGATGCCTTTGCCTTTGAACTGCCTTGTTAGCTTCACCGAGCAGCCACAGAATTACTGATGGTTGGTGATTTGGTGCATCGCTGCCTGTCCAACCTCCCTACATTATGCAAGTGTTAACCAGAGTCTGAATCAGGAAGGTATATATTTTTGTAGACCTAAAGGTAAAAGCTGAATCCTAACTCTGCTGTTTTTACTTATATCTAGAGAAGAAAAATATTACTAATTTTAGTGTGGCTATTGTCATGTCTAATCTCAGTGAAAGACTAATAATAAGCTAAGAACATTTATTTCCAACGTAACATTTGTATAAATTATCTTTCTTAACACATGTGTGATCAGTACAGAATAAATGTTTTGGTATCTTGAGGCACTTTACACATGGCTCCCAAGAAGGGAAAAGGAGTTTCATATCAGATTAGATCAATAGTTATCTATCTGTTAAGCGGGAAAACATACTGGAATGGTTCTCTTGAATGCTGAAATGCAGACTCTCATTAATAAGAAAAAAATGAGGTATCAGAGCTGGATTTTGAAATCATGCTGCAATATTATCTGAAGTTGTATCTTCATAACATGATTTTTTTTTTTTTTTCTACTTATTCAGTGAAATGAATAGACCTCTTCAAGTTACCTGCATTCTTTCAGCCAAGGAACTGAAAAGCTGAAAATGGCATTTGAATATAGGTATCTTGCTTAATAATCTAATGCATTAATCTATTGATCTAAAAGTTTTGTTTGTTCACATGACTTACTGAAGAAGTTTTAACAGATTAATCAACGAGGACTGATTTAGGCTAATGGCCTTACCTCCTGCGGCCAGCATATGAGGTTATTTATGAGATGAGAGAGAAAAGAAAAGGCAAACAGTTTTCTCTACAAAAGATAAGAGAGACTGGATAACTACATGACAGAACTGGGCTGTGTTACTGAAATATTGTAAAAGCACAAAAGTAAACAAGAGTACTTGGTGTAGGAAGAAAATCACAGACATTTCTAAAAGTGCAGCACATTTTGTTTTTGAAGGTTTTGTTAAAGTGTTTACCAACTGTAGTGTATGCGTCAGGGAAAAAAGTAATAACGCCTGAAGCAAATCTAGGGAATCTCGTATTTTTTCAAAAAGAGAAAATATAAATGCACATACATGCACATGAGCTACAAGTCAATCCTTGAATTCTGATTTTCCCGAGAGAGTATAAACTGACTCAACAGTCCTACTGGCATCAATGAAAGGATATGTGGAGGCTGAATTACTGAAAGCATAGCAGGAATTTTGTACTATATTAACTGCTTAAAATAAGTACGTAAAGGTTAACCATTTAAGGGCTAATGGCAAGATAACAAGCAATTGAGAATGTCTGTCTAATTCATACATATTTTTTCCTTCCTTGTAAATAAAAGTGTCCAACAAAGGATGCTTCTGTTCTGGGTATACGTTTTTTTTGTGAGGAACAAAAAGAAGAAATCTGCATCCTAATACTTTAGCTGAGAGTTCTCATTGATTGCTTATGACAAAATAAGGCACAGGTAGCATCTTTCTGAACCAAAGGAAATGTTTTCTGATACCAAAATAATTACACTCAGAAACTGATACAATGTCCCTATGACATCTTTCATAAAATTGGTGTGAATTAAATAAATAAAAGAAAGGGAAGTCATTCAGAAGGCCTGAGTAAATTCAGGGGAATGATTTAATCATTCTGTGGTAAAGTTGAGAATTTTACCCACAATCTATGAAAGTACTGAGGTCACTGGTGACAAAGGAGCAAGGCGGGGCTTTACCTTATAAAGAATTTGGAAGTTAATGATGAAAGATTGAAGGAATGTACAGCATTACTGTAGAGGAGAGTTAATCCCTCGTCATCTCTGTGAATGATTGTAGTCCAACTAAGTGGTAACTTCTGACAACTGTTACTTGAAATAAACCAATGATGGAAGAAGTGTATGCAAAAGAACACAACACACAGAACAAAAATTGCATGAATTTGTGTATAGATATACACTCACACACACACACACACATACTTACCGGTGTATTTGCATTACTCCTCAGATAAATAGCATTAAACATAATTTGTTGCCTTTTCAACACCTTCTGTTCTATTTTAATCTTTAGAATTCATTCATGTTTCCTTTTGGTTTTCTGTCATATGAATTTTCTATTGCCTTTCTTAATGTTCTTTTGTTCTAGGTCAGCAGGAGAGAAACTGAATAAAATTCAACCCTTAATTTTGTGGCTGACTACTTGTAGCCTTCATCTGCATATTCTCATGTGTTTTTACTCTTCAGGACCATCTGTTTTCAACTCCCAATCAGTTTTGCACTCAGCTTGCTTTCTCACATCAGATCTGCTAACCTTGTAGATGAATCTATTCTGTGCTCTGCTGCACTGAAAACTTTCTTAAAGTGGCAGTAAATTACATCCTCTGCTTTTCCCTGCCAACTCTTTGTATCAGCTTTTCAAAAGATTCTGTGAGATTTATTGCACAAGCAAAGGCTTTTCTGAGACTGTGTTGTGACTTTCTTTAATCTAACTATGCCTCCCTAAGTACTGTTCAGTCAGATTCCTGATTGTTCTTCTGGTATTTTCTCTGATAGCGAAACCAGTCTTACACTTCTCTGATCCTTTGGTCAGCTTAGTCTTTGCAAAATCATTGAATTTTCTACGTACCTTAAAATGTTTTTGATAAAGAAAACTGAAACATTGTCATCAGTAAAGGATTTTCCTCTGCATTCAGAGCTGGGGACTAAAAAGCGTGTGTAAAAGACACACTTACCTGGAAAGATACAAAGTTAAGTAAGCATTTGTGAAATCCCATAAAATCACGAAGTGGTTGACATTGGAAGGGACCTCTGGATGTCATCTGGTCCAACTTCTCTGTTCAAGGACAGACATCTAGGGCAAGTTGCCCAAGATCATCGCCAGATGGTTTTCAAATACATCAAAGAAGAAGATTTCCTTCATATCATCTCTGGGCAACCTGTACCAGTGTTCCACTATCTGTACAGCACAGAAGTGCTTCCTGGTGTTCAGAGGGAACATGCTGTGTTCCAGTTGGTGCCCATTGCTTCCATTGCCATGGTTCTGGGTGCTGCTGAAAGGAGCCTGGCTCTGTCTTTTTGCACCTCCTTCAGGTACTTATAGACATTCACAAGCTCCACTCAGGACTCCCTGTCACCTGGCTGAACAGACCCAACTCCCTTAGGTTCTACTTTTTCCTTTTGATTTCCTTTCTTCTTTAAAATGGCTTCAGATTATGCCACTACTTCTCTTACTGTTTTCTGAAAACTTATGAAACGGTGAAGTTACACACTGGAGATATGACTTCATTTTTGTGGATAGATGGAGTGCAAGTACTGTCACAGATGTAATTGATAATTAGCACTGATAATTGAGGTGGTAAAGTAAGTTGTGCTTCAGTACCAACCACTTATGAAGCATCCCAAACCTCATCTTATGCTACTAATATCTCCCTTTCAGTTGGAGTGTAACATTCTTTAGACCCTCTCTATCCTTGACTCTAAAATGTAAGGGGTTGACCTCGGGCTTCCCTAAGGCTTTTTGCCAAAGGATCTAAGTGGGATCCTTCTCCCTAGCTGCAGTGTAGAGCATGTTTATTACATCATGTCTCACCTGGAACTGACCCCAGAGCTACTGCACACACAGCTATTTTCCACTTACTTTGTTCAAAAGCCTGTTGACGTTCAGGGCCCCTGCAAGCAAAATTGTCCCTCTTCCTGTCACTTGATGTAGGGGACTTAAGGCTGTAGTCTGCATACGCATCCTCCAAAAACCCACTACACATAGGAAGGATTGTGTTTCCTTCTTACTATTTGGCTGAGACATAGCAGGGATTTTATTGATCACATTCTTCAGAATGTAACAACATCCATTCTGCCATTTTATTTGTAGGGACTGAATTTCCTGTGCTGGTCTTTTACTTTACTTTACAGTGAAACTGGCTTGCAGTAGAGTTTTGATAATTTTCTCTTCTCTTGAAAAATTCCTCTGTTGTATTTCCCCCCACGATAATATCATCGATTATATATTTCAGATGTTTAGGAGCTCTGCCCTATTCTAGGGTGGCCTGAATCAGCCCATGGCAAATGGTAGGGATTATATCCCTAGGGAAAACAGTTCCAGGTATACAAAATACCCCTCCAGATGAAGACAAACTACTGTCAAAGGTATGGAAAGTAATGCACTGGCCATGTTAGTTGTGGCATACCATCTGGTTGCCTTTGATTCCACTTCATACTGGAGTTCAAGCATGTTCAGTACAGCAGCCCTCAGTGGTGGTGTGAATTTCCTCCGCATAACTGATGAACGACTAATTCTATTGGAATCATGGTCTGGATTTGGATCAGAACATTTACAACATTTTCAGCGTTCAGTGCAATTGGCTTTCAGTTTCAAATTCAGGAAATCTATCCATAAATGTTTTGTGACTGCTAACTTTCAGAGGATCTGCATTTATCTACAGCAAAATCAACAGCTTTATTTTAACCATAGTCTGAACAATGATAGAATGAAAATCTAGTAATTGTGGAAAACTTAAATTAAAAGCTCCAGAAGTCAGTTATTCTGCAATGGGAAGAAGAATTTACAAAAATCTAAACTCATGCAGAGACTGATAATATGGCATTTACACCATATATTCATATATGAATAATGCAGGCTTCAAAACACAGCTGCAACAACCCTGTAGGAAACAAAAATATGGAAAAAAGAAAAAAAGAAAAAAAAAGAAAAAAAAACCCCTGTCAACAGTTTATGGGCTAGTTTGTCCCAGTTCCATGACTAGCGGGGTGGAGGGATTTTGCAAAATCCATGCCTCCGGAAAAGGGGAACAGGGAACCCCAAAATAATTAAAAACAACGATCTGAGGAGAAACAAACTAATGCAAGAATAGCACACCATAATAGAATATAATTAGAATTGAAGCTAATAAGTCAAATATCATGAGAGAAAGAATGTCCGAAAGGTGGATAGGCCTCACCACAACGCTGAGGTGAGATGCACAGTCCAGTTGAGCAGCAGGGGGACGAAAAAGAGCAGATGAAGAAGAGCCAACAAAGAAGAGCACATCAGGTGACCTTGCCAGGAGTTATATCTCCTCCCTGACTGCAAAGTCCCTTGGGGAATGTAGTTCTTCTTCTCTTCCGGACAAGTACCTGGAACTTGAGCATTAACTGTTAAACTCCCAGTGCACTACAAGATGTTATGATGTGTAATACCGAAAACCAAAAATCACAAAACCATGACAAAACCACAACAGTGTACGTGTAGTACTTGAAACAGGTATTCCATTGAAAAATCTAACTCAAGATAACATGTATAAAGTACTGTGACATTCCAACCTGCTATTACTTAAAGTTTAGCTGTAGTCTTAGAATTACAGAATCAGAGAATTATAGACTTGTAGAATGGCTTAGGTTGAAATGGACCTTAAAGATCACCCAGTTTCAATTCCTCTGCCTTAGGCAGCGCTGCCACCCGCCTGCTCAGGCTGCCCAGGGCCCCATCCAACCTGGCCTTTAAATGCCTCCACAGATGGAGTTCCCACAGCTTCACTAGGCAGCCTGTGCCAGGGCCTCACTGCCCTCTGAGTAAAAACTTTATTGGTAACATCTTACCAAAGTTTATCCTCTTTTAGTTCAAAGACATCCCCCTTGTTCTTTCACTATCAGACCATGTAAAAAGTTGTCTCCTACACTTTTATAGTTTCTCTCAAGTACTGAAAGGCCACAATGAGGTTTCAAAAGAGTCTTCTCTGAGCTAAACGAGTCCAGCTCTCTCAACCAGTCTTCATAAGAGAGGTGTTCCTCTCTTATGGCCCTCCTCTGAATCTGCTGCAATAGCTCTATGTCTTTATTCTGCAGGGGGCCTCAGGCTTGGACACAGTACTGCAGGTGTGGCCTCATGAGTGCACAGTAGATGGAGGCAATTTCCTCCTTCAGCCCCCTGGCCACCTCTCTTTTGATGCAGCCCAGGATACAGTTGGTCTGGGCTGCAAGCACACCCTGCTGGCTCATGTCCATCTTTTTTCACCCATCAGGATCCCCAAGTCCTTCTTTGCGGGGCTGCTCTCAAGTTCTTCTCCCAGTCTGTAGACATATTTGGGACGGCCTTGATCCAAAAACAACGTATTGCACTTGGCCTTGTTGAATCTCAGAAAGTTCATGCGGACCTGATCTGACCTTAGCGAAGCCATGCTGGTTGTTTCAGATCACCTCATCTTGTATCTGCTTTAACATTGCTTCTAGGAGGATCCACTCCATGATCTTCCCAGGAATAGAAGTGAGACTTATTGGCCCTAGATCTTCCTTTCTCCCTTTATTAAAAATGGGAGCGATGTTTATCTTTTCGCCAGACACTGGGGACTTCTGACAACCAGGACTTTTCTGTTATGATGGAGGGTAGCTTGACAAGACAAGTCATTTCCTTCAGTACAGGATGCATGTTATCCGTTTGCCAGACTTAAACACACTCAGTCCCGTGAAACAATCTTGGATTTGCTCTTCTCTTACAGTGGGAGGGATTTTTCTCCTCTACCCCAGCACAGAGGTTCAGGGATGTGAGAGGTGTTGGAATCCTGACTGCCAGTGAAGACTGAGGCAAAGAACTCATTGAATACCTTCACCTTCTCCATCTATGTTGAAGCCAGTTCTCCTTTCTTATTTACTAGAGAGGGTTCACTCTTCTTGGCCTTTTCTGACTAATGTACGAAAACTACTCCAGAAGTAATTCCTCCTATGTCTTCACGTGGAAATTAAACAAATATAATAAGCACAATGACTTATTTGATAGTGAAAATTCTCAGCTACTAAACGCTACTTTTCAAGTCTCTAACATTAGCAACACACCTTCCCCAGCAATATAAAAGGAGCCTGCATGCTGTGCTTGTAGAAATCTGCAACAGCAAAGGTGAGCCACTGTTTCACAGCTGCTATGGTAGTACTGTTGTTAGGAAAATGTCCATGCAGTCCAACTTTCAACAGCCCCAACAGATGGAAGTCAGAAACTGTCAAATCCAGACTATAACATGGGTGAGATAGGACAGTACAGACAAGATTGTCTTCAAACTAGTACTGGGCCTGTTTTGTTGTGTTGCGGGAGAAAAGTTGTCTTCCTCTCTGGTCTGACTCTGGAAGTTTGAGCCTTCAGCTTTGTCAGTATCACAATGCAGAGGTCAGAGACGATGGTTTGTCCAGGTTCCACAGAATCCAGAAGGATCATTGCTTTCCTGTCTGAAAAAGATACTGCACAACACTTTCTTTGATAGAGACTTGAATTTTTTTCTTTGATGGGGAATTCACATGCCACCACTGCACAGACTCAACAAGTCCTTACAAACTTACATATGCTGTTCTTTCTGTTTCCATATGAGCACTCATGGGACCCATCTGGCACAAACATTGTAATACTCCAGTGTTGCCACCATCATTTCCAATGCAGTGAAGCTGATATTCAGCTCCACATACAGTTCCCTGATTGTAATCTGCTGATTTTTGCAAATGAGTTGATCAAGATGCTTTTCATTTCATGCTGTGACAGCTGTGTATGGCCATCTGGAACATGGCTTGTTTTTCACATACCACTGTTGTCACTGATAAAACACCCTCCTCCCTTTCTCCCCATATCAGTGTGCTCACATGCACTGTTTGGTCTCCATAAACATTCTGCAAGCGTCAATGACTGTCAATGGGTACAATTTTTTTTCTGCATGGAGGAATTCAGAAACACACCTTTGTTTCATATGCACGCCCATGTCAGACACCATTCTGTCAGATTGCCCCCCTGCTGCCATCTGTCACACAGCACCAAAATGTAATGGAATATTGGCAGGAAGGTTCAACCCCTACTGCTGTACCACCAACATCCGCCTCTGACATTGTGGTCCAAAATCATAAGATAGAAGACATTACATCTGGAGGAGCCTCACATCTACAGAATCCCTTCTCATCATTTTTCACATCCCTCGTTCATTTCCGTCTACATTTTGGCTTTTCTGATCCCATCTCTCCACTTCTGAACTTCATCCCTGTATCCTTCCAAGGCCACATAATACTTGTTAAATTATAGAGATTATGAACAAAGTGAACCTGTTACTAAGTGGGTTGTTTGTCACCTTCCCTGTCCCAAAACATCTGTTCTACTTTCTGTCATTATAAGTCTGCTGAAGTTTTTACTTTCCTGCCCATTGCAGCCGTAGTTTCCTTTTTCTGTTCATATGCAAATTCTTATTTTCTGCCTGAAAATCTTCCCTTCTTCCAAATCCGAAAATCTTTATGATAGCACTTTGAATAGTTTAATATTAATCTCATTTTTCTTACACTGAACCTTACTCTCTAGTAAGGTCACCAGAATGGCATACATTATTCAAAGTTAACTGCACAAATTCCTTATGCAGTACTAAATGTAAATAGGATGAAATTATTCTAGTACCTCCGTGCAGTCTAGTGTTTCTATTGTCAATTACCCTGTATGATAACTCATCACTTATCAAGAGTTTCCAGATACTTTTCGTCTTCTATATTTGCAAAGAAAATCACTTTAGTTTGATACACTTTCTTCTTCCATTTAATGGCATACCTAGTCAACGTTGCTTCTGTCTATCATGTTATTGTTGTTATTATTGCTATTAATAGTTACACTTTACTAGTTCCAAAAGGCTTTGATCAGGGTCTGAATGTTGTAAAAAAATAACATCTGTGCAAAGCAAGCAGCTTGCAACTGAAGAGCTTACATTCCTAAAATAATCACACTTGTGTTGTATCTGTAGAAAATGGTCTGTTTTTCCAACATTGACCTATTTCCAGTCAGAAGACAAAATCAGTCGTTACTTAGACTGAGCTGTGGAGCTGGGGGCATGATCAAGAAAAGTTTGTATATGTGTGATTTACTGGACAGCTGAAGGAGTGCAAATATCAATGGTATTTTGTATTATTCTTATTTTTAAGAAAGTAGTGTTTGCACACATGCAGATGAGTTGTGGCAGCAATCACAATCTGAAGAATTCAGTGCAGAAGTGAGAAATGAGCAAGACTTCAAATAAAACTCATCTCCTTTTCCTTTTGAAAGTTGTTACATTATATGAAGATGGCAGCTGAGATGCTCCAGAAATTAAGTTTTAAAGTGCATTGCATGTTCCTCTGACTGTATTTCCTGGTTTAAATGAGCCATGACAAGACAGAAACTAAATACAGCCTTCGTAAAGTGATTCCTTGCTAAAGAGCAAAGGGGTGCACTATTCTGCAATAAGTAATTAGCTGTGCTTATCAGGATAACAGAAAGTATTATTGAAATAATGCAATCAGTGTCATATCAGCGACTGATTGCATTCTGAGCCATCAGTAGAGGAGAAGAACTAAGAAACCACTTCAAGATATATTTCAAGTTAAATGTTTCTATTATTCATTTCTTAGAAATGTGAAGAAGTTCTTAGATGTGAAGAAAATCTTTACCTTTTTACCTAAATGTAATGTCCAGTCTCGGAAACAAACAAAACCAAACAAACAGACAAAAATACCAACCAACCAAACAAACAAAAAACACCCAACAATAAAAAAGTTATACTCTCAACTGTATGGGGCAGAGAGAACTTGACATCTTACTTTCTACTTTCCTAAACTATTCATTTGTAGGTTTATGACACTGCTTAGAACTTTTGTACACAAAGTCACTTGCAGATTATGGAAAGAAGATCTAGCCTGTAGACCTGACTATTGCCTTGTCTGTCAGTAAAAATTACAATAAAATACATGTAAGCTTTCTGAGTTGCAACACAGTACTGATGCTGTCCCACTTTATCACAGTAAGAATATTTATAATATCAGATTAAGGAAATAAATGTGGTATTACTGCAGTGTGGATCTACATTAGATGTAACTCACAGTTAAAGTTACTTTATATTAGATATCCCTGACTTCAGTGATATTTCCTTAAGTACTTTCCTAGTCTTGATATCTTGGAGAATACTGTTTTAAAAATGGAAGAGACAAAGAGATTTATTGCTAATGTTTATTAAATAGTAACTTTACATATAATTATCTTAGATCAGGAAAGTACTGACAAACATTCACCTGTAGAAGTCAGGTTTAAAATTATCTCTATGCCTACAGTGTGGCAGCAGTATTTCAAGGACTGAATCTCCACTTATCTTTCCTCAAGGCTTCAGAAAGAGATGATAGTGCTCATCAGCCTTCTGGGCAATGACACTTCTGAAACTTTCCAATATCAAACACAGACAAAATTACTTTGGATCTCATTCTTCCAGTTTGCATTGGGTTTTTAAAGTGACATTATCATTTTAAGGCAGTCTAAAGAACTTTTTCTTCATTATTAGAATATGTCAGCTCCAGTATTATACTTGTCCTTCAGGCAGACTCTTGTTCTAATCGTCAACTGTGATGGCATTTTTGGTGATATGCTCTTGGGCAAAGCACTGAATTTTGTTTCAGCCTTGACATGAATTTCATAAATTCTTAGCCCACTGCATCAACAGAGGAAACCAACTGTGGCATTTGAAAGGAAAGAGCATTCAAGAAAAATAATTGCAATATCAGTCTGCAGATGGTTTATAAAATTACACTTTCTTTTCCTGTTTTCAGAAGTATACAATGATGTTGCAAAATTTTTATAAGTTTTTTTTTTTTGTCCTATTGTGATATAGTCATTTAAATATCGTGAAAACTACTACTTCCATAATGCTCATTCTCTTACTTAAAAGTAATTCAGCATACTATAATCTTCTGCAGAAAATTACTAAGCACTATTTGTTAAAAATTTTTTGTTCCATTTGGATTTTAGAAAATTGCTTTAAATTTGATGTGTTTTCACACTTTTACAAAAGTTCATGATTTGTACCGTTTAGACTTCAGCTTTCGTGGTTGTGAGCATTCATTACATTTCCTATTCATTGTTCTCTGTTTGTCTGGATGCTATTGGCTTAATATATTGTTTCAGAACAGTAACATTCTAAATGCCCGGAAGGATGCAAGCTTGTTGTCTGCTAACATGTGCTTGTTGTATAAAAACTGCTCCTAAAATGATGTTTTACATCAGTGCTTTTAGGTAACAGCGCCCAGCAGCCCGGTGTCCAGCAGCGGCCTCCAGCAGCGCCCCGCCACCCGCGGAAGTTGGGCCCTGCGCTGCGGAGCCGGGGCGGAGCGGTGCCGGGAGAGCTGCGGCCTGTGGGAAACCCGCGGGCACCGATCGGGGGTGCGCGGCAGCCGTGGGAGGGAGCCGCGGGAGGCTGGGAGAGAAACGGAGCGTTATGGACTGACTGAAGCCCCCATTCCTGCCTCCTCGTCCCATTGCCTTGCGCTGCTCAGGAGGAAGAGGTAAAAGAAAGTGAATGGGGAGTAGAAATTTTTTAGTTCTTACTGTCCTAATCTCTTATCAACAGGCAATAATTACAGAAACCTCCCTTATGCTGAGTGTTGATGGTAACTGGTGACAGATCTCCCTGCCCTTATCTCAACCCTGAGCCTTTTTCAGCATACATTCTCCCCTTAACCAGCTGAGGAAGAGGAGTGAGAAAGTAGCGTAGTGGAGCTGAGCTCCATATCACTGTGAAATCACCGCTGAAATTTTCTCCATATTTAGATTAACAAAGAATAATGAGTTTCAAAGGCAAGCCTTTTCTCAAGAAATGATTTTTTTTTTTTTTTTTTCCCCAGCAAGGAACACTTGGAATAATAAGTTGAATTATGACCTTCCATTTGTGTTAAGGTGAAAATTAAGCAGGAATAATGACATTAAGGAAGGGTGTAATTTCTGACTTGCAAAAATAGGTTAGTACATTGCTGTGCTATATGAGTGTTCTACAAATACACAGAGATGAATAGATGCACCCACAAAAACTCTATGGGGAGAAGAGATAGAGGATAAGGAACTTCATATACTCGTGGATTTTGTTGACAGATCTTTTCTTGTCTCCAAAGCAAAATTATGTTAAAGTTATGTTAGCAAAGTATGCTAGCTTGCAGTTTTCTGTACATGAATGCTAACTTTAAAGACCAGAGATATTCAACTTGTGGTCAAATGAATTTTTAATGTAATTTTAAAGAATGGAATTGGGTATCTTTATAGGAAAATTGGTTCTTTTGCAAGCAACCAGCTTTTTGATAAGCAGGCTACATTTGAGTTTCTCTGAATTCACTATCGGAAAGCAAAGGTGTCTCCGAGTTTCTATGGTATATACCATAAAACACTGAATTAATTGAATGGTGACTATTCATGATCTTTCCCAAAAGAGTAAATCCCAGATGGAACTACAAACATTGTATTCTAATTCCAATTTGTCCCACTATGTTCAGAGAAATAAGCTGAGCAATCTTAGCACCTGACCATTTTAATCTTTCTCCCCTGACAGGCAGCAGTTAGGGGAAAAAAATCTGAGTATCTCAACAATCTGATTCTTCTTCAGAGTAATCAACAAGAGTTTATTTCCAAGACACCATTATGACTTCACTTGTTTTCAGTCCACATATTTTGAAGGAATTAGTTAAGGCGCTATATTGTAGAGGACTTAAAATATACTTGTAATAATGATTTTCTTCATATCTGTTGGTGATTGATTTCATTTTCCTCAACATAGTTTGATTCTGTATCTGATTTAATTCTGCTGTAGTTTCTGCTCTCCTTTTCTTCCTTTTTTTTTTTTCCTGTCACCTTGCTCTGAACATAGCACAATTATTCAGCTAAGACCTTCCAAAATCAATGTTAAAAGAACTTTTGGAAAAAGACTTCATAATTCACCTGTCCACTTTCTTCTTATAGCCCCATCTTTAGATACTGAAGTGCCATTATCAGATCTCCCCAGAACCTTCTCTTCTACAAGCTGAACAGACCCAGCTCTCTCAGTCTGACCTCATAGCGGGAAGTGTTCCTTGTCTTGCATCATTTTTGTGGCCCTCCTCTGGACACTGTCCAACAGGTCCACATCTGTCCTGAACTGAGAACACTCCATGTCTGGGCACAGTTCTCCAGGTGAGGTCCCACCAACGCAGAGCAGTGGAACAGGATCGCCTCCCTCAATATGCAGGTTACCCATCTTTTGATGCAGACTTTGGCTTTCTGTGCTGGAAGGGCACACTGCTGTGCCCTTCATGCCCAGCTTCCCATCTGCTACTACCTCCAGGTCCTTGCAGGCAGCGCTGTACTTCATCCTCACATCCCCCAGCTTGTTCTAGTAGTGAAGGTACCCGTTGTGGAGTACCATGTCAAAGGCCTTACTGAAGATGTCCAGGAAGATGACATCAATGTCCACTGATGCAGTTATGCCATCAAAAAACATGTTGGTCAGGTAGGACCTGCAGTTTGTGAAGTCTTGCTGGTTCTCTCGTATTACCTCCCTGTCTTCCACGTGCCTTAGCATGGCTTCCAGAAGAATGATCTTCTTTGGCACAGAAGTGAGGCTAACAAGACAGTAGTTCCTAAGGTCATCCTTTTTACCCTTCTTACAAATGAGCATGAGTTTGCCTTTTTTCCAGTCACCAGCCACTTCATCTGACTGCCATGACTTTTCAAATGTCATCAAGAAGGACTTGGCTACTACATCAGGCCATTCCCTCAGGACTCTGGGATGCACCCCCTTGGGACCCATAGGCTTGTGAATGTTCACATTCCTCATGTAGTCACAATTTCTTACAGGAGGTGGGCCATTGCTCCTTTTATTCCCTTCTTTTGTTTTGTTGGCTAACTCCCTGAGCTGGAATTTTACTTTCCTAAAACTAAGCTTCCTGATTTTACTTTTTGGCTGTCCAGTCTCCCTCAAGAGTTTGAACTCCACCATCATCACTCCATCATCAATCCAGCCCAAACAGCCTTCAATCCTGATGTCACTAATCAGTTCACTTACATTGGTGAAAAACAGGTCCACCATTGCATTCCCCCCTATTAGGTCTGTCTGTTGCTTGACTCAAGAAGTCACCCTAGATACGTGCGGGGAGCCTCCTGAATTGCCTGCAGCTCACTGTGTTATTTTTCCAGCAGATGCCAGCGTGGTTAAGTTCTTTGGCTTAAGGAAGAAGTCTTCATCAACAGGCTCAGTTGATCAGGTGGCCTTTAGAAGACACCAGCCACAAAGCTCCCTTTCTTGTCTTGGTCTGTAACTCTCACCCATGGGCTTTCCATTTCTTCAGAGACAGCTCTTCATATTCTTTTCCTTTCTTGATGCAGAAAGCAATATCCCCTTCCCTCCTTCATTGACTAGTTCTTTTCAGAACATCTTGTAGTCACTGATATTGCAGTCCAGTCATGGGAATTATCCCACCAGGCTTAGGTGACAGCAGCTACATTGTAGTTTTCCAGCAATGCAGTGGCTTCCAGCTCCTCCTGTTTGTTTCTTAAGCTACATGCGTTGGTATAGAACCACTTCAGCTGAGCAACTGGTTTTGTCACTGCTTTAGGGGGTAACTACTTAATTCCTTTGAAGTATTTGCCTTTAGTCTCCCTGTTGCCTTCATTGTCATCATAACATGAAGAATGCTGAGGGCCCGTGCTAACACCGTGTCCTTTTAACTTAGGTGTCCCACACCTTGTTGTAGGCAGGCTTGCTATCTCCTTTTTTCCCCTGTATACCTACTTTAAAGCCCTGTGAACAAGCCAAGACAGCTCCTGGGCTATCATTTTTTTGTCGTTTGAACCAGGTGGACCCCATTAATAGTCATCTGGACAGGTACAGAATGGACAGTCCTTTGGTCAGAAAAGCTGAAATTCACAGAATCACAGAATCACAGAATCACAGAATTGTAGGTGTTGGAAGGGACCTCCAGAGATCATCGAGTCCAACCCCCCTGCCAAAGCAGGTTCCCTACAGCAGGTCGCACAGGTAGGCATCCAGGCAGGTCTTGAACATCTCCAGAGAAGGAGACTCCACCACCTCCCTGGGCAGCCTGTTCCAGCGCTCCGTCACCTCACTGTAAAGAAGTTCTTGCGCATGTTTGTGCGGAACTTCCTATGCTGCAGTTTCCGGCCGTTTCCCCTTGTCCTGTCTCCACTCACCACTGAAAACAGTCTGGCCTCGCCATTCTGCCCCCCACACCTTAGATATTTATAGACCTGGATCAGGTCCCCTCTCAGTCTTCTCTTCCCAAGGCTGAACAGACCCAGGTCACTCAGCCTTTCCTCATAGGAGAGATGCTCCAGGCCCTTCACCATCTTCGTGGCCCTCCGCTGGACTCTTTCCAAGAGATCCCTGTCTTTTTTGTACTGGGGAGCCCAGAACTGGACGCAGTACTCCAGATGAGGCCTCACCAGGGCAGAGTAGAGGAGGAGGATCACCTCCCTCGACCTGCTGGACACGCTCTTTTTAATGCACCCTAGTAAGCCATTGGCCTTTTTGGCTACAAGGGCACACTGCTGGCTCATGGCCAACCTGTCATCCACCAGGACACCCAGGTCCCTTTCCGCAGAGCTCCTCTCCAGCAGGTCATCCCCCATCCTCTGGTAGCACCCGCCTCTTAGCTGTGTATTTATCAGGTGGGTTTTCCTGATCCTCTCAGTGTCCCTTGCTGGTAGCGAAGGGATAGAGGAATACACCATCTGTACTCCTACCCTGTCTACTAAACACCTCAGTCCCCCAAAGTCCCTTTTGATAGAAGCCAACTGGCTGGAAAGCTGACTTGTGTTGGATGGACCTGCGGAAGAGATGCCAACAATACTTGAGCTGAGAAGTTTGTGGCTGACTCAGAACTCTCTGTTCTTGTAGGTCCAGGGAGAAAAGACAGTGAGGTGAGTTGTTATTTCTGTAGGCCATTGTGATATCCATACACAAGGGCCACAGCCAACCCTTCATTCTGATATAGGAAGGAATGTAAGAACAAAATGAATAAACACAAACTCTAAGGAAGTTGAAAGGAGTTCATAAAAGAAGTTTTTAAAAATTGACACAAAATACATTTATAGATGAGGACATTGAAAATCCTTTAGGTCATCTGCAAACAACTGAGCCTACGGATAGCATAAAATATGCACTTTTTCATTTACCCCAAAGAAAAAGAATTAAAAATATCAAATTAAAGAGTAGTGTGGAATATTATAATTCCACATATAATTCCAGATTTATATTCTGTTTTAAGAGATAAACAAAAAAATAAGACATTTATAATTATTGGATTTTTTCTTTAATAAAATGGACAAGCTGCTCAATAATGACTTTTAGTCAATAAGAATTATAGAGATGCTGTTAAAAAGACTGAAACTCAGGGAAATTTAGGAAATTGTGACTGTTTTTCAGGAAAGTGATGTGATATTAAAATACATATGAATGGAAATGTATGCATAGTATGTGTAGATGCTCCTGGAGCAGAAACTTTAAAAATATGGTCCAGTCCAGTTTATGAAAACAATTGTATCTAATTACTGTCAAGAACATATCCATTAATCTAACAACACCAGATTAAAAAGCTACCACAGTAAACAGTGTACTTTGAAGAAACAGGAGATAATTCTTTCTTTCAGAAAATTTGCCCTCTGAAGCAAATTAAAAAGGATTAATTTTTTGAAAACATGATCTAAAACTAATTTTAGTTTTCAGTTGAAGGTTTTATTTTCCTTAAATCTATTTAATGTTTTTATTTCCTTAGTAATCCCTACTTTCATTTCCAACTTCATTAATACCTAATTTGAACAAAAATTTCTTTCAGTTAAAGTAATGCAGAAATCATAATCTTTGACTTTCAATTTAACCTTAATTAGGTATTTGAAATTATTTTTATTACACTATCTGAAAACCTTTAATTGCTCATGAAGGCATCTTCTCTCTTCCTTATTAAGGTGAAACGATCCTTTTCCCTCCTCCACTGTGAAGATTCGCCAAATATATCATTTCTCTAAGAGTGTACTTAAATATATTTATCTACATAGTTCAAAACAGTGCTGCTTTTTATCCCTAAAGTATTTGTGAAATGATTACTTTGTCAATTAAGTGCTAATTTTGATACATGAAAGGCATAAATACAGAATCATTTAAGAATTTCCTTTTTTTAATTTTTTTTGAATTTACAAACGCTTAATAATTTTTTAACGGTTTGTATTCACCCCAAACATACTTACATCTTTTTCCTTTTTGAACCATAAAACCCAAATATTTATTTCAAATTGGGTGAAATGGGGGGGAGTTATCTGATGAAATTTATCTTACCACTTCCTCAGTGGTAACAAAAACTACCCTACATGTCAAAAATTTGCCCTGAAGAGATTGGTTTAAATCTTCCAGAAATTGAAAGCTGAGGGGAAAAACAACAACAACAAAAAGAAAACAAACAAACAAAAAATGCTCCTTTACTACTCTATACTACTCTGTAAGAGATAATCCAAGCTACATTTATGTAGATTAATCCTACTAATACCGAAGTTGTTGTTATCTATAATAACTAAATTATCAGTGGAACTGAGAATTCAGGCACACTGAATACTTTGTGTATGTCTTACAAGCAGAACAAAGTAGTTTAGAGGATATCTGAATCAACTTGTACTTTATAAGATGGTAGTGTTGTTGGTTAGGTCATGTTTTTCAGAGCAGCCACTAGCTCAGCTCTGTACTCTGAAATGGAAGTTCTAATTTCTCTTTGTCATATAAGTGAATTAGTCATCTAAAAAGATGATAGATTATTATGGTCATCATAAAACTAGTCTCGGGGGAAAGAAGTTCACACCAAGCCATTACAAAAACTGACCAGAAATAACAAATGGAACGGAACTTGTGGGATTGTAAAATGGTAGGAAAAATGTGGCACTGGCTCATAAACCCTTTGCTGTTGGACTATTTTCTTTTCCTTTGGTCATGATACAAAGTAGCAAAACTGCAGTATTCAGTGTACATGGCATTACTTTACAGCTGAGGAGGTATTTGTTCCTGTGCTTCAGACATTTGAATTGAAAATGTATATCAAAGTGCTACAGGTGTGTTTAATCAGGAAACTCATATGCCTGAGGAAATTTGTATGCCTCAATCCGTAGGCTGATAAAAAAGACTGTCAATAGTCACTGAGTGTCTGAATGTCTAGATTTACCTGGCTTGCAGAGCCTCTTCTGTAAAGCTAAAACCAGAAAGATTTACTGAATAGAATAGCAACCTATGATTGGGCAGCTTGATGTGTTTTAACATATTCACCACCACTTAACATTTCTTGAGTATAATGTATATCTTTGCGTGTTTTCAGTGTATCTTAAGCACTCTGGTGTGAAAAAAGACAATTCTCAATTTATTTAACTGTTGGACTTTTTTTTTTTTTTTAATTATTACTTTGTTGTATGTCTTACTGTTAAAAAAAAAAAAAAAAAGCTATGTGGAGCAGAGAGAAAGAACTAATGCACCATTAAAATAATATACAGGAATGACTGTTAGCTCAGAGTCTGAGAAGGTGGACAAAATAAGTAGAAAGAAGGCTAATAAAGCAATAATGCCAATGGAATTTAAAGACTTGCCAAGATAATGACCTACAGTTGAAAGAAAATGTAAGCCCTATAAAGTCTCAACAGACAGTAATCTTTCCTGGGTGGTTCTCAACAATCACATGGAATGATGGGCTTTCCAAAAATAATTTTACTACTTGAGGCAACAGTGAACCACTGTTTTTTACAGAGTGAAAGGGAACAGGAAGCAGAGAACCTAGAGGGAGAAAAGGTAAAAGCCTATGTGTATGCTTACATAGCTTTATTGTGTGATAGATGTGAATACTTGCAAGTTAATATTTTGTTCTGGTGATTATCTTTATCTGATTATTTTCTAATATTAGACAGGAATATCAGAAAAGAGCTCTGGAAAGCTATTTTGTACCTCTTTGCAACAGTAAAATTCTTTTTGATCTTAGGTTTGATAGTGAAAAAGGAAACTCTGCTTCTAATTTTCACCTCATTTTGTGAAAGATGAAGCATTTAGCAGGTATTTGTACCTAGATATGCAGGTGTGGAGTAGACATCACTAGCAACTGAACTGGTATCATATATGGCTACTGTACTGCACTCTTGAAACTCACCACAGCTGTTACCACTGTTTCTAAAAAGTAGAGTCTTAAGTTGCTAGTGCTCAATTTTAAGTGGGTTTGTTTGTTTTTGTTTTGTCAGGGAGGGGTGAGAAGAGGAGTCTTCAGGTTCAAAGTAGATTAAACTTTTTTTTTTCTCTTCTTGTATAATTGCAGCTTTGCAGTTTCCTTCTGTTCTTTAGGAAACTTATTTAAAAATCTGATTGAAATAAACATTTGTGTGGGGAAAATACAGATGGCTGAACAGATAATCAACCCATGAAAAAGGACTCTTATTATCTAGGAAACACAGGTAGACTACTTCTAACTTCTGCATGTAGATAGAAGAAACTTGTTTGTGAGAAACTGTTCTGTATCTTGCTTTCTGTGGATGACCTTACTTACTCTGATATGCTGTGCTTCACCGTCTCCTGCTGCTGTCTATGGCTATGATGCCGGGGGGTGTTGTTGGACCTCTTGCCAGTCTGCTGCCAGCAGCGTCTGCTGGTGGAAACACAGGATTGACACTCTATCTGCCAGCCACCCTTACGAAGTGGGTACCTCTCTATTAAAATGATTAATGTTAATTTTCCTCCACATACTCTTTTTGGGATCAGTAAACATTTTGCAGAAGTTCTGGTGCTTCTGCATTACAGTGTTAAAACAAAAACAATACAGTAACTCCTCCCTCATTCTCAGCAGGAAAAAAAAGAAAACGTGTTTTACGATCATTGTTCTAAATAAGAAATCAAGATATTTTTTTTCAAGATAGAAACAAAAATCTCCTGAATTTGAAACAAATTCTGAAGTCTACTTCCTCTTTATCTGCTTTGCCTCTTTTATTTTGAAGAACATCCAGCTCACAAACTAAATATCAAATCATAGAACTGTTTGAATTGGAAGCGATGCTTAAAGGCTATCTTGTTCAACTGCTCTTCTATGGATAGAGATGCCTATAGCTAGATCAGATTGCTCAATGCCCCTTCCAGACTGGACTTGAATGATTCCAGGGACGAGGCAGCCATCACCTCACTGGCCAACCTGTTCCAGTGCCTCACCACCCTAATTGTAGAAGACTTTTTCTTTATATCCAACCTAAATCTCCCCTCTTATAGTTTGGAACTATTTCCCTTTGGCCTATCAAGTGCCAACAACACTGCTTAGTTCTCCAATAGCTATCCTCTATCATGCCTCCAGGATTGGCTTCAGGCAGCTGAGACACTTACAGGACCACTGCTCCCACCTCTTTTCTCTGCCTTGCTCCAGAGTCTCCTCAGAATTCTTTACAAAGAGTATGTAGCTTACAGTTCTTTTCTTGCTGCTCATTTTCATTAGTGTCTTACTGTCTGAACTCTACACATTGTGTACGTTGTGTTCTTCATGCCTTTATTATAGTCACCTGGATTTTATATGTAATATTTGATTAAGTGATTAATAACTAACTTTAGAAGTAGGGCATTTTATATGTATAAATTTGTGTGCATATGAACTTGCAAAGCTCTCTAGTTTTGAAAGACTTTTTGAAATTGTAAGGCAGCTTATTATACCTATCATCTGTGGAAGCTCCAGAACAAGGATTCTTAGGTCTAAATCTTCAGAGATGGGTTGCACACCCAACTTCACAGTCAATTGTAGCTTTTATTGACAAAAAATATTGCTCATGATTTACCTAACTGGTTGCTAGGCTGGCTGACTGTAATGAATAACAGTTTGTTACTGTTTAAAATTTTCCCTTCAAAGAAGCTACTTCACTGTCTCTGCAATCCCTATCTTTTCTTGTTTACCTATTTTTCCTTATATCTGTTTTGCAGTGTTGGTTTGAAAATTTGGATGAAGTAAAGAAGCAATAATTTTGTCAACTAAGAGTTTCTGTATTATTTTCTACACGTTTCACAAATAAAACTACAGAATATAATTAATTTACACAGTTACATTTGTGTTAGAATGTAACTAAATAATACCAGTCAAAAAGCAGGAACCTTGATCCTTACAACACATATGTATATATGTGTGTGTTTTCATTTAGTTTCTCAAAACAAAATTATAATTTGTCCTATGTATTTTATATTAAAGTCCTAACTCCAGAGATTCAATTGGATGAATGTTAAAGGTTTATTTAAATAAGAGACCAAGTAATCAGAATTTTTATGTAAGTTCTAAAACTTACGGTCTTCTGAAGACAAGGCATCAACTCACAGACTTTAGTACTGTGCTGGTAGTGATAGTAAATTAAACAAATTCTATAAATTTACTTCATGTTATCTTAGAGAAGTCAAACTTCTGGTGGTGAAAATCAGTTCCGTCCTTGCCTGCTAAAGATCTTTGAAGAAGCATCCTAAAGAAGATGGTTGCTATGCTCTAATTCTCAGTCCTCAGATGCATTTAGCTCTTTACAAAGATACCTAGAAGTGTCCTTCTTGGCAATAATTCAAGAGCATAGATAATCTTAGGAAGCAAAAGAGAACTTGAAATTTATTGACTGTGATCACCATAATGAAACCATCAGCAGAAGTAGTGATTGAAAGACATTTTTATAAATTGAAATAGCTATTTCGTGTATGCTGTTACTTGGTGCTACTAACTATTCTTTAGTGTATATAAAAATCCTTACTGATTGGTATATCCTTACTGATATGCCAAAACTTGTGACGTTTTTTAATACTGTGAACTTGTAAATAATACGAAAGTGTTACATTACTTCAAAGGAATGCTACAGTAAATTATTTTTAATTACCTATGACATCAAAAGAAATTTAAGGTCACAACTGGAAACTGATTAAGTTGATGAACTCTGTAAGTTTGGGGAAACCATATGTGTTGGACCTAACATCTTCACAGAACTCTCTAATATGATTTCCATCTGGTTTTCCTTGTCTACTGTATGTAGAACTCATCAGTGGGTATTAATATCTCAAACATTTTCTTCTCTGTGCAGTGCTCTGCATTCTTTAATTTCTCTTGCAATATGATGTTTTACAACTTTTAAATCTTTACAGAGTTCTACACAGAACTTCTCAACGTCAGTCAGTCTTTGATACCACTGTCAGATTGTTTTCTATCTTGATGTCTCTTTCCTTCTCCCTGATAAAAATTGCCTTTTGCCTCTTGTCCAAGGGATTCTGAGCACTGTTACTCTACTGAACTTACCAGGCAATATGAACATAGGCAAATGTGGTAACCAAACATGTAAAAACTAATAAGAGAAGAGTATTGTGTGGAAATGTGAATTAGAGCTCCTGAATGCATAATTTTATAAATAATGATTGTATTTTGTTTTTTTTTCAGAGATATATATTTTGATTTTCAGCAGTAACAAACTGATTGGAACCATACATCTATATCTTGCTTGAATTTTCTAGTTTGTTCACAGTTGTGGGTTATGTCAGCAAGTTCAGAAAATCCATACAGAGCCTCAGTAACATAGTTGATAAAGATGTTCTCCTTCTGATCAATTGCAGGTGTCACTCGGAACACTGGTACCTGTCCAGACTGTGGTTAATATCATCAAGATAACTGAACTCAAAAGGAGCATTACAGTATTTATTACAGAAAGAGTTTCACTAGAGGTAAAACATCATTTTTGTTGGAGCAGGCTTTAATCTTAGGTGGATGTTCCCATTTATCTCTGAGAAACTGAAAGCCAAAGAACTATATTTTGGTTCTTTTTGGAAGTGGGAAATCTTCTAGGACTGAGAACTTAATAGAATTTAGACGATTTAAGGATCTTCCTTCAGCAAATTTATCCATCTGGAGATTAAACAAGCATCAAAAGAAAGAAAGGATACCTTCAAAAGAGGCAAGCATTTTCAAACCTCATATCATTATGTGGACTGTGTGATCACATAGAGGCATTGTAGATTTCCAATGTAACAACAAATTCAGCAAGGGGATATATGAAACTGTTCTGTTTTGAAAAATGGATTGCTCGGAGGAATTTTCTTAACTCTGTTGAGGAAAGACATGATGATGTGAAAGGGGAAAGAAAAACATTTTTGCCAAGAGCTTCTGTTCACAGGCGATAAAGCTAAGGGACTGTATGCCTCTGGGAGTGTTAAATTTATCAAGTAGATTCAACCTCAGAAAGGGAGAGCTGGCACTTCTAGACCTTGATAAGAGATGGTTCAGATAATTAGTTGTCTGCTCAACACAACACAGTAAGCCTGGGAACCATTTTAGTCCAGTCTGCCAGCACTGGACTCAGAGAGCCTACTCTGAAGTCTCAGAAGTAAATAGATTCTTATCTAATTACTATTGTGGCAGTTAGTTAATGCTTAGAAACCCTGGAAACCTTCTTCTTTGGCTACTGAACAGACATTGTGAAAGGCCCCAAAGAGTCTGGAAATTTGGAATGCAGGAAGCAGAATGCCCTGGGTTGTCGTCTTTCTGACAGTTTACTGAGCTGGGAGCCTCAACATCTCAACAGGTGGTCTGCCAAAAGTCTTGTCATGTTTCAAAATTAAATTCCCTCCACACAAGATTTCTACACTGACAAATCAGCAGTCCTCTGTAGAATGATGTTTGTACCTGAAGCTGGAGGCATTTGTCTCCTGCAGGAACTGCTTGACAGAATGAAGTAATAGAACATGAGATGGCTGTTAGGTTGGACATGCCTTTTCCTGGAGTAATTGGCCTTGTTTTACATATGGTATATTGCCTGTCATTGTGACAGCTAGATCTCTAAAGAGTTCTATTCATAGCATAGCAAATTTAGAGATTCTTAACCAGATTCTTAACTCATCGACATGAGGCTGATAAACAGCCAAAACAGACTTAAGACTGGTGTAGTTTTATGCAACAGAACACAGTTGAAATGTTGTCTTTTGGCAGTGTGAATGTATGTTGTTATTATTTAGACTTATTGTTGTTATTATTTAGACAGAAGATACAGCAAGGGCAGATTTTTTCTGCTTGAGCTAAAATCTGAATCAGTTGAAAATGGGATATTAATTCTACTTTTTGAGAAGTTAAGGTTTTCTTCTATTATCTTCTCTCCTGGAACTTTCTTCTATAGCTGTTTATAAACAGGCCTTTGAAGATGTTAATATCATGGCTGATGTTTTTCATAATATAAAGAAAAAAAGCAATTAATGATAGTATTATCAAGCCCAGGAAAGCCTGTTTCATAGCTGCTTTTTTCCTATCCTGCTTTATGAAGAAAGCTAATTTGAAGGATGTCAGCATAAATTTTAGGGACAACTAATCACTTCGTCTTTCAGATTCTTCTTCCCCAAAATTATTTTCAGTATTTTCTCTAATAAGCTCAAATATAGTTATAAGATAATCCCAGCTTTGTTAATCTTTTTTTTTTTTTTTTTTTTTTTTTTTTACATTATAATGCACAATTTTGATTTGGTAAGTAGAATTAATTTTTCCTTGTAGAACACAGACAGCTTTTCCCCTGATGCACGTGGGCATGTTAAAAACACTTAATTGTTTTTATATGACTTTTTAAAGGTAATTTAATTTAAGGTTACAGAGTAATCATTTAACTCAATCCTGACTAAGTAAATTCTTCTGGATGATTTAACTAGGCGTTGATGGGTTATTTAGTAGAGAGAGCATGAGATCCCTAAAAATAGATCTTTTCATCTATGGACTTCAATTGAAAGTTATTGAGGACTGGACACAGTGGGTAGGTAGGTCCACCAATATATTCAATTTACAACTGAAATTTGCATCATATGCTTTCCTGTATAGCAAACACACCTCCTTTATGTAATCCATCTGTTCTCAGATATCTGTGGAGCTGCTGCATTTTAAAAATCCAGCTTTTTTTTAAAAAAAGGGCATTTTAAAAGCAAATCAGCAGATCCTTATAGAAGATTCTGTCTCTTTGTGAAGCTCATAGTAGTTTGGTTACTTAAGTGTTTTCTGAGACAAACTTGTTGGCGTTTATATCTGACTCTATGCATCTATCCTCGTTGCGGTACTTAGACGAACTTGTACTAATTCTAGTTCGTTGCTACTTGCAATATGCTCTGGTTCTGCCTTAGATGATGGACATATAGACAGTATGTCTCCATACAGTTATAGTACATCGTTCTGAAATAGAAGTGCTTTCTTGGCATAAATGACATAAGTTCATTTCAACCAGTTTGATAAAGTCACAGTAAACATAGTAGTGCGAAAAGGGAAAATACTGTGTTCAAAAGTTTAAGGATTTTGAGTGCACATTTTTCTGATCTGGTGAACTCTAAGTCTGAAGAAATTGCATTACTATCTTTCTAATTTTACTTTATATCTGTCAGAAGTTTTCATCTTCATAGTGGAGTTCTCTTTAAGTGCTTATTAAAATGACTTATTTATCTCCTCTTTTAACTAAAACCCTGTTCTGTCACTTCTTCTCATAGCTGTGGATTTGACTCATGCTAATATTTCCCAAAGTTAGATTTTAATGTGGGTCAATAGCCTTGACTTTTTGTTTGAGGTTTTCTGTTCTACCTCAAGAAAGAAAATCTTACAGATGTGCTGATATATTAAACTGCTAGTGTGACTGCCTTCAGATCTGAGGCTGGTCAATTTTAAACTTTAATCTCTCTGATCCCTCTACAGCAGCTATTCCCCGATTGACCTGTCTTGACTTCTCTATGCTTCTGAGATTTGTAAAATCTTTGTTCTGTCTCTATTTAATTTTTTCTCAGCATGATTGGAGCTGCCTCTTAAGGAGAGCTGCTTATTGTGATAGTCACCCCTGACTTTTTCCTCTGAATTTAAAAAGTTTCTAGATACTGTTTTTGTCTGTCAATGCAGCTTATTACTTTGGACCAGTACCTTTTGCTCTTCCACTGTTTGGTTAGCCAGTGCAGTCAGTCTAATCCAAGTCTTTTATGTGGTCTTAAATGATGATATATTTAAAGAGACACCTTCACACTGAAGTTGGTTTTGATGCATCATGAATTGAATGAATCAGTCTGCACTAGAGTTTAGGTTTATATATATATACATTAGCAACCAGCTAATGTTGAGTCAAAACAAATGCAACTTCACAAGTATTTTGAAGTTTTTTGTTTTCTCTAATTGTCATAGATTCATGTCTTGTCATTAAGGTTGATCTCTCTCCATGAAGCATAAAATGGTAAAGATAAGCTAACAGTGTAAGTTATTACTGAAGGGATCACAAATGTACTGTGGAACAAGAAAAAAATCATTACTGCTTATTATATTTATTGCTAATCTGCTGGCCAAATACAGACAGTAGTGGTGTACTGATGTGCATAAAATATGCAAGGAAAAAAGTGGATGGGTGTTTTTCTATAAGAAGAAGTGTATTATCTTAAAGATATGTCAGTATAAATACCCTTTTTGAAGGATTTATGTTACTGCCAATCACTGTTTGTTTAAAAAAAGAGTCAAACCCATAAAAAAATCCACAAAGAACAAAACCTTGAGCTTCTCTGATATTTATACAAAAGATTCCAGTTTCTCTGTGCTATGCAAGTAAAATTCCTGAAGTAAAATGAACGCAAGAACTATAACATCCTGTCTACCTTCTTGGGTTTGTCAGAGACTTAGATATGACCACAGAAAATGGGAGACATATTTGTTAAAATTAATTTAAAATATTTTTAGCAGTCTTTTGCATTCTGTCTACAGCATTAATGAGGTTTTTTTCATACGAATTCTGCCCTTTTTTTTCTTACAGTGTCCAGTCCCCACATGCTTCTTTGTGGAGAGCAGCTCAGACCTTTCTTCCATTTCCTGCCTGCATTTATTCTTAGATTTTATCATCAAAAAGCCTCCTCCTGAGCACTGCAGTATTGGAGCACAAGAATAATTCATACTGTCCTCAATGGTAGCCAGTACAGGGAATAGTGTGGGAGAGCACACCAGCAAACATCCTTCCCCAAAATACTCTCACAGTCTATTGTTACAGGGATTTTCTAATCAGAAATTACTTTTGTAGGTAATGGTGCTTGCCAAATATCTCTTTTATGGACATTTTAATCTTGAATTTGTATGTCCGCCAAATCCTGTGGCAAGGCTATTCAAAGATTTACAAACTGAAAAAGCAATCTCCTTTTATATTTGGACTTCTACTAAGTCACTGTTGCTCCTCAGTGAAAGATAATCTTTCACAGACCTTCTGCCTCACTGGAATTCAATTATCTTGATAACTGTCTTTTTAAATACGCAGTAGACCCCCTCTAATATAATAATCATACAAAATCTGCTACGCAGCAGATCAGAACAAAATCTGGGCTTCTGAAATTGAGCCATAGAGAAGGTGAAAGCAGGTGTCACTTCACCACTGGGGGAATATATATATATATATATATATATATATATATATATATATATGTATATGTATAATACTGTGGACAATAATAATTACTCTGTGCTTGTGAGATCTCACCTGGAGAATGTGTCCAGATAGTGAGTCATTCAGTAAAGGAGAGAGACTGACCTGTTGGAGTGTGTCCAGAGATGGCCTGCAGAAATGGTCCAAGGGTTGGAACACTTCCCCTATGTGGATAAGTTGAGGGAGATATGGCTGTTCAGCCTGGAGAAGAGAAGGCCCTAGGGAGACCTGATTGAGCACTTTCAGCATTTAAACAGAATCTATAAGAAGGAAGGACTCTGACTTTGTAGTAGGGCCTATTGTGATAAGGGAAAATGGGTTAAACTGTGAGGGGAAATTCAGACTGGATATGCGGAAAAAGTTTTTTACAATAAAGACTGAGAAGCACTGGAGTATGTTGCCGAGAAAGGTGGTGGAATCTCTGTCCTTAGAAATGCTTAAGGTCAGGCTGTCTGGGGCATGCTTTTGTTTGGACAAGAGTTGTGTATGTGTATATGTATGTACATATTAATACATACATACTGGAGTAATAGCTGCCAAATCCCATTTTAGAGTTACAGAACGCTATCGAGTATTAAGCATCTCATTTGCCTTCTGGGTCTTTCTCCAGTGCCATTATATTTTACTTCTGAAAAATTAAATAAAAATCCCCTCTTAATAGCATGCTTTTAAGTCTCTGTAAGACTCTAGTTTTCGGACACCAGAAGCTTAGATCAAGTTAATGTGGAAAAAAGTCAAGTAGCTCAAATGTTGAAAAACACAAATCTGATGAGTTAAACCACAGTGCTCTGCATTTTGTTTGATGTAGAATCAAGCTCACTTACAAAAATATGTCCTGTAATTTCAGTTATAAGCAGTGGATTACTAGGCAGCTACATATATATGTGCAACCTTTATTACATCATTTAGATAGAAGAACTCAAGTGAACTTTTAATTATTCATGGTTGTATTTGTTGAAGGTGTAGATACAGATAGTAGAATACCAGCATTTCTTAATAACTAAGAGAACACACTTGGTTTTCTGAATCAATATTTTTTATGTAGTTCTAATTCCCATTGACTATAAGCCAGAGTTATTACAGATTTTCTTTCTAGGCTAGTTTTGTTGGACTTTAGATTATGTGGCAGTGAAAAAGACGAGGTTCGAATGTCTGACAGAAATGATATGATATGACATTATTTATATCATAATGTGATGTTAAGTTTTGATTTGCAGAAAGGCTTCAGTAGCGCAATAAAATTAAATAAAAATATTCATTTCAGGTAACGGACTCTGAGATAACTGACATGCAGTAATTCAGTGAAGCCTTCAATAGTCTGTTCTTATTTCTAGTGAATTTTCAATAGAGTAACCGATAGCTGATGGGAACCTAGAGTACTTCAGATTGAAAGAACATCTGAGTTTTTTTACATGCTACTGTGGAGCAGAAATGAGTAAAACTTTAGAAAGGTTCTTTGCTTCTGACAGTTTCACAGGAGTGCTAAAGTGTGTAGGTAGTTCTTGTTTTTACTTCTAATGCTCACTTCATCAATTGTGATTACATCAGTATCATTTCTCTAAGTGAACTGGATATACTAGGCTTATATTCTTCCTCCTGTATATGAATTATCACAGTGCCTGACTTTATATTCCCCAGGAATACTACAAACATCTGATCGTTCACCATGAATTCTGTCAGTAAAGTCACCGTAGTTCAACATAGTTCAGCTAACCTGCTTTGGTTAGTACTCTGTGATGGACTGTTCTCCCAGCAGTCCATCACACTGCCATCAGTATTTTTTCTTTTTCTAGATTTCTATGAGTCCTTCAAACTGCATTTCATTTTCAGAACATTTCTAACAATGCAAAACTCATTTATTTCTTTATCTTGCTTTTGCTTACCAAGTTCCCTTCTAATTGCAAGAAATACCAAGTTTGTTTTCAAGCATGTGCTGTTTCCATGGTTATCTCACATTTTTTGAAAAAACTGCCTAGCTCATCAGCCTTCTAGTCTTTTTATCCACTAGGGAAAAACTTCTATTTTCATAAAACCAAGTTAGCAAATGGCCTAAATTTGGCCCATGACTTCCACAACCTTCTTTAAAGCTGAGCCCATATTATTCAAATGCATAATTTTAAGTAGAAATTACTTTAAGTCAGTTGGGTTAAAACAAAACAAGCAAACAAAAAGTCACTAGTTAAAGCATCAGTTATAATAAGGATGCTTACTGAATAAATGTTTTGGGGAAAAGTTCTTCAAATAAATCTAAAAAAGGCTCAGGAAAGCCAGTTACTTTGTTTTGATTAGTTTGAGACTGAACATAACTCAGGTCACGACAACCTTCCTTTCCTGCATTTTACAGTTCATTATCTCTGGAGTTCAGTTCCATCATTATCTATGACTCATGTTCCCCTTTCCAGCCATCTTTTAATCATCTGGATAATCAGTTCTTTTCCCAGATCTAAAAAATGTCTCTGCAAATACATTAACGCACAGATGCAGCGTGTCTTGCAAACAGTGTGTTGATAATACTTGGAATAAAAAGAAAAACAGGAAGACAGCTTAGTTTACATAGAAAAGCAGCTTTTAATTCCTTATTTGTTAATATTTGTATCTTCTTATAAGACCAAATGAAATACCTGAAGATAATCTCACTAGGACTTTTAATCCCTTCAGCTGAAGAAGTGCTATGTATTAAATTGATAGACATAAGTATTATTCTGTCTTGTTAGATTTAGCAGAGAGGCTATATAAAATATATGTAGTCTCCAGTGACTGGAAAATGGAAATATCATTTTCATTAAGAAAGGGAGAAAAGAGTATGAAGGAAACTATAAATTGGTGAGCATCATCTCTATGTCTCAGAAGATCACAAAACAGATCCTATTGAAAGGTATGTTAAGGCATATGCAACAGGAGGTGATCCAAGAGAGCAGCATGGCTTCACCTAGGGAAGATTGAGCCTGTCCAATCTGGTGACCTTATACAATGAAGTTGGCTGTTCAGGCTCGGTGGGGCTCTGGGCAGTCTGATCTGGTAGGTGGCAAACCTGCACACAGCAGAAGATTAGAGCTGTGATTAGATAGTCTTTAACGTCCCTTCCAACTCAAGTCATTCTATAATGAACATAAGAGCTCCCTCTTTACTCACTAACCACAGAGGTTCTTGGTTTTTAATTTGATCACAAACATAAAGAGCGTGGGGAAGTAGATTGTTACTGCTGTAATATTAGCAACCAATATTTTTTTATAATATAAGAAAAGCAACAGAAACCTATAATTATTTACTCTTTACAGGAGCCCATAGTTATCATGGTAGGTAAACGTCAGGCAACTCAGTTTAAATCTTTATGGAGTTCTTCAGCTAGCACAAGATATTCTTGTCACATGTGATTTCTTTCATATGTTTTCAAGAGATGAGTATGTATGGAGTTTATAACTCTAAGCTTGGAATTTTAGCTGTCCTTTTTGATTCACTGTCTTAAAGTTTGCTTTTGTGATCAATGAAGTGCAGAGTACTGCTCTAATAGACCTAGAGAAACAACCATTTCTTTTTTTTTTTTTCTTTTATCAGAAGACTAGTTGGATTATTTGCTTTGAAATGAACAGAAAGGAATTAATCAGTAATTTGTGTCTAGCTTAAATGGACAAAATTGCTGAGTGGCTCATTACTGAACTGACTCTTTCTTCTGCTATAATAAGATATTAGGGAAGGGGGGGCAAGTGGGCAGTGTGAAAAGATTTAAACTTATTATGCAATTTTTAGTATAAATTGTTTTATTGTATGCTGAACCCATTAGTGACTATCTAAAAAATGTAAAGCTGTCTTTACTTAAGGAACTTGCTAACAGTGCATATGAGAAAAGGAAGTCTGCATTATTTAATCAAGATGTTTCTTATCGTGTTGCCCTCATTTTCAATTTTTGCAGTAATAGCTATACATTTAAATAAGATTTTTCTTTCCTATTTACTAAACAGAAAAGTTAAACTCATACATTTTAATTGTCTTAGAGCCCATTTAGTTATTCATTTCTCATTATGGAGAAAGACTAGTGAAATGACGGGCTCTCCTCACAGAGTTTCATGAGTTGTAAAGCAGGAAGAAAATGCCACATAGCCTTGCTATTGCCTGCTCTCCTCGTGCTGAAATTATAAATGACATTCAAAGCAGGATAATGTAGCAGGATAATATAGAACAGAAGTGTCTGCTGGGAAGAGCTAGATTTCAGAAGTCAGCTGTATATCTTTTTTTGGTTATACTGATTATGATCTTGTTAGTACATTAAATGCATTAAAATAGCAGCATTAAATGCAAGAGTTAGCCCTGAAAGAAGAAACAGAGGAAGATCACCTAATTACAATAGACAAGTTAAAAAGAACTTCCACGCTAATTTGTTACACTCATAGTTCCTTCTTTGGAACAATGAAGATTCTCATGGAAATAGCTAAAAATATTTAGCTTTTCATTAAAAAATGAACATTAAAAAAAAAAAAAAAAACAACACAAACTTTCCAGAGTTAAGAACCTGTGAGGGGGATGTTCAGGTGTGTGTCAGATCACATCAGATTCAGCTGATGTTATAGATCCTAAGTGGGATCCCGTGGCACGTGTAGAACAGCCAGGGATCAGGCCCAGCCAGCATGTGCTCATGAAAAGCAGGTACTTCTCGAACAACCTGATCTCCTCCTGTGATCAAGCTACGATCGAGTTAAATCCAGCCTGTGATCAGTCATGAGTGGTATTCCCCAGGGACTGGTACTGAGGCCTGTCCTGTTTAATATCTTTATTAATGACCTGGATCAGGGAACTGAGGGCACCCTTAGTAAGTCTGCAGATGATACCAAACTGGGAGGAAGTGCTGATCTGCCTGTGGGTGGGAAGGCCCTGCAGAGCAATCTGGACAGGCTGTATTGCTTGAGCTGAGTCTTGTCACATGAAGTTCAACAAGACCAAGTGCCAGGCCTGGCGCTTTGTCCACAGCAAATCAACACCGGACAGCGCTTCAGGCTGAAAAACTCTTGAAGAAGCTGAGCTGGGGTGTTTGCTAGTGCTTGACTAAACATGAGCCAACAGTGTTCCCAGGTGGCTAACAAGGCTGATTGTATCCCTGTTTGTATAAGAAACAGTGCTGCCAGTAGGAATACGGAGGTGATCACCCCACTATACTTACAGCTGTGGTGAGGCTGCACCCCAAGTGCAGTGTTCAGTTTTGGGACCCTCACTACAAGAAAGACATTGAGGCTCTGATACATGTCAATACAGTGAAATTAGTGAGGGGTCTGGAGTGCAAGTCTTATGAGGAGTGGCTGAGAGAGCTGGAATTGTTTGGTCAAGAGAACAGAAGGCTGAGAGGAAACATTATTGCTCTCTACAACTCCCTGAAAGGACATTGTGGTGAGATGGGGTTGACCTTTACCTCTTCTCCCATGTAACTAGAGATAAGACCAGATGGAATGGCCTCAAGTTGTGCCAGGGGAGGTTCAGATTGGATAATAGGAAAAAATACTTCTCTGAAAGAGTGGTCAGGTGCTGGAATGGGCTGCCCAGGGTGGAGTGGTTGAGTCACCATCCCTGGAGGTGTTCAAGAAACATTTAGATGTTATACTGAGTGATGTTGTTTGTGAAAATACTGGTGGTAAGTAGATAGTTGGGCTGGATGATCTTGATCTTTTCCAAACTTGGTGATTCTATAATTCTATGTCTTGTAACCCTTTTTCTTGTTGAATACAGTCTGAGGCTACCTTTCCTTGCTTTATAAGAAGAAATAAGATATGGAAACATTTATCTACTGTCCTTGTCTGTAAGAGATGATATGTTCAAGCTTGTAACAAAAACAGATAAACTCTGGTATTTTTTTTCCTAGATGCTCTGGCAACTGGGTAAATGATGTCCTAACTGATGCTTTAGAATACTTAATCTATTCTAGAATCTTCCTTGCATGTTGCATGACAATTTTAAAACTAATTTGCAATCATATGAATTTCTCTGCATATTGTGATCAATATTTTTTTTTAATCAGTGGTAGCACAGTGTACTGTTACTTTGTTTCTCACACACATTTTTAATGCAGTAAAGGCTGTGTGGAAGAGGTATGTGGTCTTCTTATTATGTGTTTATCTGCTTACAGATTAATATGTTTATGTTTTATTATGTTTCTTGTTTGGAGTATTAAAAAAAATCATTTATTTATTTATTTTTCATATCACCTGACTGAAAATCATTGGATACAAAAAACAACAATAACAACACAACAGTATTCTTACAATAATTACTCAGTGTAACCTTAAGTATGAAGCTTCACTAGAAGCAGGCAGATACAGTAAAATTAAAAGATTGATTTTCTCAGAAGTGGAAAAAAAAAGTGGTTAAGGGAAAAAATGCATGATGAAGTTCACTGGTTCACTGTGTTTTACCATTTATGATTACATAACATATTATTTAAATGTACATCATACAACTTGTGCATGCAGTGTACATGTATGTTAGCTCATGTCTCAATTCTTTGTTCTCAGATAAAGAATTTTCACAATAATTTCAGCAATAACATTCTGTTGCCTGGGTAACTTTTACTTGGAGTACAAGATAAAACATTTCAAATACTTTAAATCCTAATGGATGAAAGAAAATAATACACATTTTGTGCTTCTAGAATCAAGGAAGATAGGAGTTCAAGCAACAATAAATATTGAAAGTACATTGTATCTGATATTATATATTAACTTCCTGGTATATTTTTTTAGTAGGTACAGATATTTCTTACACTATTAATTATCATATTCTGTTATAAATATCATTTTTTTTTATATACCTATGTGGAGGTTTGTATATACCAATACGGAGGTTGGTGGTCCTGCCCATTGTGGGGGGAGATGGGGATTCATGATCCTTGAGGCCCCCTCCAACCCGGGCCATTCTGTGATTCTGTGATTCTATTTCTACGCTTCTATATACATGTATATACTGTTTTTATCTTCATACCAAGAATGTTCATGATCTATGTAGGTCACTCCAAAAATTATGCCTTCTATATTTATTTCCATGGAAACTAAATAGATGCAAAGAGCACAGTAACACTATCTGATAGAGAATATTCTCAGCTATAAAACACTCTTTTTCAACATCAACACCACCTTAAGCTCATTCATGCAGATGATAGATGCTCTTTGCTTTGTGGTGTGACAGCTATGCATGGCTGTTTAGAACATTGTCTTTCATATCACTGCTGTTACTGGTGAAATGCATCATCTACAACCTCACTATGCTCACATCCTCTGTTTGGTATCAATGTCAATGGCGGCCATTTTTTCCACATGGAGGAATTCACTGACACACTGTTGTTTCATCTGCGCTCCCATGTCAAACACCATTCTGTCACAGTGCCTCTACAACAAAAGCATGTAAGAGAATATTGGCAGGAAAGTTCAGCCTCTAGAGCCAAACTACCAACATCCTCCTCTGACATCATGGGCCAAGAAAACAAAATAGGAGGTGCTACTTTTAGGGCAGCCCTCATTCTTCTAATAAAACTCTCTTAACTCCTGAGGCCTGACAGCTTCTAGCCATGTCATGTGAACAAAAAATATACAGATATCAAAGCCATTTTATTTGTTATTTAATCTCCCATCTTCCCCAAAGATAAGCTCATACCCATCAATGAGCAGAAGTAGTCAGTGAATTAGGATCATCTTATAATTCCTCTTTATATTGTGTTTTCTTTGGTAGCCATGCCTGAATTACAATATGGAACAAGCCATCGAGCTAAGAAACAAGAAAACATTTTCATAAGTATCTTTTTATCTAAGAAATGTTATCACTTTTCAAGCTCTTAATTATTTCGCAGATGAGTAAACCTGTTTATCTGCAGATTAAATAACATGCCTGAACTGAGGCTTTGAGTTATGGAATTAGGAATTTTATAAATCTGAATCTGAATTTTCTGATATGTTCTGACAAGTGATTCTTGGAAGCTATTACCATTTTTTACAGTGTTATTCTGTTTGTAAAACAGGAAATAAAACAACTTTGGTTTGTACTCAAATAGCCTTAGACACCATAATCTGTGTGATGGCTCAGTCTCTGAATATCAGGATATAGGACCAAAATGTAGTTTTTATTTTCAGTGGGAAGAAAACTTATTGTAAATCAAATGGACAAACAGCCTGAAAAAAAACCAGAGGCCATATTTTGATATCCTGTATATTTTTAATGAATAACAGTATCCCCCAGTCATTGTATTTTGCTGAAATTTACACACATTTTTAGATTAGCTAGAGGAATAAATATGGCAAGAAAGATAAAGGAATAGAAATTGCAGTACTTTTTACCTTAAAATTTACATGTAAAATTTTTCAATATAGTATCAAGATGAACAGATATGTTAAGAATTTGCTATGCTAGTAAAATCTCTTTGTTTGATAAAAATCTAATAGTCTTTTTCTCATAACAAATCAGCTCATAAGTTATACTGCAAAATAAATAAGGGAAAATGAATTATCAGTTACCTTTTCTAGGTTTCAACATTTCATAAGATGACATTATATAAATATATGTATTTTGCACAAGGCAATCCTTCCAGTAGCCTTTAAGTGGTATTAACCTAAATTGGACATATTTATTTGTTTGTTTGTTTGTTTTATCACAAGCAACCATTGCAAAGGCTAGAAAATAGCATTTACATGATAAACAGATTACATCAAATTACATAATGTTCCTGAAAATGGGTACTTATACAAATTTTATTGTCATTACAGTTTCATTGCCATTTAGTCTTAAATTAGAAAAGAAGAACAGTGCGTGTTCTTTCGTGATTTTTCAATAATTGTGTTGTTATTAAAATGGAATCCACAATGTGTTCTAGCTAACATAATACATTTTGAGGAAAAAAACCCATGTTAATTTATGGAATTAATTTGTGTTATTAGAATTTTCAGAACTCTGGTGATTTGGAGTCAAGCATCTTATTAATATTTCACATCCCAGAGATTAAAATGGAACTTAGGCTAAAGGGCAAGTTACTATGATGCAGTTCCCTCTGTAGTAAACTTCATTTATTTTTATGTTTTTTTTAATGTCTCTAAACCTAGAAAATGCATGTAATTAGTAGAATTTTTCTGTAATTAACATTGTAAATTACTTTGGACTAGTGTTAGTTTCTCCTGTTTGAAAGTATAATTCTAAATTCTGAATATGTTTTATTGTTTACTTCACTGTTAAATGAGAGCTACTTGGTAAATGAACTAGATTAGATACTTTCTGCACTTAGGCATCTGCTCTGTTATGTGAACTGTACAGAACATGAACTTGAACTAGACTGTTTAAAAGGTTGATTGTCAGCAGTTGGATCTGCCCCCATTCTTTTATAAAAAAATATAGTCAGCTGATAGAATCATTATCACAGGATTTGTTAGAATATTTCTGGAAGCAACTTTCAATGAAGACTGCTTTCCTAAATTCAATAAAGTCAGCTTGGGTAATTTTTGTAATGCAATTCTTAATAGCTTACCATAGACAACATTGGCTGAAGAAGCCCATTGCTAGCATATTTTAACTGACTGCCTAGAAAGAAAAGAGGCCAGTCCATCTATTCAAGACGTTGCTTCTCTCACATTTACAATCACAACAGCATTCATTGTATAAAAGTGAAAAAATGAATTACTATGAACTCCAAGCACTGGATTTGAATTCAGAAATATCTGAATGTAATTGTTATATAATCAAGTCCTTTTTATTTTTGTTCTTTTTTTTTTAAGCCATTTTAGGTTGTATTTCATAAACATTAGAATAGTGTTCTCATATAATCAAAAACAATGTATGCCAAACCACAGTGGCATTTCTAAGAGGCTGTTAATCTGCTCTTTGAAAAAGAGAAAACAGAAGGAAACAAATTCAAGTAGATTATTCCAAGTCATAATTGAACTCAGCTGTGAGACTGTTGGAAATTTCTACTGTTGAGGTGCCTAAAGTTGTTTCCTGCTGTATTTGCCCTGTCAAGGTTTTATGATTTTTTTGTTATCAGTATTCCTTCCGTATCATAGCATCATGCAGTGCACTGGAAGTTAAAGAGGTCATGCTGCAGCTCCATGGATTCTCAATAGTTCTGGGTACCTACTCTCAGAAGAGAAGAATGAACTTCATCTCCCAGAATACTTATTTATTCCATTTTTGCTTTCCATTCAGAGGGAATGATAAACCCTCCCTGCATGTGGCAGAGGGGTTGGAGATTCATGATCCTTGAGGTCCCTTCCAAGCCTGGCCATTCTGAGATTCTGTGATTCTGTGCTAAAACTGACTAGGAGTAATGGGACTGTCTATCTTTCTGCTCGTCTCTGTGTTGTGTGCTCCCTCACTGTCTTGTCTTCAGTATTAGAGTAAGGTCTTTGTTTTTCAGACGCTCTGTCATTTATTTATTAGCTTCAGTTACAATTATATTGTATTATACTGTGTTGTCTCACATTCTGCAATCATATTTAGTAAATTAGTTTTTTCCCATAGACTGTTGCTGCTGCTGTCCTCCACTGGACACATTTCCCTATCCTCCCCCTTCCCCTTCTCCTAGGGCATAGGTCCATGGGTCCCTCCACCCCTTTAATCACGGAAGTAGGCCAAACCAGGTTGGAACTGTGATATGCCCCTAATTGCAAACACTGATTTCTTTTGAACTCAACTTTTTGAGGAGAAGTTTGAATTCCAAATTTTCATCCAATCTACAGTGCATTTAAATCAGTGTCTGAACTAGGCTACCATTACAGAGGTACAGTCCTTTTAATTTTTCTAAGAAATATTGTACACAGCATATTTTGAGTTAGAAGTGGTTTCTTGTCTGCATTAATTATCTAGATTAAGAGATTTCAATTAATAAAAAATTAGTTTCATTCTCAGGGCAACCTGTGCCCTTCAAGATGACTATACACGTTGTTTTATTATTCCAACCTTCTTTCCTGTTATATATTTTTATATATTATTAAATGGGCACACTGAAGCAGCTCCTATGAACAAAGTATCTCAAGGTAGGCCAGGGCTTTCCTGGCTATGCACGTGGGCTTCCTGGAATTCCTCACCATTCTGTTCCAGGAAATGAGTCTACTCTCCATTGACCTAAGAATTTGATTTCTTTAGGTGCCAGAAAAGTATTTAAAGTTTGCCACAGCACCATGAAGTTTTCAAAAGTGAATTTGCTCATCCTTGATTCACCACCCATGAGAAAAAGACATGCATGCAGTTAGCCAGAACTCTAGGGCTGAATCTATGCAGATATTCTTCAAAAGCTTAGAGTTAGCTGTGTCCATAGGATTCAGCTTGTGATCTCTGTGTAGTGTCAATTGGCTCAGGACATAAACATGTGCATGATTTAAAGCTTAGAATGTCTTCATCTTATTACAGTGGATGTACATTTTGTAAATGGAATTATTCTTTTTACTGCTTTCTACAACGTATAGCTCTTCACACTGACCTGAAAGGAGATTGTGGTGAGGTGGGAATTGGCCTCTTCACCCACGTAATCTGCAGTAGGACCAGAAGGAATTGCCTCAAGTTGCACCAGGGGAGATTCAGGTTAGATATTGGGAAATACTTTCTCCAAGAGAATTGTCAGGTGCTGGAATGAGCTGCCCAGAGAGGTGATGGAGTCACTGTCCCTGGAAGTGTTCAAGAAACATACAGATGTGGTACTGAGGGACATGGTTTAGTTGGAAATATTGGTGATATGTGGGTGGTTGAACTGGGTAATCTTAGAGGACTTTTCCAACCTTGGTGACTATTGTTCTGGTTTCTCAAGGTGTTCTAGACTGGTTTTCACAGGAAGATGCATCAGTTTGAAGATTGAAAAGCCACTAGTGTTGGAGGTGGCAATGATGCAATCAGAACCTTATTGCCATTACAGACAGTTCCTTGGCAATCCTGTTCCCTGATCTATGTCTGCTCACTGCACCAATGCATACTATCAGCCAGAGACGAAAGCAGCATAATGGAACATGGAATGCAATATGGATGGTTAGTGGTGCAGTTAGAATAATGTACCTGGCTTTATTCTGTCTAGCAAGATGGTATCAGTAGAGGCAGTGATCTTTAAAAATCACTGATTGGAGATTAGGATATGAGCGTGAAAAAATGTAAGATAAATATTTGGTAACAAAACCAAGCAAATAAATTGAGTGAAAATATAACAAAAAGTTCTAGTAAGAGCTAGTAAGCATAAGATGTGACAGAACTTAAGCTTTGAGATATTTAGGAATAGTTCTAAAATTGATGTCTACCAAACACTGATGCTAAGACCAAATTTCTAATGATATTTCACTGTTTGAATTACTTTGTAAAACTAGCTTCTTGATTTCCAGTTGTAAGTTGGGTTACTGGGTAACAAATGAATAAAAATACTTGAGAGGAACTTGGAATCCTACCTCCTTTTCCTTCCTTTATTCCCTGTGTTGCTATTATTTTGTATCAGTTCCATATACGGTAAAGATGAAAGTGAAGTAGTTAGGATTGCCCAAACAAAAAAGACAGCAGAAAATATCTTTGAAATGTAGACTTGGTATCTCTGCTGTTCTGCTTACACTTCCACTGAGTTCTTTAACTGGCCTGATCTTTCTGGCTTATTCAATTCTTCCATTTATTCTTCTCATTTTATTTAGTTTGCTGTGGTATGCCAAATAAAGTCAGAAAAAACTGCTGTACAAAAATCTTGATAGCTTTACAGCATTCTGTTCCTCAGGCTTTCTATAGATACCAAATCTGACACAGTAACATAAAAGAAAAGTACAAGGATTATTCAACAGACTTTCACCTAATGATGAATTGTTGTTTGAATTTATACATCCTTGAGTGAAGATCCTTTAGATTGCAATGCTGTATAAACTTGATTCTTTGACAGTTTAGTGAATCTCAGTGTATGTGCTTGGGCAGATTGTTTTCCAGTTTAGTTAAAGCCAAAAGCTGAACTTTGTATATCAACAAGCTTTGTTAGTTAAAATCAATAATATTCAACTCTAATCTTCTTACAGGGATCCTAATGTAATCATAGGTGTACTTATCTTAAGCAATGAGATCACGTAATAGAAATCTACCATGTTAATATGAAATGATTAAGTAGCAATGGGGAAAGAAAGCTACAACAATGACAAACAAACAAAACAAAACAAAATTTAAAAAAACCAAAGCCTTCTTAATAGAAAAAAGTCAGCAATGTATATGTAGTGTATGTTTAGTCTCCATTTTTTACTCCAAACCAGGCTGCTCTTCATTCAGTTAGAAATCACTAAGCTTTTATAAGCTGTCTATTCTGAGACCATATTAATGGTTCATGGACAGAATTTTTATCTTGATTGGTAAAACTGACCATTTTTACCTAAAATAGATGAGTAAAACAGTTCTGTATTTTTTATCCTCTACTGCTGTTGCAAATTCTGTTCACAGAGGGTTTTCTTCATATCCAGTACTAGCAAAATGCAAGTGAAAACATTTAGAGATAAGGTTCAGATTTGCCATAAAAGTGTCTTGGTTCATGTAACTGATTCAAAGTTATTGGTTATTGGTGGAAATTTTTATATAAAGAAACTCTATTCCTGAAACTCTGAAAACAATCTGGCTAGAATTTTGCTAAGAATTCCATATTCTCAGAACTCTCAGCGAAGTTTTTTTGTGCCAGTGTGCTGGTCAATAAATATATAAAGTCCTCTCCTGCAGACACTGTGAGTCAAACATCTGTTCAGACCATTATAAGTGGGCAAAGAGATCAAGGTTTAGAAGCACACTAAAACTTAGGATGTTTTGCTCAAGGTATTCTGAATTCAGAAGTGTAGTTTTTGGAAGGTACAGGGGAAGGTTTTATGTCAGAGTTGTGGTTACGTGTATATATGCATGCAGTAGCTTAAACAGCATAAGCTGGGTGCTTAACTAACTGAAGAAGTGTATTAACGTACTTAGTAATTGTGTGTTCAAATTTGTTTCAATTAAAAAGGATGTACAGCCAATAGAAAAACTTGACTTTGCAAGATACAGGGGTATGTCCTTGATGCTCAATCACTTCTTTTATAGGTATCTCTTGAGTGCTCTTCTTGATGACAGACTAGCTGCTTATGTGTTGTTTTTTTTCTTTACTTCCTTCTCCCCAAAGCTATTTGAGCCTTTAATGAAGAAGATAGGCAGAGTTCTCTGGATTTTCATTACCTACCCTAGGAAAACTTGAGACAACTAAAGTTCACTTCTACCATATTCAGTTTGTTTCTAAATATGATCTGACAATCATGAACCAAGTGTACCATTAGAAGAACCCTACTGGAAATAAGCAGAAGGCAATTGAGGTAAATCTACAGTCAGTATACTTCATTTTCAGTGGTTAGCTGATAGGAGCATTCAGTTTCTTCACTGCTCCAGAATAAAACTGTATATGTATCTTTAAGTAATGTATTTATGTGTATTTATCAACGTACCTCACACTTATAATGAATGAAAATTTAAATTTCACCTATAAAGAAACATTTCATTGCTACATGTGAGCTATAAAGACAACAGTGCACTGAATTCACTCTACACTTTCTTAGTAATGGTGTATAGTAACTTTGTGTTTGATTTCCCAAGCTGAGCCTGATTTTTCTAGATGATGATCAGCAATTAAAAGAAGTTCAGGGAGGATGTGGGCCCTCTCTGGAAGGACACAAGTGACTTGGTCAAAGGGATACAGAGAAAACAAAGATGCTTAATGACTAATTTGTCTCAGTTTTCATCAGCAAGTTGCAGAAAGCAGTGTTAAAAACTTGGAGAGGGAAGATCTGCATGCTGTAAGTGAAGATCAGATTTGAACCATCTAAAGAACCTTAATGTGCACAGCTCTATGGGACTTGATGAGATCCATCCACGGGTTCAGAGGGAACTGGCAGATGAAGTCACCAAGCGACTATCTGTCATACCTGAAAGGTCATAGCAGTCTGGTAAAGTTCCCACTGACTGGAAAAAGGGAAATATAACTTCCAAAAATGGAAAAAAAGAAGATCCAGGGTTAGAGAGGTGGGTCCTTGCGAACCTCATGAAGTTCAAAGTGCTGCGCCTAGGTCAGGGCAATCTCAAGCACAGATACAGGTTGGACAGAGAATGGCTTGAAAGTAGCCCTGAGAAAGATGTGAGAGTGTAGGTTGACAAAAGATTACAAACAACAAATCCACTGTGCTGAGGGTGGGGGATGTGTTTGTTTTTCTTTCAGCCCCATGCTATATAACTAGATTTCTTATTCCAAAGCTTGTGTTTATTGAAAACACCCAAACAGCTTCTGAGCATTTTTATTCACAAGATTTTAAGAATCAGATTCATTAGTCTGTGCATTTCTACTAGATTTTACAAAACTGAAAACTGATGGATGTTCTAGTTGTAGGTATTATGGTAGGAATGAATGTCATATAAATCTTTACCTTGTTTTTCTGGGAAGTGTTGAATAGTAGATACTTGATGCTATTTTACTTTCATGACATAGGAATTTTCAGGCATGAGAATAATCCATCAACCTGAAAAAAGACAAGTGAGTAAACTAATGTCCCTGTGTCCTAGAGAGGCTGTAATACTTGTGGATAGTGGACAGTGCTATATCTGCCTTCCTTCTTATCTATGGCTATCCAAAGATATGTTACCTTGGCTCATTTCTGTTTAACCCACTGCATCTTCTTATGCCTTAGAGAGAACAAATGAGTAGTATTTAAAAGTTACATACCTACTTTACAAACAAAATAACCCAAACTGTTACTTAATCAAGACAAAAAACAAAGGTCTGTGTGGCAACATCTTCGTCTTCTATCGCAAAGTAATTTGAACCATATAATAATCTCATTTACACAGATGAAAGATGGAGGAAAGGTCTGGATGTGTAATAGAAACATAAAAGCTCGTAGATTTTTTTTTTATTTGATTGTTTACATTTATCTTTTAATCATACCCTCTTAATATGGGTACTTGAAATCTATGGGTGCTTCTGCAGGTTGCCTGGATAAAATTATTTGGAAATGAGCATTTCTAGAACTGGAACATCAAATAATAGAAAAACTGTTCATTCCATCAGAATTTTAAAGAGAAATACTTCAAAATGAGAACCCAGAATAACCTCTAAGTATTTGGTCCTGAGCTAACCTGAGGAGTTTTGATACCTGATATGAAGCACAAGCCTTTCAAGCATTTTTAAAAAGGGAGGAAAATTACGTTAAAAATGGCAATAAAGACAAAAAGATAAAAACAACTGTTTTATTTCTTGATCTCTCTAATACTTCTTAAATTTTTATTGTAAATTGTCTTTAAAGGAAAAAGAAAGGAAATGTTTTTTAGTTCTATACCATTTGCTGACCTTATCCCTTTGCTTGTTAACATTACCTCTGTTGCTTTTGCCAGCAAGCATGCACTTTAAAAACTGTCCAACAGAGCTGCTTGCCTATTCTTTGCTGAGCATTTCTCCTTTAGAAGTGACCTTGCACAATACCAATGTCTGATGTCCCTTATGTGAATGCATCAATGCAGACAAATCATGAAAGTAATATACAAAACGTTAACCACTAATACAGATCAAGGAAGAGAATTTAATCTACATTTTTATCTATTATTTGTCTGTGTATAATCCACACACAGCAGAAGAATTATTTTAATATTTCTTTTTAAATTTTCTGTTTTGTTTTGTTTTGTTTTTCTTGAGAATCAGTCACTGGTTTTTCTATGCTATTAAACAGTATCAAGGTAAGTTAATGTACATATCCAACTAAATGACATAAAGAAAATAACATTACTTTTCATTTAATGTGATACTTGGTTAGAAATACTTTGATCATTAAATTCAGCTTGCTATGTGTAAGAAGCCAAACATACAGACACATCCGTTTTATTTCCTGCTACCCAATGGGAAAATATTAAACATAGTGCATATTATGTAGATTTTCTGGCAAATATATATATCTTTGTGCTAAATTTTCAAAGTGCACTTTGGATAAACACATCACTTTTACAGACAGCATCATTTCAAGGCTTCATTGGGATGTGATAGCACCTTTCTTTTTTAGAGATACCATGATTTAAACCATTTTTATTTCACTTATTTTAACATCTGTAATGAAAATACTGCAACATGTTCTGAATTGATGAATATTTTGCATGGGTTTATGTAGATTAGTGCTCGTAGAGGAGAAATAAATATGCTTTATATTTTAGACATCATACTGTAGAATTGTTGAAGGCAAGATAGTTCTGTGTTTTGCTGAAGATGTTTAGACATCCCTATCTGTAAGTTGACATAATAGATATAGTCCTATCATGGTAAAACTCATGATGCAAGAAATATAGTGTGTACAGTATAGTGTGAATACCCTGATGAAAAATTGGCAGTTGAAGTTTTTCTTCTAGTTATATCAACTGTTAAGTGATGTAAGTTAGAGCAGCTGCTGCCTGAAGCAGCTTCCATCCTGCTGTGACTATCCCACAGCAGCCCCAGCCCAGATGCTGCCTGCAGCAGCCCTGCACACAGGACCCCACACATGAAGGGCACAACTTGTCCCCTCTCATCCTAGGGCTGGAAGAGCCAGCAAGCCTTTCTGCAGGCCCGCATGCAACATCCCTGGGATGTCACCAGCACTCGCACACCCACCACTCCGAGCATAGAACAGCACAGCCCCTCTGCCCACACCCTGGGCCTCTCAACTGCTTGTGCACCGCCAGCTGCTTTATGCTCTGAATCTGACACCTGTTGCTGGCACCCAGTCCATTAAAGGGGAGACGCTGCGCATGAGGGAGGGGCTGAGCTGTACGGAGTTCCTGTTTGGCAACGATGTGGTTGAGAGCCTCTGGGCAGGCATAAAAAGACAAGTAAATAAAGGGGATGTTGTTGTTCGGTAGTCATCCCACCCAGGCTGAAAACATTGATGAATTATTCTTAAAGGTTCTAAGAGATACCTCAAGACCAGCTGCCCTTATCCTTATGGCTGATTTCAAAACCACAAGATGTAACCTGGGAACACCACAGATCTAATACAGATAGATCCAGGAGATTCATAAAACAGCTCGCAGCACTGCACTGCACTGACAAAGCCATTGGTAGCAACACAGAGATTTTTCTGTTATATGGTTTTCCTCAGTCTGACACAGTCCGAGCTGCTGAGGCTGGTTGTGCCTCAGCTGCAGGCCCGGCCCTGTTCTCGCCAGATGCCAGCCCAAACGTGGCGAAAGTGAGGAGGGGACACCTTCCCAAACAACCAAGGATCAAGGACCCCGAACCCTCTGCACAGGTGCAGAAGACTCAGTTATGCTTGTGTAACCTTGTAAGCCTGTCATATATCAGTGGGATCAGTATCAGTGATGGGTGTGGAGTGAGACCTTTGGGATTGTAAGTAGAAGACAGTGTAAAGAAATGGGAGTGTTCATTAGTGGAGATGAGCCACCTTGTGCCCTGCGTAGAAATGAAGCAATGCCTCCTCTGTCAACATTTGCCTTTGCAACGTGTTAAGGGAGGTTGTAAAGAAGCAGTAACAACAGCACGGGAGGCCTCCAGGCCCAGCAGAGCTCAGACCTCCCTCGTGCACAGCGCTGACAAAGGCACTGGGAGCAACACGGAGACTTTTCTGTGATTTTATTGCAGTCAACTCTTGGAAAGGGTAGATAACAGCAGGACAAGGGGAAATGGTCTGAAGGTGAGGGAGGGAAGGTTCAGGTTGGATGTCGGGGGGAAGTTCTTCACAGGCAGAGCGGTGAGGCTGCCCAGAGAAGCTGTGGATGCCCCGTCCTGGGAGGTGTTCAAGGCCAGGTTGGATGGGGCCTCGGGCAGCCTGGTCCAGTATTACATGTGGAGGTTGGTGGCCCTGCCTGTGGCGGGGGGGTTGGAGATCCGTGATCTTTGAGGTCCCTTCCAACCCGTTGTTGGCTGTGCCCCAGCTGCAGGCCCGGCCCTGTTCTCGCCATCTGCTGGGGCGGTGTCCTAGTGCTGCCGGCGGGGTGGCCTCTTGGCAGGAGGTGCAGAGGCCTCAGAGTTGCGAGCCCTCCTCTTCGGAGCTCGCCGAGGCTCCCTGCGTGAGCGCTGCCTCACCCTGCTGGTGCCGGAGGGACCTGGCACTGCCTCCCCCGGCTCCTCCAGGGCTGCTGCTTGGCTGGTCCGCAATGGAGCCGGGATGGATGGAGGCTGGCTGGGACCCTCCTCGTTGTCTTCCATGGTGCTGCTGGAGGGCTGTGGGCCGGGATGGGGATTCTGTGCACCACGGGCAGCTGCGGGGCTGCCCTGCTGTCTTGTGGCAGCATGGGAGGCCTCGGGGCCAGGCAGATGTGGCACCGGCCCGTTGCACACCTGTGCAGCTTGCGCAACAAGCCGTTGCACAAAGCTGGCAGCCCGGCTTTGCAGGAAGCTGAATAGCCAGAAAGTCAGAGCTCTCTGGTTCAGGCCAAAGAAACACAGGCCAGAGATGACTTGGCGCTGTGCTGCAGAGGCTGCCCTGTGGTCAGACCCAAAGAGCCGACTCAGCTCCTGGCGCAGCCAGGGCAGCAGGGGCCGGAGTACAGCCGGAGTCTGGCGGGAAACGGACGGCCAGGTGGGCACCGCCCCTGTTTGCTCTTGAGCCGGCGTTGTGTGGTGAGGTGCTGTTCCGGCCCTCTCCTGATGTCCGACGACAAACTCTTCAAAGTTGTCGTCCGCACGCACGGAGTGCAAGATGGACTGCACCCTGCGTTTGCAGAGGGGGCACGTGGGCCTGCTCTCAGCCCACCGCTGGATGCAGCCAAAGCAAAACTGGTGCAGGCACGGCATCACGTAGCTGGCGTCATCCATGGTGTCCAGGCAGATGGGGCAGCGACGGTCCAGCTCGGTGGCCATGCTGTCCAGCTGCTGTGGTGGGCAGAGAGTGAAGGGGATGAGGGGCTGCTCCTCACCGTGCTGCTGCAGCTGCAGGGGTCACGCTAGGAAAGGAAGAGAGGCCACGGTCACTCGCTGACCCCGTCAGCGGAGGAACGAGTGCCTGGGTCCCTCAGGAAGGAAACCCTCCCAGTGGGCTGCCCAGGCTGAGGCGTCCCCTTACCGGTTCCCTTTGCTGCTGCGACCTCCTGGGTGCCCCGGCTGCCTGAGCCAGGCAGGGCGGGGAAGAAGCTGTGGTGGCTCTGGGGACGAGCACTGAGAGCGGCTGTCGGCAGCTCCCAGAGCACGAGACCAGCACCAAGGCTATCCTTGCTGCTCGCTCCACACCTCACGGACACGCTCGGCTGGAGTGCAGGCACAAGCCAGAGTGAGAGACTCTGCGCCTGGCTACAGGCAGTGAGGGCCAAGAGGTCACAATCCCTGCTGCGTGTGTCACTATCCCTCATGGAGGGCGTCAGTGCCAGTGATGTCACAACAGGTGAGCGTCATCTGCAGCGCTCCAACCCCAGCAATGGCATCCAGGTTTTCCGCGGTGCCTCTGTCCATTCCGTTCCCTATATTGTGTCTGCTCGCTGTTGGCATTTTGCAGTGAGGCTGGAGAACTTGTCCTGCAGGAAAGGCTTGCGTGGCCAGGACCAGTTCAGCATGGGGCAGAAAAGGGGAAGAGGCAGTTGATGTGAACTGCAATTAGTAGGATCAGACTGGAAACAGAAAAATCACATCAGCAAGACGGTAGAATCCATAAGCCTGGAGGTCACAGTCACAGCTTTTGCAAGCCCGTGGATGCATGGTCAAATCCAGAAGTAAAAAGCATTGCCAGGGAAAAATGTGACAGTAACATCCTCATTTGCAACAATATTAGATGCTGCAATATGAGAAATCTACTTTCTTCATTTAGTTCACAGAATCATAGAATCCTTAGAGTTGGAAGGGACCTCTGAGAGCCATCTAGTTCAAGTCCCATACACAGGACTCATAGCTTTTTCCAGGCTGAAGAGCTCCAGCTCTCTCAGCCTGTTCTCATAGGAGAGGTATTGCATTCCACTGATCATTCCTGTGGCCCTTCCCTGGACACAGTCCAACAGCTTCATGTCTCTCCTGTATTGAGGACTCCACACAAAACTCCAGGTGAGGCCTCAGCAGCGCAGAGGGGCAGGATCACTTCTCTTGATCTGCTGATCACACACATCTTTTGATGCAGCCCAGGATATGGTTGGTTTTCTGAGCTGTAAGGGCACATTGGCTCATGTCCAGCTTGCCAGTACCACCAGTACCCCCAGGTCTTTTTCAGCAGGGCTGCTCTTAAGCCTTTCATCTCCTAGTTCATATTTGTAATGGGGGTTCCCTTGACCTGTTGCAAGAGGGCCTCAAGCTCCCTTGTGGGTGTGGCGAAAGAGTACTGACTCCTTTGTTGGTGCAGAACAAGATACATTTATTCTACGTGCTTACCATCTTTTATACCCACTCAACACAACAGTTTTCCTGCACAAGCAATACTGGTTACATGTGGTAGGCGTCTTGTGGGTGTATAGGTCTGGCTCAAGTTATTGTTGAGCTTTGCCACTCATTAGCAATACAGCAGCCCACATTGACCCAGGTACAAGACCTTTCACTTGGATTTGTTGAACCTCTTGAGGTTCATCTGGGCCCACTGCTCAAGTCTGTCTAGGTCCCTCTGAATGGCATCCTATCCCCCTGGTGTGATGACTGCACCCCATAGCTTGATGTCATAGTTCATCAGCTTCTGAGAAAGTACTTCAAAATCCAGGAGGTCAGATGGGAGGTTAACTACCGGCTTGTTCTTTTTTGTCTTCAAAAGAAATTCCTGCAGTTGTTTGGTGGAGTACTTTGATGTGGCAGAGGATAAGTGATAATATTTACAAAAGCAATTCAGGTTGTATTTTGGCATCTCTAGTTTAATAGCTGTGGTTCAGTTTCTCTTTTCCACACAAACTGGAAGGAAAGTGGAAAATAAAAAAGTGTGAAAACAATACCCAGAGGAAAAGAAAATGTGAGACTGCCCTAGAAGGGGCTTTTATTTAGTGCACAGCAGCAGATTTTGTTGCCAAAGCTAGCAGCTCCTGCTATCCCTCACCTCAGCTCACTCTGGATGTCTGGTTTGTCTCTAGTAATGGTAATAGAGCTATAGGTCTGAAGCAGTCAAGTGATCCTGGAGAGCACAAAGAATGTGCATTGCCTTTTCCATGGGATTCACTTGCAGCAGAGGAACTATGCTGAGGAAAATGTGCCAGAGAGCAGTGCTGGTGGTGGTGGAAACAGTGGGGAAGTGACGGTACCCATGTGCTGAAGAGAATCTGTACCAGTGGCGAAAAAGAAATTCCAGTCAGGGTGGGATTTCCATGAGACCTACTCACTGCCCTCAGGTCAAAAGGACTGTTTGGGGGATTGTGTCCCTCTGCTTCCTGCCCCAGCTGGAGACTAACTGCTGCAGAACAGTCTTCCTGGATGCCTGTGGGAGGTCAAGGCCCTTTAGCTCATGGCCTGCCTCTCGCATTGTCTGACACAGAGAAGTCAATGAAAGAGGATTTAATGGGGACAGGACAGTCTGTGGCCATTGGGCACAGGGCTCAGTCAAACACAATGGCCAGCCGCAGTTCACACACGACTGGCCCCTCTCCCACTCCTTCTGCCTGTTCCCCATTTTGCCTATGTCTGTTACATTTGTTTACCAGGTTTATGCCTCTGTTTATTTTATTACATCTCCATTTTCCTTGGTATCCCACTTGACAAGATCCTTGATCAGACAATAGTACTGGAAGAGATACTCACACATTCTGAATTACCAAACAGTGTAACTGTCCAGTTACTGATTTCATTACATTTGTTTGTTGGGTTTGTGTCTGTCTGTGTTCTTGTTTATAGCTTCCTCCTTTTCTTACCATCCCCTTTTGGGATGAGAAAGTCCTTGTCCAGTCACCCTTAAAGGAGCAGACAGTTTCACTTTCCACACATCTTGCAGGATCTGTAGTTCTGCATTGTAAACTAGCTGCTTATAAGGTTTCTTGAAGTTCAATAACGGATTTCATTAAGAAAAATAATTAAGAAAAATAATGTTACCTATTCACTTATTATCACACAGAGCTAATTTTTTTCCAGTGCACTGAAGTTCTTCCTTAATGAGGTTCAGAAATCCCATCCTTTCAGATCAGTCAAGTAGAAATTTTTGAATATATGATCACAGGAACAATTTCAAAGTCAAGCAAGCAGTAAAATTTGAAAATGAACTCTCCATTTACACATGCATATTTATTAGAGACATATTTACCAAACCAAAGAATAAATATTGGAAAGTATAAATTGAATTCACTAAATAATCTTCACTCAATGTTGAAATACTCTATCTGTACTTTTACTGTTTAACTGTGTCTTTCAGAGCTCCAAGTGATTCCCAGTTTGAATTTCTGGTGTTTATAGTAATACTACTGGCTAATAAGCTCCTATTGCTAAAGGATATACACTTCCAGTATTGTGTTCATTGGTTTAAGTTAACAGACTCCCTGTGTTAAAAAATCATTTCTAAGAGATAGGAAATGTTAGGAATAAGCCATTGTTGTTGCTGCTCTTATTAATAAATAGGCAGACAGTTTTTACAATTAGTAACTAACACAGTATGTTAAAGTAGTATTGTTTTGATTTTTGAAAGGGTTTACTCCATGTTCATGCATTATGTGGGTGAATATCTCAGTTTACTTCTATTTATTTCAGAAAATGGTTCTGCAGTTTAAAGTTGATTCACATCTTGTAGCTTGGTTTCCCTATATCAACTGAGTGATCATGTGTCCCATGTTAAACCATATTAGCTACTTTGGAACTGATTGGCTGTATCAGTTAAAAAGCTGTTAAAGCTGCCACAGCCAATTTTGTACTGAACCATAGAGCTGTGACTCCAGATTGCTGCTTGCTTGATATCTTTACAGCTGATTCTGGCTTGTAGCTTGTTCTGCAGTGAATGTCTGACAAGAGCCCAACAGTCTAACTCCTTCAGTTGTATTTTTAGCTGCATGTCTAGCAATATTCTTAGCTGTTACTAACAGATAAGAAAATGGTAAACAGAGTTCTGACTGAGAAAGCAATCTAATTTCTTATTAAATTAATATAAATAATTAAAACATCTTCAAAACTATTAAATGATAGTTTACTGCTGGAAAGTTGTCACTTGGTAGCTTAATTCTGCTAGTTAAAGTAAGCAAGAAGGTAGACAAAGCTGACGATCCTACTAGTAGAACATATTTCCATCAAAATTATGTATACAAAACTAAGTGTGGCTTGTGTGTGACTAATTCAAATGAAGAAAACACCATGAAAAATATTCAGAGATTGAAACGAGGCAGAAGTGATTTCAGATTTGTGACTGTAATCAGGAAAAAAATATTGGAGAATAAAAGACAGGTAGCTCACTTGAAACTTCAGAAAAAAGTAGAGGGCTCAGATGAATACTGCAGACACTTTCTCTGAAGAATGCCATGAGCAGTAAAAAGAGAAGGCAATTTAAAACAGTAGGAAAACTAAAGTAGGTGTGAAGATGAAATAGAAGAGATATTTAAGGAATTGCTCAAAGCTCTGAAAGATCTCATTTGTGTGGATTTTTTAGTATTTTTTGACATATTCTTTAGAGAACATTTTCTATTACATGTGTCAAATCTAAACAGTTTCCCTACCCCCAATACTTGAGGAATGGTTTTAAAAAGCATGAAATAATCATGCATACTTTCATACATTGTTGAAGCCAGATGTGCTGCCTGAAGCTTCATGTTCAGTCAGTGGTTCAATTAAGGAGACTTCCTTGCTCTGAATGCAAGCTCTGAATTAATCCTAAGAAGCATGAGAGACCTGGAGTAAAACATTCCCCTGGAGCTAAAAGCTTTTGAAAGTGTGGGGAAGTAGTAAGTCTGGTTTACAGTACAATTCATGCTCTTTTACCAAAAAAAAAAAAAAAAAAAAAAAAAAGAAAGAAAAAAAAAAGGGGGGGGAGCTATTCCATATGACAACAGCTGTTTCTGAAATGTTTATTATTTCACAGTTTACTGTAAATTCAGATTACAAGAGATGACTAGAATTAATAGTGCTTATCTTTCAGGAGCATTATACTTCAAGTAATCTAGAAGAAAATGTATATTAAAAATTGACGAATGGTGTTTTGCTCTTCCACAAATGAACAGCCAGATCTGGAATTTGAGGAGCCAACTCTTAGGTTCTGTCATGCTTAAAGTGAAAGGAGTTACTGAGCAGCCTAGAATGAGAAGCCATAACAATTGATTGAAAAGAGGTAATCACCAATCCAGACGGAGTTATCTTTAAAGATGGCTGTGCAAAAAAAGGAAATTAGTATTCTAAGTAGATAAATTCTATACAGTGTTGAACAAAGTATATACAAACAGCGTTGGCAGTTCATTGGATTTTTCTACCCAGGAGTAAGGATCGCACTGCTTCAGAGTGAGGAACTGGTTATCTAAACTTCCTGACATACTTACAATATATGGAAGAGTCTTAAAGAGTTAAATAGTGTTTTGAAAGTCATACTTATTGTGTGACTTGTGGATACATGGGAGATTTATCTAGATTCTGTCCTATAATGCCCTTGTCAATATGAGTGTGTTGACTACAGTGTTCTACAAATTTGTCTTTTTTCCTATTGCAGAGGCTCTGAACTAAAAGTAGTTGGAAATGAATTCAGATATCCTCTGTATGCAGAATTTGAAACTTTTAACTTCAGGCCCTTTAGAGAGAATATAATGATACTATGGCATTAAAAGTGTAGGAGAGTATTTCTGTTTATTTTCTTGATATTTAGTATCCCTAGTGGTTGAATCATTTCTTCATGTTTGAAGATATAAATTTTATGTTTGATAAACAATTTAAGGATGATTGAATTAAATCATCTGAAGTTCTGTGATCTAAGAAATGCTAAAATATATTAGTCCAAATACCTATTAAAAAGGGCCAAAAACAGATAATAAAAATAATGTGTGTTCGTGGATATAACAATACTGAGTTACACAAAGCAGATTTTGAGTCTGCTTGAGAAAGAAGCAAAGATCAATATTACAGCAGATTTATCAGAAAACTGTTACTCCTGTGTCTACCTAGAAAGCAACACTGAATGAAATTAAGAGGAGGTATATTTAAAATAGGAGAGAAACAGTAATTCTCTACTAAGTTGAAATGGATCTACTGAATTCTCCTTTGTGGTATATTACACTGACAAATTGCTTTGTAAATATAGGCTACTATAAAGAGTAACTTTAGCTCTATGTAGTAGGGGAAAAAGGTTTTATCACCTAATTGTTCAAACTAGAAAATGACGTTAGAAGATTTTTAGCCATGTTATGATAGTGTAGTTATGAATGCTAATGAGACTTTATAACTTACTACAGAGGCATATATAATTGCTCAAGAGGGGATAATTATTTTTCACAGCGTTTTGGTAGTTTTAATGGTCTGGCTATGTTAATTTTATTTTATTTTATTTTATTTATTTATTTTAAGTTTCACAAGAAGTATTTGCTGAAAACCATAAAATATTCGTTTCTTAACTTTATGAAGTTTCTTCCAGAACATACACACACAAATGTGCACACACAACAAATTTACAGAACTTTCAGTCAAAGGCATGTATGAAAGCCAGAGGAAAGTGAAACAGAAAAAATCTTCATCGAGTTATACATGTATTTAGGTTCATTAGATTAGATATTTAGAATAAGTAATGGTATTATTAAGAAAATGTTGATCAACCTAGTTTTTTGTGATTTTCTCAGGACATGTGATACTGCTGCAGAGTTATCAGATGTTTCTTCTGGTTGTTGGCTTAACAATCTTGAGTTTATAGTAACAATAACTGTAAGAAACATACTGTCGTTCTCACTCAAGAAAATAGGATGGTATTCTTGCACATCTCTTCCCAAGACTTGAGTGACTTAGCTAAACTTGACATTAATCCAAACGGAGTCAGAGGTGCTCTGTATCTCTGACAAGACAGGTCAATTTTTTTATTATTATTATTATTTTATAGTCCTGCAGCTCCCTAGTAACTATGTTCAATGGGATGTCTTTTGCAGCTAATTATGTAATCGAAGTCAGAATTTAAAAGAATAATGAGCCTCTACAACCACTTTTTCTGAAGCTATTTTGAATGGAGAAAGAAAAAAAAAAAAAGAAATTATGGAGCCTGTCCACAGCTTGTTAAAAAGGCTCAGATTATATCAATCCATATTAAATCAAACCAGGCATTTGCTGACATCTGTGGAGTTTTTAGCAAGTAACTAGTCCTGCCAAACTGTGAGATAAATGAGTCTTGGAAAAAATTTGTTAGGCCCTGCTGTGAAAGAGACTGGAAGAATGCACCATGGTTTCTCAGTATCTAGCAGGAGATTTTATTACTCTGACTAATTCAGATAACCATCTACTGCGTATCCAAAATGTAATATTTCTTTACTGTTTCACAAATATGCAGAGTAAATTCTGATACTGAAGAAAATCTCAAACCATTCTCAACTGTTTCAGTCTTACACAGTGTTCTTCTAGGAATATATCTGATTTTTAATTATTTTTTTATGATTGTGAAGGCCCAGTGATTTTGTGAAGCTCCAATGTAATAAGACTAATAATGGAATTTGTTGCTGTGAAGAGTTCTGTTCTGTATAAATACAAAAATGATACTTCCTTAGAAAAGAACCCAGCGTGAGATTATCATTTTGCTTCCAAATTCTGTATAGAAGCAGAAAGAATCATCAGACATAAATTAGTTGTGGTTCTGAGACGCATACAAAATAGTTTTAGGCCAGGCCTTCAGTCTTTTTCAGTCATTCACCATTGCTATTGCAGCAGCTTCATGGGAGAAGTGCTTCATTGTTTGTTTGTTTTGCGTTATTGTATTGTTTTGTTTGTTTCTTTTTTTTTTTTTCCCCTAGAGGCAGAATCTTTCCTGTCCAAGGCAGCAACTTTGGTGTTCATGGATATCCAAGAACAGGCAAGATTTATTCCATGAAACCAAATTACCATAACTGGGCCTATTCTCATTCTCATTTTGGCACTGCACAAAGAGAGGAGACATTTGCATTACCATTGCATTGATTTTCTAGGAGTTAGAGACAATCTTTATTATTAGGATTTGGTGAATAAGAAGAGTTAATGCTACTTGAAAGTTGTAAACTTAAAATAAAGCAAGTCACTTAAACTGCACATTATTTTTTGCTATAAAATCAATGGGACGATGACTTTTTTTGGCAGAAGAGTAACAAAATAATTTATATTGTGTATTTAAGCTTTTCTATGTTTTTCATTAATCATTAATCATTTAATGATTACATTAAATGTTATTACTACAAACCACTTTATAGATATACACTATAAAAGGTAAAAAAGTGTAGAACCAAAGGCAAATTGTGAGAAGAATATGGTAATCTCAAGAAGAGAACAAAAAGTGAGCTGTTAGAAAAATGATATGAACTTTCTTTAATCTATCATCTTTTTAAACCACAATGAAGGAGTTTTTTCCATATTTGAGCACACCCATTTGAAGCAATCCATTCTTGTTAGGCAGGGTTAACCAGAAAGGTTTGTGTTATTTATACACATATCTCTTCAAGTGCAAGGATGATCCAAGACATTTTTAAAAATTAGTTTTAAGTAATGCTGACTTGCAGTAAGCAAATCAATCTTTTCCTTGGGAAGCTGAAGTGCTAAATTAGTAAAAACAAACAGTTTTCACTTCGCTACTTCACTGTTTGTGAAAATGTACTTTGAAAGGAACTGCAACCCATAGTGCTGCTACTAAAATAAAATCCATGTTTCTTGTCTGTAAAACAGCATTGTTAGAAATACAGTGAAAAACACTACTGATTTCTTTCACCTTGATAAAATGTTAGCAAGTCCCTGATCTACATTCATGAGTGGAGATGAGAACTTTAAAGTAGGATTTCAGATACATCACACTAAACAATGGAGTATGTGCTGTTAGAATGAACTTCAGCATTGCATAGGATGAATGGTAGGAAGCTCACCAATTTTAAGCCTGAATGCTTTTTATATTTCAGAAGCATTTTTTTTAGGACATTAAAACCCTATCAGTGCTAATTTTATTCCCTGGTCAAAATTCCTGTCCACAGGATTTTCCTTTGTAAAATGGTGAACTTTACCACTTGTTCTTAGCCTGTGTATTACAGAAATTAATGATGTTGCTAGAAAGGTGCCCGCAGGGCCTACAGCAGAGCTTGTAGGTCACTCTGTTAGAGTAGGTGTACTGAATTTGGTTCAGACAAGTTAATTTTCTTCCTTGCAGAACATATGGCACTGTGTTTTTGATCTGTGACCAATTCAGTGTTGACAACACATTAGTGTTTTATCTGTTGCTAAATGATACATGTACTTTACCAAGGCCTTCTGTGCACCTCACTGTGTGCTCTTAGCAAGTGGAGAGGAAAGGCAAGAGCCTGGGAGTGGAAGCAGGCAGGACAGCTGACCAAAACCTACCAAAAATATATTCTGTACCATTTAGTGTAATATTCAGTATGAACATTGAGGAAGAGTTTTGACTTCCATCAAGCTCAAATACAATGAATCCTGGTGAGTAGGTGGTCAAGCAAAAATGCCAGGAGGACTGCATGAATGAATAAGATGTTCCTGGGAAAACTTACACACAAAAAGAAGGCATACAGAGCATGCAAACAGGGACAGGTAAACTGAGTGAAATACATTGTCCAAGCATGCAATAATGCAGTTAAGAAAGTCAAAGCTCAGTGGGAGTAAATCTGGCCACTGATGTCAAAGGCAACAAAAAGGACCTTTACAAGTACATGGATGGACAAAAGGAAAACTACAGAAGACGCAAGTCTGCTACTGAATAAGATGGAAGACCTGGTTACTCAGGATAAAGAAAGGATTGAAGCACTAAATGCCTCCTTTATCTCAACCTGCACTATCACAATCAACCTTCAGGAATCCCAAGTCCCAGAGAAGAAGAAGTGAGCTAAGATATATCCTGGGTGGAAGAGGATCAGGTAAACCAGTACTTGAACAAATTCGATTTAACGTAAGTTGCTATGGACCCCAAAGGTATGCATTGGTGCTGAGAAAGCTGGCTGATGTTATTGAGAAGACACTGTCAGTAGTCTTTGCTTTATCAGAATGACTGGGGAAAAGACCGGATGAAAGCAAACATCATTCCTAAATTCCAGAATGACAGGAAGGAAGACTCAGGGAATGACAGGCCTGTCAGCCTCACCTCCATCACTGGGAGAGTGATGAAGCAGCTAACGTTAGGAACCTTGTGGAACATGATGAGTGAGAAAATCACCAGGAGGAGTCAGCACAGATTCACCAAGGGAAAGACATGCTTGACCAAATGGATGAACTTCTACAATGAAATAACCAGCCTGACAGACCAGTCTATCTGGATATCGGTAAGGCTTTTGACACTATCTTCCTTAAGATCATCATTAAAAAAAAGTTAGTAATATATGAGCTAGTTAGCCAGACAATGGTATAAACTAAAAACTGGCTGGGGTGGTGATCATTGTGATCAGCAGCACAATGTCTAGGTGAAGATTAGTAACTAATGGTGTAACCCAATGATCAATACAATTTAACATCCTTATTAGTGATCTAGATGATAGGCCAGAGTGTACCCTCAGCAAGTTTGCAGATGTAACAGAACTGGGAAGAATGGCAGATATGATATGAAGTCATGCTGAGAAATGCCTTTTCCATCCAGAGAAAACAGGCAGAAATGGAGAAATGGTAACTTCATGAAATCCAACAAAGAGAAGTGCAAAATGAGGACATGTGGTGGGCCACCCATCTGGAAAGCAGTTTGGGAGAAATGATCCAGGGGTTGTTCTGCTGAACACCAAGTTGAACATGAGCCAGCAGTGTATCACTGCGTCTAAGAAGACTAATGGTATCTTGGGATGCATTACATAAGGCCTGCCAACAGCAGATCAAGGGGCATGATCTTTCCCTTCTACTCAGCACTGGTGAGGGTTTTCTGGAGAGCTGTGTCCAGTTCTGGACTCTTCAGTACAAGACAGACATAAATATGCTCAAGAATCCAATGAAGGCCCACAAAGAGTATGAAGGGAGCAGAGCACCTCTCCTATAAAGGAATCATAGAATCATAAAATGGCTTGGGAGGACCCCAAGGATCATCAAGTTCCAACCTCTCCTGCGCCACAGGCAGGGCCAAGGCTGGGCACAGGCAGGGCAGGCTGTGAGATCTCAGAGTGTTTACAATAGAAAGAAGACAGCTGAGGGGATATTCATCAGTATATACAGGTTGCTCAGAAATTAACACCTCCTATTTCTTTCAGTGGAAACTACAACAGATATGAATGGCACAATAGCAATTCTCGGCTACAAAACATCATTACTCACCAGAATTAGCTGTACATTTTCATCAGTGTGGAAAAAGAGACTGCATGCCGCATTCACAAAGGTCTGCACCACTGGAGGTGACCCATTATCACTTTCACCAATGCTGAAATACAACATCCACCATCTCACTGTGCTCACATCATCTGTTTGGTCTCCAGAAAAGCTCAGCAAGTGTCAGTGAATGTCAATGGGTGCCATTTTTTTCTATATGGAGGAATTCAATGACATACTTTTGCTTCGTTTGCACCTCCATGTCAGTCTGCCTTTCTGCTGCCATCTGTCGCACTGCAATAAAAAGTAATGGAGTACTGGTGGGCCTCTGATGTTGTGGTCCAACAAAATAAGGTAGGAGGCATTACTCTCAGAGTCCTTGTATATAAAGACTTGAAGGAAGGATGCAAAGAGGTTGGAGCCAGGGTCTTTTCAGCAGCACTTGGTAATAGAAAAAGGGAATGGTCACAAAATGAAACAGAAAATTCATGAAGACATCTTAAATGTAAAAGTCAATGAGCACTAATGCAGGTTTCCCAGGTAAGTTGGATAAAATTAGATTTGTTTATGAAACCATGCTCAAGTCGGGTAAATTTAAGTGACAAAACAAGTACTCTACCTTCAGAGTCACAGAGATTTTGGGTTACTGTTAAAACTGCAATATTGTTTTCTCCTGTTTATTACATTATTTATTTAGATTTCTGCAAAACTTAATGCATGGCTGCTTGTTATAATTAAGAGTTATGTCATGGCCTGTTTATATTCCAAACTATCACAGTCAAATTTAAATGGAATAAGTTTTTGCTTTTAAGCCGGTTATCTAGAATATTGAATTTAGTAGTGCTCATGGATATTTCCATTCAAGAGAAATCACTGTGCCATTAGTATTTCGATTTTCTCAGCATCATGTAATTACTTCTTTCTTGCTTTTATTTTTTTTTTCTTCTGTCTTTAATAAAGAATTTGTCAGTACCATCAAGGCTTGCTGCATTGTTGTGATATTAGCAACTATTCAGTGCCATTTACATAATGGATACATAATTCAACTTGGAGCTTGACTTAGGAGGTTTCTTGTAACAAGAGGAACTATTTCAGTCGACAAAGCAGTTTTGAAATAATTCAAACATATTTGGCAGTCATCAGTCTTTCAACAGTTTTGTCATTAGTTTTGTCTTCAGGAAGATCTAGTCCCAAGCCTAAGATTTTCACTTTTAATAAAGATCTCCACTCCAGAAGTCTTTTCTTTCCTGTACATAATCAGAACATGCAGGTTTTATTAGTTAAGAGACATTTATACCTCTGAAAATGATCAGAAATGCATTGAGCCCCAGACCATAGTTACTGGTAATTTATGCACTTTGAAATTTCCACAGAATTTTCTTACAATCTGTCATTTTTTGGTTATTTTGTTATCAGTATTTCTCATTATAACATCATGTAGTGAACTGCAAGTTAAAGAGTTAACGCTCCAGTTCCATGGATTGTCGATATTTCCAGATATGTTCTCAGATGAGAAGAAGAACTATATCAGAAGACTTTCACTATTTCATTTTTGTTTTCTGTTCAGAGGGAACAGAAAACTCCTTTTGCTTCTCGTCACTGCAGCGTGTGCTCCCTATCTGTTTTGATTTCAGCATTAGATTAAGGCCTCTCTTTCTCGTTTATTTGATTTATTATCTTCAATTCCAATTATATTGCATTATATTGTACAATCTTGCATTTCGCAATATCTAGTAAATTCGTTTTCTCCCTTAGCTCACTGCTGCTGTCTGTGTTTTTTAAGGTCCATCCCCCTACCTTTTTCTCTTTTCCCCTTCCCCTGCTACTGGAGCACAGGTCTGTGGGTCTCCCTGCCCCATTTGTCATGGAACTGGGCCAAACCAGCATACAAACCATTGACACAGTTCTTGAAAGCAATCCTTCCAATGCAGTGCAGTGGGAGAGCTGGGCTGGACCTAACTTGCTAGAGTAATCAAAATCTGTGGAAAAGTCTGTCCTGGTCTGGCACAGATTGTACTTGGTAGATACAAAGAGGAAGTTACAGGTTCAAGAGTTTCCCTAGAAAGCTGGTCTCTGTAAGGAAGATTGCTCTGCAAGAAAGGCCTGCTTGATATCTCAGGCCTTACTCACAAATCTTACCAAGCAGTCAAGTCCTTACACAAATATATATTGTACAAGTAGTCCAATCAGAGGGCATTGAAAGGCTGCATATGATACAAGAGATGGGAGCGCTCACAAGAAATTCAGTACAATTGACCTATAGTCAACTTTTTAAATATTCTTTCAAATGAGCAAGGCAAATCCACATCTTCTAAGCTATTTTTGTCTTTGTGCAAACCACCTGGATATGCGTCATACTTTACAAGCCACATGACAACATACAAATAATTTCTTAAAATGGACATGCTTTGTGAGCCAAAAACACTTATTTATCGGCATCCAATTCTTTAAATGGAGTCAGTGGTAAAATGTCAGCTGCTTAAAAAAAAAAAATTAAGAAAAACATACAATTCAGAGAAAAATGCATATACAAATTTAACTCTTTTTTTTTTGTAACAATCTAATCAAGTCTCATCTTCTGTCTTTACCCACTTTCTATTACGTTTTCATTAGCATTCTCTTGCCAAACAGCAATTCTGTTTCCAACTGAAGCAATTGGGCTGAAAAATGTTCAAATAAATGAGAATTCACATGCTGGTGGCAGTTCATGTTTTTCAATATTGATATGGGTTCATTATTTTTTATTTGTTGGTTTTCTCAAATGATCACCAGATTTGCATTTGTAGGTGGATTTTTTTGTTGTTGTTGAGGTAGAAAAAACCTGTAATTTAGCTGTCAGAATGGCAGCAATACAAATGCTAGATTTCTTTAATGATAACCTGCTTCACATAGAAGTTGCATTAAGGAGTGAAAAATGCCTTGATAAGAGCTCTGGCAGATGTACGTCAGAAATTTTAGTTTACCAAACACCTCAGTGCAGTCATACATTGGGTGGACTTTCTTCTTGTCTGCACAGCAGTCAGTGTTCAGAAAAAGTCTTTTTTTTTTTGTAAAACAGTGCTGCCAGTATTTCTAATCAATGTTTATGTTATAGGAGCTGAAGTGAGACAGTCTTATCAGTTAGGTTTTCTATATACCTAATTTTGGTTTGAAATTAAGGAATAATCATAGTTTGAAAGCAGAAATGAGAAAAAAGGATTTGTGAAATATAGGAAGGAGGATGAGTACAAGCAAATTATTTAATGAGTGTTAGCACCTCAATTCACTTCAGTCTTTGTGAATAAAAAATGAACAAAATGTTGAATAGGAGCACTGAGGTACAAAGCAGCCATTAAGTAGGAATGCTGAAGAGGCACTAAGACAATCTTAATTCAGGCTAAGGATAAACAAGAACTAACTTGGGGAAAAAAAGTAAAGATTAAAAATTAAATGTTGCAAAGGACAATATTTAAAGGAATGAAACAGAACATAAAAACAATTGAAAAAAGCTTAACAAAGCAGACTAAAATAGTTTAGGACTCAAAATAGGTGGTATGTGTGAAATTAAATGTTTAGAATTTACCAAATTGTTTTGAGAAGAGCATAAGAAAAAAAAAAAAAAAAAAAAGTTGAATTACTCAGATATATCCTCACTTACCATTTAAGAAACATTGTGCTCTTTAATTTTACATCTCATTTAGTTTCATTTGCTTTTTAAAATCAGTTAGAAATTCAGCATCTCACCTGTAGGGCGTTTCTTCATTCAATGATGGCTGGTAAGGCTGTTGTGATATAATGCCACTGCTATAACTGTGAACTTTGTTCAGATGCTGAATATATACTGAAGTATATATTCAGGTGACTTTGCATGTCAGCAAACACCATGTAAGAAGTGAAGCACAATAACTAAAGTTTAAAGAAGAGATTTTTTTACAGCAAGTATTGGCGAAAGCTGAAATTATCGTCAGTTTTTTTCACTGTCTTGCAGAATGCTCTGATGAGAATCAGGCAGATGCTATGCTTCATTTCTAAAAATGCTTGGAAAACTGCATTTGTGTTTCCTTCTGCACTTTTTTGTGATAAGCAGGTAAGAGAGAAGGGACTGAGTGAAAGAAACATCCAGGGTTGTTACAGAAATGAACAACAAACACTTGGATAAGCACAGATGGTATACTTATGAAGATATATGGGAAAATTACACGTATTAAGCATCTGTTTCCCTTTCAAGGAAGATGAACGAAAGTGTAGAGCATTGATCAAGTAAGCATGTTAGCAATAAAACTGCTGAAGTTCTCAAATTTTGGGATAAACTTGTATATTCCCTGAAAAGTCTGTCTCTTGTTAGAGAATTATGAGCATTACTGTTCTACTCTATTATTGTTCACCTACGGTAGCTATCTAGGAGAAAGTAAAGATGGGAACAGTCTTACTGCCTGGGATGGATGTGAAATGAAAGGCATACGTATTTATTTATGTATTTAAGTTTTGTATCATTGCAGATTTTCTTTCCTCTTCAGGAAGGGCTGTAATGATTAAGTATTCAAACTCTGGAGGGCCAGATCCTTGTGACATATTAATCATCTTGAAAGTCTTCTCTGATCTAGATCGTTCTCTGATTCTATGTAAGATAATAAACCATATTTTTATCAACTGAGGGTCCTACCCTGGCAGATGGACTTAAGATTTAGTACTGGTAAGTAAATCAGATGACAAGAAGACAAAGATTCTCTTTGAGGAAAGGTAAAATCTTTTGAGAATTTTCAGAACTGTTCTCATTTCTGCTTTTATTGGAGTGAAATTCATGGCTAACTCTGCACTTCTTCCTCTGACCTTGAATCTTATTTTATCTGTCTAACCATTACCTCTTATTCTATAAGTAGCTATTTAAAACATAATTATTCTTTAAAAACATGATGAGCAAGAACTATTCTTACAGTCAAGGAAAACTCAATCTTTACCAATATACAAGAGCAGATAAAGGAGAGGGGATAGCTGCATTTACCTTTTTTTCACAGGAATTTAATAAAAACATATAGTTGGTTTAATCTCTAGATTATAGAAAAGGCTCTGATTAAAAAGCTAATAAGTGTTGAAACAAAATGAAGTCATACCAGAGCAGGTCAAAATCCCAATTCTTAACGTAAGAAACTACGTAATGTTGGCTTTTCTGCTGTATATTGTGATCATTATAAAAGGCAATAAAATACCACCTCCACATTAGTTAATATGCCCCAATTCCATTGCAAACATGAGAATCATAGAATTGCTCAGGTTGCAAAAGACCTTAAAGATAATCAGGTCCAACCACAACCTAACCATAGTACCTTAACTCTAACAACCCTCCATTAAATCATGTCCCTAGGCACCACATCCAAATGGTTTTTGAACACATTCAGGGATGATGACTCAACCACCTCCCTGGGGAGCCTATTCCAGTGCTTAACCACCCTTTGTGTAAAAATATTTTTTCTGATATCCAACCTAAACCTCCCCTGGCACAACTTGAGGCCATTTCCCCTCATCCTGTCACCAGTGAGAAGAGATGAACCGCGTTCTCGCTGTAAGCACCTTTCAGATATTGGAAGAGAGCAGTAAGGTCTCCCCTCAGCTGCCTTTTCCCCAGACTAAACAGTCCAGTTCCTTCAGTCTCTCCTCATAGGACATATTCTCCAAGCCCTTCACAAGCCTTGTTGCCCTTCTTTGGACCTGCTCCAGAACCTCATTTTCCTTTCTGTACTGAGGTGCCCAAAACTGAACACAGTACTCAAGGTGAGGCCTCACCAATGCCAAGTACGGAGGCAGGATGACTTCCCTAGTCCTGCTCACTACACCTGCTCATCACTGGTCCTGATACAAGCCAGGATGTCGTTGGCCTTCTTGGCCACCTGGGCACACTGCTGACTCATATTCAGCCAACTGCCTAACAGTGCACTAAGGTCCCTTTTCATCAGGCCACTCCTTTCCAGTCACTCCTCCCCGAGTCTGTAGGGGTGGGGACAATTTAAAATATAAATATAAAATAACAGTATTTTCATTCTGTGAACCAAAGCAACGGTACAGTGTTCATTTTCCTCTGGATACAGTAGATGAAGTTCTGACTACTACTAGCTTCTGGTTAACGTATTATCTCAGGTTGCTGTCTGTTTCCTTCAGCTTTCTCAGGAGATATTATTATATACCACTCTGCAGATTTTAATCTGAGGATGGCATAGGTCTTATATGACATTCATTACATATGAAGATTTGTTCAGGAAAGTTTTTAAAGGATAAGATCCAAAGCCCTCCAATCCAGGGAAATTTCAACATTTATTATCATTATTGTATTCAACATTCAGTCTTCATCGCTGGAAGCTTATGTATATTATTAAAATTATTGAAATACTTGCTAATTTTTCATAGGTATTAAACAGAACTCAATGAATCATTTAAGGCATATAAGGTCAGAAAGCAGTAATATGTCTCTTGATATTAAACTTGACATTTCTGCAATGTCTGCCGTGAAATTCCAGATATACCTCAAAGATACAAGTAAATGAAATAGTTCGAGATTTTAAGTTTTTGTTTTTGGCATATGATGGTAATACTGAGACCTTGAATGCTACTCAATCCTCTTGTACTGAAAGGGCAAATCAAATCCAATTTGAGGATAGTGGACATAAAGGATATAATTTAAAAACAAAGCAAAACAAAGCAAGCAACCAACTAAATGAAACAGCGAAAAGAGATGCTGAACATTTTATCCAAACAGCTGTTGGCCTCTTGTGCAATTAGATTCAATTTCCAGTGGCTCATAAATACATATTTCCCAAAGGTGCTTTTGTATCTTGTTATGAATTATCTTCGCAATGTCCAGGGGATCAGGCCCAGCCAGTGCGGGTTCGTGAAAGGCAGGTCGTGCTTGACCAACCTCATCTCTTTCTACAACTGGGTGACCAGTCTGGTAGATGAGGGAAGGGCTGTTGATGTAGTCTTCCTCGACTTCAGCAAAGCCTTTGACACAGTCCCTCACAGGCTTCTTCTGGGGAAACTGGCTGCCTGTGGTCTGAACAGATATACACTTCTTTGGGTAAGGAACTGGCTGCAGGGCCGTGCCCAGCAGGTCGTGGTGAATGGAGTGAAGTCCAGCTGGCGACCCGTTTCAAGGGGTGTCCCCCAGGGGTCGGTACTGGGGCCCATCCTGTTTAATATCTTTATTGATTACCTAGATGAGGAGATTGAGTGCACCCTCAGCAAGTTTGCAGATGACACCAAGCTGGGAGGTGGTGTTGATCTGCCTGAGGGTAGGGAGGCCCTTCAGAGGGATTTAGGCAGGCTGAACCGCTGGGCTGAGGTGAATGGGATGAGGTTCAACAAGGCCAAGTGCCGGGTCCTGCACTTTGGCCATAACAACCCCATGCAGCATTATAGGCTTGGGGATGAGTGGCTGGATGAGTGTGAAGAAGAGAAGGACCTGGGGGTGTTGGTTGATGCTCGGCTGAACATGAGCCGACAGTGTGCTCAGGTGGCCAAGAGGGCCAACGGCATCCTGGCCTGCATTAGAAACAGTGTGGCCAGCAGGAGCAGGGAGGTGATCATCCCCCTGTACTCAGCTCTGGTGAGGCCGCACCTCGAGTACTGTGTTCAGTTTTGGGCTCTTCACTACAGGAAAGACATTGAGGCCCTGGAGCGTGTCCAGAGAAGGGCAACAAAACTGGTGAGGGGTCTGGAGCACAAGTCTTATGAGGAGCAGCTGAGGGAGCTGGGATTGTTCAGTCTGGAGAAGAGGAGGCTCAGGAGAGACCTCATTGCACTCTACAACTTCCTGAAGGGAGGTTGTGGTGAAGAGGGTTTTGGCCTCTTCTCCCAGGCAACGAGCAGGACACGGGGCAATGGCCGCAAGCTGTATCAGAGGAGGTTTAGGTTGGACATAAGGAAGAACTGTTTCTCTCAGAGAGTGGTCAGGCACTGGAATGGCTGCGCAGAGAGGTGGTGGAGTTGCTGTCCCTGGCAGTGTTCAAGAGGCATCTGGATGACATGCTGCGTGATATGGTTTAGTGCTTGTGGTGGCAATGGTGATGGGGAGATGGTTGGACTGGATGATCTTGTAGGTCGTTTCCAACCTTGTGATTCTATGATTCTATGACTAATGCAGGCAACTAAGTACCACACACTCATTAGATCCCTTCCTCCCAGCAGGATGGGAGAGTGGGCCCTATATGAGATTATTCTTCCAAGTCAACTTGATAGAGGACATACATATAGATTTTGGGATAAGTGTTTCCCAAATTCATATCAAGTTCCACTCCAATTCATATCAAATTTCTAGCATGTCTGGCACAGCAGCACTCAGCAGTGGCATGACTTCATTCAGACCACAATAGTTCACTGGACTCTTTTGATGGCTATATGCAACTATTGAAAGGTGAGTCTTGCCGATTACTCCTTCAGCTACAGGATGTCATGAGAGTCAGAGTAGGCACATCACCTGTTACAGGAGTTGAGTTAGCTAAAGTGCCTGCTGTGGGGATGGGATCAGTCTTGAATGTGGCTCAGCAGACATAGGACAAACACCAGAACATTGCCATGATTTGAATCTCTCTAGAATTGCCAGAGAGACATTATACCTTTTTCAGAGGTTGAAGTTCTAAAATGCTGAGGTACTCACTCTCCTAGGTACATGCCCACACAATCCCTCAGTCCCTGCCAATCATAACTATCCTGCCTTAGGCAGACTTCTGGGTGGTATTCTCGAACAGTTGTTAAACATTAAGCAAAACCTGAAACACATTCAGGAGACATACGTAGCAATGGGAATATTCTGGTCTGAACATCAAAAAGATACTCAAAATTCTCAAGAGCTATTCAAATTAGCCTGAAGGAAAAGGGGAAGGAGAAAGCGTCTCCTTTTTTTTTTTTTTTTTTCTGCCCATAAATTGCCTCACTGAGGAGAAAAGGTAAAGCATAGCTGTCCATATTTTCCAAGAGGTGGTTCACTAAGTATAGACATGGTGTCAGTGTTGAGTACAAATATGAGATTAATCTCACAACCAGTAATTTTATCATAACATGAATCAGTATTACACAGTACAGCAAATTGATAGCCTTAACCGAAGCAGTGACAGCAAACAAGATACTACATAACACATCCCTGAGAATGACTCAAAGACATAAAAATCAACAGTATAGTGAACAGTATAACAACTTATTTTGGTAATATGTTTTGGTCAGATCTGTTGTTATCTCAATATTTCAAGCCCCACGTTCGGTGCAAAAAGGACAATTGTGGTTTAACTTGTCAAGCAGCAAAGCACCACATATCTACTTTCCTCCCTCTGTTTCCTCAACTCCACCTCTGAAAAAAAAAAAAAAAAAAAAAAAAAAAAAAAAAAAAAGTGCAGCGAGGGAGAGAATTAGAAATAAACAAGAACCTGTGGGTTGATGTAAAAAGTAGTTAGTAAGACAGGAGAGGAAAATCATAGAATCACCAAGGTTGGCAAAGACCTACAAGATCATCCACAATGATAATTATGTCTATGTCTCTCTGCAATGCAATCACTCATCACCTGCTGATTCATCTCCAGCCAATTCCAAACACATGCCACCCACAGCTCCACAACTTTATGGCTTTCTGCATGATGTTACGTAGCATGGAATCACCCCTGGCCCAGTTCAGGTCAACTGTCCTGGTTTGCACCATCCTGCTGCCATATCCTAAAGGCATGCTGAGTGGATTGGCCTGTCCTGGCTTCAGCATGCTTCTATCACTAAGCAGCAACCAAAGCATCAGTGTGCTGCTAATGCTATTTTGGCTGGAACCAGGACAGGTTTAAAAGAACGTGCAAAACAAATGATGCACAGTGCAATTGCTCACTGCAGAAACAGCCACCTAGTGAGGTGTCACAGTTTTACTGCAGAGTATGATGCCAAAAGGCATAGAACATCTCTATAGCAAGTTTAGGTTAATTGTTCTGGTTCTGCCTGTCCCCAGCAATCCCAGCTCCTCAGTGGCAGAGAAACGTGAGAAGTCTTAAGTCCTTGATACAATGTTAGTGCTGTTCAGCAGTAACTAAAGCATGGATGTGTTTTCTCATCCTAAACATTATTCTTGTCCTAAATTCAAAACATAGCACCATACAAGTTACCAGGAAGAAAATTAACTCTATCCCAGCCAAAACCGGTTTTTCTTAATTTTGGGCAATAGAAGAATCCAGAGCTTGTATTTTCACAGCAAGCATGTCAGTTCAAATGTTCTGCTGCTGAATGCTAATTAAAAAATTTGGAAAGTGCTGTATATACATAGGTACTAAAATAAGTATTTTCTCTGTTTCAGTATGCCATTTCTTTATTTTGCACAGATACAACAAATTTAATTTTTCTAGTCTTCTCTCTACATTACTTACAACTACCTAGCCAAATCAAAATATTTTTATTTCTTTCTTAAATATTTCCTGGTGGTTTCTGTAAACCTAGGTCCATCCCTTTGGTTTCTCATTCAGCAATGATCCCTTACACAAAAAGTTTCAAAGCAAACACAGTTTTCACCTTTCTTTCAAGGAATTTGGGCAGTGTGAAAATAATTGTTGTTTTAAAAAAATAAATATGTAGAATGTATTTTATTTAGTTTTCCATTATATATATTCTGATGAATTACACCCATTGGATATGTTCAGTACTGTGTTACTTTACAGCATTCCAGGGAAAGATTAGAAAAGGAGATAAGTGAAGACTTACATAAACACTGGTTTACAGGTTAACTATTTGGTAGCAAATAACGGTGCTTCCTGTTATTTTGGGACCTAGAGAAATTACATTGACAAGTTTCATCTCCTAGCTACAGGGTGAAATAAAGGAGTAAAAAACTTGTGGCCACCCTCTGTGAACTTGCAACTTTCAGGTTGTGGTACAAAAGAGTCGAAAGCCTGTTTGGAAATTGGGGATATAAGAACAGTGAGGAAAAGCTGGAGAGGGAGCTATGATTTTCAGATAGAGAATGAATGAAAAAAATGGATGGTATTTGGGAAAGATCAGAGGAATGAAAACTTACAGGAACCTGAGGCAAAAGCCTCTTGTGTGGGCAGGATTTACACTGTAAATGTGCATGGATTAAGAAAGATGATAGGAAACAGTTTATTAAAATGCAAGAACTAGAGGAAATGAAGACTTAGGGAAGAGAAAAGAGGCCCTGTGTCAATAACAGTGAAATGCTTCATGGTCTGGAAATAAACAGAATGGTAGGCGTGGTTTTAGAAAAGAAAATAAAAGAAAATAAAAAGAATGAATGGGGATGAGAAGGAAGAGGTTAGAAATGCATGTAAAACAGAAATATGAAAATAAATAAATAAAGAAAGAAAGAAAGAAGGAAAAAGGAAAAAAAAGGAAAAACCATAGGGGAAATAAACCAGAAATAAGAGCTGTGAGAAAGATTTTCTTTGTTAAATGCATGAGAAAACTGAAAATGCTTTCAAAATACAGCCACTGTAGTTGAGAATGCAAGTCTGGAAGCAAACAAGTATTTCGTTTGCTAGAATCCTTCAGAGATTAGTGATTCTAGGTTCTGAGAAGGATCTATATTTTGTTCTGATATGAATATCTGATATCTAGTCATTAGTTCTTCTTGTGAATATGTCATTAAGCATATGAGATTTTCTGCCTTTGAAGAGACTATTTCATTAATTAATTTGTTTATTTCCAAGTCATGTTTCAATCTTGACTCACAAACATAATATATTAAACTCCTAAACATTTTCACCATGTGGCATTTTCCCGACTCAAAACTAATTTCCGTAACAGTCTTCTACAAAATTTTCAATTTGCCAACATTGTTAAAAAGCCTAAAAGCCAGTACTGAACCTTTTTTATTGTATGTCTCATCTTGGTAATATACAAGGCAGAGTTTTCTCTATTTGTGTAACTGGAGAATGCTTTGTCCAACCTTATTTTAGACTCAGTTGAAGTTCCTTGTCCACTGTGGGCTATAAATCTATTCAGAATTACTATTTACTCGGATCTGACCCCTCAGCAATTTTTGTAGCCTATGTCCCCCTGTCCACAGCAGTGGAATTCACTTTTATTATCACTGCAAAGCTAATTATTTCAATCCAATCTTGTTATGGTCTCATGCATGTAGTTTTTGTTTGTGTTGAAGAAGTGCTGTATGACTGCATGAGAGACAGAGAATGAGAATTCCTGGGAAGGGATTCATTTTATCCTTCTGAACCATCTAATTTAGGATAGAATAAGCTGAAGTACTGAAAAAATCTTGTGATGTCAACTAAATACAACTTTTTTTTATACAACTCTTTTGTAAAACTCTTTTATAAAAAGGATACTAACTAATTAAGTGGAATACCAATAAAATAATCAGCAGAGCTGTTAAAATAGTTTACTCACTTTTTAGTTATTGGAAGTCATTAGATTCAATAATTCATGTCTTGAAATTTCTCAAAAACCCTCAGAGGTTAATACAGTCACCAAGATTACAGAAAGTATAAGACTACTTTACAAAAAAAAAGAAGACTTGAATTGTTAACTTCTTTGTTTTCCTGAAAAATCTCACTTGAAAATGAGCCGGTCTGTTCTGATCAATATTGAAATAGGCATCTACAATCAATGTATTTTAATATTAGAGGGACCTGCTATCGTGGATTTTGAATGTGACAGTAAAAAAAAGAAAGCTTTTACTGGTATTTCATCTAAAATGTTGAGTATTGTAAGCACTTGGGATAAGTCTGTATTACATCAGCCATTTGATATCAAGGCAATGGAATTATTTGCAATCACAAATAGTTTCTGAGGTTCTAAAAGCTTTGAGAAAAATAAGTAGCTTAAAATAAGGAATCTACGAGTGTGTGTCTCAAATTGACTTTATATATGAGAGTCTTATGAAGTTTAAGATAGCATTATTCTACCTCTAAATTATAATTGGACAGATTAAATTTTCATCAGATATTCTTACTTCCTCTGTGACTATATAGGAAAAAATAAACAATGCAAAAGAGCAAGAACTTTGTTTGGACAGGGACAGAGCATACAAGGGCTGCACATGTTTTATTATATTGGCCAGCTATGTCAGAGGTGGATGTTGATGGTATGAAATAGAGGTGGAACCTTCCCACCAATATCTTGTTATGTTTTGTTGCCATGTGACAGATGACAGCAGAGGGGCACTCTGACAGAACAGCGTCTGACATGGAAGTGTGGATGGAACAAAGGTGTGTCACTGAATTCCTCGATGAGACAAAAATGGCACCTACTGACATTCATCACTGTTCTCTGTACATTTCTGGAGCAGGTGATGTGAGCAAAATGAGGCAGTGGGTGATGCTTTTCAGTACTGGTGAAAGTGATGTGAAAGACATGCATGTTTCAGATGGCCTTTCACAGCTTTCATCTGTTGTCATTTCCACAGAAAAAAAAGAGGAGGCATTAGTTTCAGAGCAATGTGCGTATCTAAAATTCCATGCTTACTTTTCATGTCTATTTTTTAAAGACATTGTCACAAGCAGTGTGAGAACTTTCTATAGCTATTTACAGAAGACTTCTGTTAATGCTTTCTTGTGTATTGTTTGCAGTTTGTGGTCATAACAAAATAGATGTTTTCTCATAGAAATCTCAGTTATTTCTGATTATAGAGTCATGAGACCTTTAAAAAATATTCTTTTCATTCTTTTCATATTACCCTGTCTTTATAGACCAGCTTGTATAAATATTTTCATTTTGAAATCCTTATTTTTATGCTTTACAGTATACTTATAATGTTATTTTTAATAAAATATTGACCTTTTCATGTAATCAAGTTTTCTGATAGATAAAATAAACACCTTATTTATTTTTGTCTACTAAAATATACTATATTTTAATTACCAGAGGAAAAGTATTCACCATTTACTTCGCAAAACTGCATATAAATTCCTGTAAACAACTCTTAGCAGTTTTATTACAGTCCATTTCACATTAAGTATTGTATGGTATTTCAATTTTCCCAGCTTAATTAAGGACAGTAATGAGATTCTAATGCCCACTTAATTATTTCACCACAGTTACCAATGTGATTAATCAGCTGTCCATGATGCCCCACTTCTCTACATAGACTCCAATAACTAAGTCTCAGTTGACAAAGCAGCTTGTGGAAAGGAACTATGAGGTCAGAAGTTCTGTATAGAAAAAGAGTGAAAAACAAAAGCAAACCTTTTGCTAATCTTGCTGAAGGGCAGTCTTGAGGGTAAAGAAATTGATACCTAGAAGAATGTATGTAGCTTTTTTTTTTTTTTTCTTGCCATCTTCATAAGTCTCTTTTTAATTATACTAGTTATACTAGTAGTAAGAGTTGTCAGCTTGGGCCCATTTGAAACAAAAAACAAAAATTTCATCTGTTCATTTTTTTTTTTTTTTTTCCAAAATAAAATATAGAACATCACCATGTCTGAGTAGCAGGTTATTACCTCAAGATTTGCAAAAACATCCACCCTACCTTCATACCTACTCCTCTTACATGGATACACTTTCATTGCAGAGATACGTAGGATTGTTGAATCCTACATCTCAGATCAACCAGCATCAAGGTACGTATCAAGATATTTCCTGCTACATATGGCTTCTGTTGCAGAACCGTCTGGAGTATTTCAAAGACAAGATGAAACATGACTGATTTCCAATTGCCCAAATCTTCTGAGATCAACCCTGCAGTTCACTTACAAAGCTGTGGTATTCCTCCTGGAAATAAGTTAAAACTTTTTAAATGTAAACAGGAGATGATAGCACACAGGAGATGCAAGTCTTCTGAATATGCTGCATTAATTACAAATAATATTTAAATTACACATTTATCATTATTTAAAACGACTGGAGGACCTATGCCAGTTCCCATAAAACAAGGACACACACATATATTGTCAGTTGTGTTTTGCTTGTCTGCCTTATTTCCTCTCTCTGACTTTTTACTTTAGCCATAAACAATTCTCTTTAAAAAATCCTGAGTACATTCCTTTTCTGAAACATAGACTTCTGCTCCTTCACCATCTTACCTCAGCTTCTAATGCTCTGAGGAATGTACTGAGAAATTGTATTTTAAACTAGCAGCAAAATAATTTCTTCTTGAAGAACCAACACAACACTGTGTTTAACCAACACAGGAACTACTGAAAACTACTGAAAACAATAAATAAATAAAACTCTACTATTTCACCTTTGCTTTGCCCTGTTCCCAGATTTTCTGTACAGCTTTGGTGAAAGAAAGTTCACATTTATAAGTTATGCTAGATACAACTGGCAGAAGGAAGCATGTTGTGCATAGTAGTGGCATACTGGCAGATCAAAGGACCATTTTACTACACAGTTCTTTCCCTGTGTAATTCTTGAAACTATGTCAGAGCTACTGAAAGCTGGACAAATGGTACCATTATATAGAACTATTAAGTGACTGCAGTACTAATTAATATAAGCACTATGACAGAATCCAGTCCTCTCGGGTGTTTGAATTCAGAAATTCGGTACTAGCTACTTAAAAAAAGAGAGAGGGAGAGAAAGAAATATTTCAGTGCCTCAGAGAAATTATATATATGATGCTACATAAAAATGTAATCAACATTTTGAGTGTACTTCAAGTTGTTTCACTCCGAAAATATTATCTGACCATCTGAAAAACCAAATTATTTTTGAATGCTTTCCTTCTTTCCTCTTCTCCTAAACTGCATTTAAAACTATGTTTCTAGTAACTTAAGTAATTCATTAAAATGTAACAGTGTTTTTATTGAAGGATTTTTTTGTTTTGTTTTGTTTTGTTTTTCACACTCCCAACTTTGAAGGGCATGAAAAAATTAAAATTATATCGTGCAAAGAAGGGAAGTAAATATTTTTTATTTCACACTGCTTTATCCCTGCCTGTCCAAAAAACAGAATACTTGACACAGAATATTCAGATAGATAACTGGTTTTAGGCATACTGTGGCAGTAACTAATTGATTTATTTACTACAAATTCTTCTCCTCTCTTCTTGTTATTTTATGAAAACAATTTGCTACACGTCTTAAGCAGCATAGTACCAGGTCTACATTTCCTTCTACTTCAATACAGGCTAATGTAACAGTTTCAGTGGTAATATTTTATAAAAGCAGGTATTCACAGGAGATTACTGAATGATCTCATTAACATTAGCTTTTTCTTTGAATTTTCTTACCTACTTCTGTTGATGTGTAGCAGAAAAATGAAAACCTTTGCCTCACCTAACGTCGCCTCATTTCTTTTGTAAATCATAGCATCATAAAGTTTTGGATCTACTGCAGCAAATTGTGCTAGAGAATTTAATTAGAGGAAGACCTAAGCCCAACCATCCACTTAACATGATAGAACCCCCCTAGATCATGCTCCTAAGCACCACACCCACTCATCTCATAAACACCACCACTTTCCAGGGCAGCCTGTTCCAATGCCTAACCACACTTTCTCTGAAGAAATTCTTCATGTTATCCAATCTAGATCTTGCCTGGCACAACTCGAGGCTGTTGCCTCAGGCTGTGTCAGTGAAGAGCAGGAGGAAGAAATTAAAAAAATGCTGTATGTGCCTGTATTTGTTTCACGTTTAGACACTGAGAAGTAAGGGTTATTATCTTCAACATTCGGAAATAGAATAAAAGACAGCAAGCCTATTCCAAAAGTTTTGTCACTATGATACTTGCTAAAATCTTTCATTTTACTTGCTGTAAGTAACTATGCTGTGAATTAGAAGCAACAAGAAATAGCACTGTCTGCAGATAATTCTTTCCTATTACTGGGAAAAAAGATTATTTAGTATTTTTCCTTTCATGAAATATTCAGTCTTCTGGTAATTGAAATAATTTAACTACAGTTTTCATAGATATGGGATCATAAAAGCAGGGAGAAAAACCTCAATAATTTTGATTTGCTACTATATTGTATTAGAATTTGCCTGTTGGCAATATTTCATGAATGCTTTAAGTACCATCACTACAAGACAGCAATCCTGATTTGTATCGGGATTGCACCCTCTGTACTACAGCCACAGCTGCTGAATAATGTAGTATGAATCAGAAAAGCACAGCAGGAGAATTTTGTTTTTATAACTTAGCAGCTCTAAATTCAGCTTAGAGTGTTGAAGAGAATAAGTCGTTGCTAATTGTAGGCCATGATCTCTCGCATTTTCCAGGTGTTGAATTTCCATTAACTCTACTTGATAGTTTGAATTCATCTTGGATAGTTTTGCTGATTTGTAATTTATGAAAAGAATGCAGATTACCTTTTAAGGGATACAGATATGCTTAGATTTTCAAAGCCTGCAGCTACATTTCTTTGGAAGCTGAATAATGCATCACCGTGCTTCCAGCAGGCCTAAGTACTTCTACTTAGAAGCAAGAGGAAAAAATGATGCCCTGTTGGTTACAGTTGATATGTCTGAGGTCTGAAGTTCATGATCCAGCATTTCTTCAAGGAACTGTATTTATGAAAAGGAAAATATTACATCTTTTGAGTTCAGACATATTTCCTTAAGCAGAATATAAGTCAGTTGCCCTGAATTAATTCTATAATATTTCTGTAAATAAAATAAATATTTCTAATATTTCTATATTGTAAACTCCACAGTTCCTAGAAATAAGATTAGTAAACTTGAAAGAAAATTGCCTTTGTGTAAGAACATTGGGGTAATAACATTAAATATTGTAATTGAAGGTAAAATATTTGTAGGAAAAGTACAGCAGATTTTGTAAGAGGAGCAATGATTTATTCTTAGAGTCAAATATTCAACAATGAAAGATTCCCTGTACACTGAAAATCTAGTAATAGCAAACATTTTGGAAAAGGAGAACATAAAGAAAAATCAGTAATAATGGTAATTCACAAACATTACTGTATTTACCGTGTGAAAGCAATGAAGTGAATGTAAACAAAGTGGTTTATTTTTATGTAAAATCACATTAGCATTAGAGACGAATTGCATTTTAAAATATATTAAAAAAAAATCATAGATTTGTAGCAGAAAAATGTGGCAGGAATTCTGGACAGAACTTCAGAAACAGAATCATTTTTAAGTAGAAGCAATAATTGTGAACCAGCTGCAAATTAATTTATTTTTCAGATGGACCAGAATTCGGATGAAATGGGTTAGTTTCCATTTCAGACATTTAAATAAAGCTACAGTTTGTCTTCATATTTGCTGTTGCAGAGGAGACTTGCTGGAAATCTCATTCTCAAAAATTCCAGCAATTCAAACACTGTTCACCAAGACAGAGGAAAATTCTCTAAGGGAAGAATCAGGAAAATTAGCATTGAGGAGGCAAGCAGCCAACCTGTTGTAGAGTTTGTGTGAGGACATTGTATGCTTCCATCTAACACAAGGGGACTAATTAGCTTGAACAACCGTATTTATCTCAGTCCATAACAGTTCAACATCAGTGTCAGGGGAAATGTTGTTTCTCACTTGTAGGAGACAATAATTAATATTAATTAAACTCCTCTTGCTGCAGTCTGATCTAATAACTTCTATCAACCATTATTAAGTCCTTGGTCTTTTGATCCTTAAATTATTTCCTTTGTTGAATCTGTGTAAACTGACACTGTTTAAAACTCTGCAGGAGTGAAGAGCTGCCCAACTATGACAGACATGAGGGAATGATATATGCTAGACAGGATTTCTGCCTGTTCATTTGTTCAGTCATGAACATCAATGTTCTTAATAGTAAGCAGACTGAACCATAAATATACTATAATAATGAACTACAATACTGCTAATGGTTCATATATTTAAATATTAATGAGCTTTGAAGTTATAAGTTTTGCTTATATTAAATAACAGAATTATTTAATATCTTTCAAAGAGAAGCTGAATTGATATGAATTCTGCATCTAGTGATTTTTAAGGGTAAATTTTTGTTCTTCAGGGTTCACTGTAATTCATAGTAACCATTTGAATTAATGTTTGCCTTTAACGGTCTTGAGACCAGTGCTCTTCAACATCTTCATCAGTGACACAGACAATGGCATCGTGTGCTTCCTCAGCAAGTGTGCAGACCACACAAAGCTGAGTGGTGCAGTCGATACATTGGAAGGAAGGAAGCCATCCAGAGGGACATGGACAGGCTGGAGAAATGGGCCCATGCGAAACTAATGAGATTCAGCAAGGTGCTGCACTTCGGCTGGGGCAATCCCAGGTGCTTATACAAACTGGGAGCAGCCCTGCGGAGAAGGACTTGGGGGTCCTTGTAGATGAGAAGTTCGACATGAGCCAGCAGTGTGTGCTTGCAGCCCAGAAGGTCAACTGTGTTCTGGGCTGCGTTAAAAAAGGGTTGGCCAGCAGGGAGAGGGAGGTGGTTGTCCCCCTCTACTCAGTTCTTGTGAGGCCCCATCTGCAGCACTGTGTCCAGGCTGGGGGCCCCAAGCACTTCGAACAGTTCCAGAGGAGGGACACTAAGATGATCAGAGGGCTGGAGCACCTCTCCTATGAAGAAAGGTTGAGGGAATCAGGCTTGTTTAGCTTGGAGAAGAGAAGACTCTGGGGAGACCTCACTGTGGCCTTCCAGTATTTGAAGAGAGGGTATAAACAGGAGGGAGAAATACTGTTTATGAGGTTGGAAAGTGATAGGACAAGGGGGAATGGTTTTAGACTAAGATAGGGGAGGTTTTGGTTAGATATTAGGAGGAAGTTTTTCACACAGAGGGTGGTGTCACATTGAAACAGTTTGCCCAAGCAGGTTGTGGATGCCCCACCACTGGAAGCATTCAAGGCCAGCCTGGATGTGACTGTGCAGCCTGGTCTGGTAGTTGGCAACCCTGCCCATGGCAGGGGGTTGAAACTAGATGATCATTCTGGTCTTTTTCAACCCAGGCCATTCTATGATTCTATAACTAACTGTTCCTTTTTTTAATTTGTCCATCTAAAATGCATATTTCATAGAATCATATGCGGTTTGGGCTGGAAAGGACGTTAAAGATAATATAACTTCAATTTCCTGCCATGGGCAGGGCTGCCACCCACAGCTGAGGCTGTCTATGGCCCCACCCAACCTGGCCTCAAATGTCTCCAGCGATGGGCATCCACAGCTTCTCTGGGCAGCCCATGCCAAGGCCTCACCACCCTCTGAGTAAACAATTTACTCGTAATATATAACTTACATGTATTTTAGTTTCAAGCCATTTCTTCCTGTTCTATCCCTATCAGACTCAGTAAAAAATTGGTCTTCCTCCTGTTCATAAGCTTCCTTTGAGTACTGGAAGTCTGCAGTGACGTCTATAAAGAGCCTTCTCTCCTCCAGGTTGAAGAAGCTCAGCTTCCTCAGCCTGTCTTCATATGAGAGATGCTCTAGCCCCCTGATTATTTTATTGGCTGTCCTCTGGACCTGCTCCAACAGCCCTACATCTTTCTGGATGCAGGACTCCAAAAGGGCTCTCAGGAGAGTAGAATAGGGGAGGGGAATAATCCCCTCCCTCTCTTTACTGTCCACCCTTCTTTTGATGTAGCCCAGGATACCATTGGCCTTCTGGTCTGCAAGAACACACTGTCTCTCTTAAAAATGAAAGTGATACTTCCTCTTTTTCAGTCTGACAGTCATGATTTTTCAAATATGATGTAGAGTAGCTTGACACCCACGTTAGCCTATTCCTCTTTGTTTACAATGGGATAGATTCTTTTCCCCCAGCTCCTGCCTAGGGGTTCAGGTACATGTGAGATGTGGGAAGCCTGAGTGCCAGTGAAGACCAAAGCAGAGAACATGTTGAGTACTTCAGCCTTGTCCGTATTTACTGTTGACTGTTCTTCATTCTCAGTTACCAGAGGAAGTGTACTCTCCATTGCCTTTCTTTTTTGACCAATTACTTGTAGAAACCCTTCCTGTTATTTTTCACATCTCTCACCAAGTACAGTTCCATTTGTGCACTGGCTCTCTTGATCCCATTCCCACACATCTGGAAAGCATCCCTGTTGTATTCCTAGGCCACACATCTCTGCTTCCACTACCTATACTTTTCCTTCTTATCTCTCAGTTTGACCAGCAAGTCCCAGTTCTGCCATGCTGGTTTCCTGTTTCGCTTGATTTCACTCACCATAGTATAGAGAACTCTTGTGCTACCAGTAAGGCATCCTTAAAAAACTGCTATCTCTGCTATGTTCCTTTGTCCCTAAGGAGAGTTTCCCATGGAGATCTCATCCAGTAGTTCTTTAAACAGCTGGAATTTCACTCTCCCAAAGCTCAGAATTCTGACTTTGCTCTTAGTCAGACCCATATTCTCTGGGGTCATAATCTCAACGAGGATGTGCTTGCTACAGCCCAGACTGCCTCTTAACCTCTTTAATGAGTTCATCTGCATTGGTGAGTACCAATGCCCAGTAAAACTTTTCCTCTGGTCAGTTTTCTTAAAACATGGACCAGGAAAATAGACTGTAAGGCTGTCAGTCCCTAAGTCTGTTGTTGCTAACATTCCAAATCTTCTGTCCATTGCATTCTGAAGTAAAGTTATACCATAGATAATCTAACCATTTGGCCAAGTATGACATGACTCTTTGGTAACTGCTTTTGTTTAGCATGGAATCATAATTTGCTTGATTTCACGTTATGTCCTAAAATGACTTTCTACTAAAAACTCACAAATCAGTAAGTTCTAGTTTTCTGTTTGTTTGATTGATGTAGTGATTAGTAGAGTTTTATTGCAGGGGAGAAAGAATGAGAATTCTGTTGATTTTAGTTTTTCTTCCCTAAGTGTTTTACTCACTGTGCAATTCTTACTAGTGTGTAGATAAGATCACCTTCTGGTTCATTATGAATTAGTTACTGTTTCTCAGAAGTTGTACTGTGATTAGGTTACTTTAAAATATTTTATGTGCCACATGTGTTTGAAATAAAGCGTGAGATTTTTTAAAAAATGTGATCTTCTCTGATATATATATTTGACATGCTTCCTACCCCCAGGATTTCCCAGCTGGCAGACAACTAATTCCTTCAAAACAGTTGTGAATTCTATTAATTTTCTTTGGTGGGATATATCTGTAACTTCTTATCTCATGAAAATCAACAATAATTATGTACAAATTACACATTACTTGTTAAAAATAAATTAATAAATTACTGTTATCCATGAGAGCACAAAAAACCCTATTTCAACCATCTTTGGAATGGTGACTGAAATGACCAATTTAGTATAAAATGAGCCAAATTTTGGGAAATAAATAATTGTTGATCTGGTGGAACTTCTTTACCCTTTATGGTAGAACAAACATTGTATAAAGCTGCCAACTTTTTTAAAAAATCCATGCCCTGGATTATTTAATTAGAAGCTGCAGCAGATGGTCATGAAATTTATCCAGAATGCAATAGAATTTTGCGGTGGGTCCAAAATTATTTGCTTTGGATGAAGGGGAGGGGAAGTGAGGGAAAGATTAAAAACAAGAATGATAACTTTTTTCTGCCTATTTCTACATTTTTTAAATGCTCTCACCTGGAGAGCAGCTATTGGAATAATTGATACAGCTGTTTCTTTTTTTTCTTTAATTATCAGAAATAAAGTCAATGATGAATCATAAATTGTACTGAGTTGTATGTAAGCACAAAAACGGAGACTGGAATGAATTAGAAAAAATGCAATTAAAATGTAATGATAATCAAGCTTCCAACATTTGCGAACAAAGCAATTGATATGCTGACTCTACCAAAGTACATAATGTCAGAATTGTTATAGTTAGTGCAACCAAATCTAGAAATCTGCTTAATGAAGCAATTAATTAAAGACAAAGGAGGGGTTGGTACAGATCTCATAAATGGAGATGGCTGAGCGTGAGTGGTAAGAGAAACTTCTGTAGACATATTATTTGATTTTTCTTGATTCTTTTATGTTATTTGTCCCTGAGAAGGGAAATATTGGAAAAAAAAAAAAAATTATGTCTTTTGAGAAAGGCAAAACTGTAAATTCAAAGGGAAATATTAAGAGAAAAAAATTACAACTTCCTCTGGTTTTTAAGAATGTGCTGCATCTGTGTAAGAATCTTCAATTGCTTAATGTGACAGAAATTTGATTATTCTGTAAGCCTAATATGACACACCTGAAAAAAGGAGTTCTTTTGTACTACACAAATCCTTTTATTCCGACAAACACAAAATTGTTTTGCTTGATCACATAAACTGTTAAGCATTGCTTAATGAATTCATTTTCAGAAATCCGTTTTGCCTAGAGTCCATAATGTAAAACAATGTTTGAATCCTTGAGAACAAAGGATTGATGCAGCAATTGACTCTCACAGGAGAACTAAGAGTACACAAGCCTTGTGGTGGCTCCTTCCCAAGATATTACATATTATTTATATAATATATATATTTATATAATTAAATAATTATATTGAAATTAATAACAATAATATAATATATTTATATTGTTTATATAATATTCCCAAGAATATTATATAAATAATTATATATTTCATTAAGTGATCCTTACAAAAATGAAAGCTGATTTCATTTATATTTAGATAAATATATTAAATTGCTTTATATCCGACTGTAATTGCTCTGTAATATTAATTACTAGTTGTTTATTAATTGGTAGGTTTCCTTTATGAACAAGAACTACATAAATTATATCTGATCTATTTCTTCGGGAACAGAGGTAGGGGATCAGGCTGAGTTTCAAAGCAATATGCCCAAAATCTCAGAAATACCAGTAGCCTAGATGGTTTCAGTTTTTACCCTTTTTAAATCTATCTTTTGATAAGGGTTGTATAATCAAAAATAGAATTCATTTTCAGTTTTGAGAAGCTGCTGTGACAGTTTAAGTTTTTAAGGTGTGATATTTTCCAATGCAAAAAGAAAAGAAAAAGCATGCAAAATCACCTGCTGTGTACAGTTTTGTGGTGAGACACTTACCCCTTCATTTATACTTTTCCTGGAATCTAAACTGTCCTCATGACACTGTAGAGTTTTGCCAGATCTGTCTGTTTACTGGGAGCAAAAAAATTTGCTCATCAGAATGGTAGAGACACCTATGAAGCATCTCTATTCCTTGCAAATGTAGGACTGTGTGCTACAGATTGTACCCTGGAGTCACAATATTATGTTAGGAATACTGTATCACATTAATCAAAGGATTGGAATATCTATCTTTCACTGGTTTTTATTTCTCTGTTGTTAGACCATTTTGCAAAGCTGATATCTACTGATGATAGGAAAATTCATCAGAAATAGAAACATCTTGGGCAGCAGAATATTATGCTGTCAGCACTCTCATTCTTCGTCCACAAGTACTTTTACTTAACGAGGGGCATCTGAGTATTGTTTCATTATTGCACATCATTAATATGCTCTGTGAAGTCCTTTACAATAACGTCTTAGAGTAGCTGCTGGTTTGCTGTGATACAGTATCACAGTTTCACAGTTTCACAGAATCACAGAAACACCAAGATTGGAAAAGACCTACAAGATTATCTGGTCCAACCATCCACCCATCACCAATAGATCACACTAAACCACATCCCTCAATACAAAATCCAAATGTTCCATGAACCCCTATGGGGTCGATGACTCCACCACTCCCTGGCAGCCCATTCCAGTGCTTGACCAGTCTTTCAGAAAAATAGTATTTCCTAACATCCAGCCTAAATCTCCCCTGGCACAGCTTGAAGCCATTCCCTCTAGTCCTATCACCAGTTACACGAGAGAAGAGGCTGACCCCCAGCTCACTCCCCTCAGGTAGCTATAGAGAGCAATAAAGTCTGCCTATAACTACCTAAAGGGAGGCTGTATTGTATTCATATCATATCTGCATTGTATTCATAGTAATGAGTCACAATACACAACAACCAACTCCCCAAAACTCAAGGAGTATCTAAAATGTGAATCTATCATAGCTCTTAACCAAACTGTGTAATTGCTTTTTCGGTCCTTCTCAAAACAGAACATAGGTGTATGCTGTATCAAATTAAAACCAGGCTAGCAGGTAAATATACATACTAAATTCAAGGAATTCATTCTCATTTTGAAGCTCCTTTAAAACTTTAGTCATAACCAAAATATTCTTCCCTTTACTGTGCTCTTTGTAAAATAACTGTCCAGAGGGAAATAAATTTGGTGAATGTCTAGAGGTGACCATGCTTCATGAAGCAGGTCATTCATGACTCTTTATATGGATTATGGGTGAATCTTTATATGGATTCTATCATCCATATTTACAGATGAACAGCTTCTGTTCCTAGCCAGTCTTCTGGGAAAGTACAAAAGTGTGTGTTCTATATTGGAAGAAATTTAGTAAAATGTTAAATGTAAAATGTTTTACATTTTTTAAATGTAAATTTTAAAATGCATCTTCTAAACATCTTTCAGAGATCTCTGATGGTGGAAAAAGACATTACATGAAAAGATTCATATCTAGATATTGGAAATATTTGAGCAAAGCCCTCAGAATATAAAAGCTTAAACTCAGAAAATACGCTGTTTACTGTCTGCTACTGGGTAACCTGTTGCATCTAAAGGTAATTGGAAGAAGGAAGAATAAGTAAGCCTGTTATGTACTGGAAAAAATAAATAAATAAAAAATAGGAAGTCTAACCCTGCTGATGGATTTCATATTTCCTGTGACACTTGGCACTTGTAATTAAGGCTACACTTCTGTGTAATCTTCTCCTTGTGTTAATACTTGTATCTTCTCCTTGTGTTAATATTTGTTATCACCAGCATATTTCTAGTACCTCTCACCAGTATCACAAAATTTATAGAAACTTCCCAAGCAGAAAGGGAAGGTAGAAATCTTCAAACTACAAATCATTTTTGTGGTCAAAAGTTTCTACATTTACACTTGCTTACATTATCCAGGGTCAAATATTACTGTCCAAAGTAAGTACAGTCACCTTTCAGCTATCCAGAGTCAATTCATCTAAGTTATGAACAGTACTGTAGGTTCAGAGGAGGCTCATCATCTGCAGAGGAGCAGCTTGTAAGCAATTCTGTACTGTCTCTAAGACAGCAGAGTGATCCTGCTGTTTTTTTTTTTTTTTTTTTTTTAAACTGGGAGACCCTGAAACTAACGTATATTGGTAAGTCTAACGGGCTTCATGAATGACCATCAGAGAGAGCTCTGAAATGCATTTTCAAAGCGGACTTCTGTAAGGAAAAAACCCACTGACTGTATATTGTTTGGGGTATATACACACGGTCTGGGTTCTTTTCAGTTTATTTACAGTCAGCTATGTCCAGGATGAGCAACTTAGCCTTCTCACAAACTTGTTTTTATTCACATGAACCATGAATTTTTGTTGCCTGGGGTTTCCTACGTAACTCTGAATTCATACCTCAGTATGTGTTCACATATTGCAGGTATTTATTATTTATTATTACAGGTACTTATACGTGGTGAACTACAAAAACTCAGAGGAGCTGGCAATCTATTTAAATTTGAAATAGATGCACCTTTGTGTAAAAAAGGGACATGACAACAGTTTGCTTATTGTATTCTATATAATTTGTGGCACCCTAAAGTTTTAAGTCAAATGTGGACTTCCACGATATTTGGCAGCTGTAATTATATTTCTGTACAAAAATGCTTAGAATCTGATTGTGTGCACATCACCAGTGTAAGATAAAGTTTTTGCATCTATGCTACCAAGTTCCAAAACATAAAATCAAATTTCAGTACATATGCAAAATTTTGAATTATTTTTTTTATTCTTAGGATGTCTAAAACTAATGAGCACATTTAAATAGCGTATCTTTCATCTGAAGGGTTCCTACACGACCAGTTAAAGCACCTGGCCTATGTAGCACTGGATGATGTGGTTTCTCTGTATTGTTTCCAGTGCTATCTTTTTGGGAGTTGAATAATTTTAGCCGTGATGCAGCAAATCCCGTGTCTTGCCAGCTCTTATCTGCTAGAAACCAGTTATGTAAAAACAATATTTTGAAAGTGAAAATCCTTTAATATTAATGATAATCACTATTTCTTTTGCTTACAGACAGCAGCGATTGTTAAAAAGGTTATCATTGCAATGCACATGAGGTGAATGCTAGTGACCTCCATGTTGGTGCTGAATTCAGATTCTCTGTTCCATTTCATGTCCTGATTTTAAGCAGTGAGCTGAAGATACATTATGTTGCGCAGAGCAGGATTGCTGCTGCTAAATGAGACATCTTGCAGCTCTTCTGTGGGGCCCTTTTCTGGTGACTTATTTATCAAATACTTAGATAAGGAAATGTAAATGTTGAATAGAAATCTCATAGAAATCTCATAGAAATCTTTGTTTAAATGCAAATGTTTTGTAATGAAGAAATTATTTTTTGAAAGTACTGATTTGCTGCTTTGGTCTACACTCAAATCTTTTAAAATTTTGCTTCTATTTGCACACTTAAAATTGTTGGAAATTATAACTCAGGACTGGTAAATGATTGGCAATAATGTTTTTTTGTTGTTGTTGTTGTTACCTTCTGAGTCTTGTCAAACATGAAATTAATTTTCCTCTTCTTTATTTTTAATTTGCAATGTAAGTATATTGGGGGATTGGAATTAGATGATCTGATAGGTCCCTTCCAATGCAAACCATTCTATGACTCTATGACTGGTTCATCACCATCATGCCACATACCTGCACTTCTAAATTTCAGTGGAAACTGGAATTATTACTTAATTGCTCGGAAATGCTTGGCTGCCGTTAACACTGGGGACATGGGCTGCATTTCTATCTGATAATGTCACTTCACACAGTACAGCAGATTTTTAAAACCACAGATTTTAACCAGCTGCAGTTCTTAAAACTCATCCAAGGCACAATCTATTTTTCCAGTCTTTTTATATTTATTATTCTTGTTCAGAATAAGAAAGCAGGAATATATGCTTTTCATGCGTTCCATAAGCTTTGTGTAGTTTCTCATTAATCTCCAGAGCTTCCAGCTGTTGAAAAATTTTCTTACGTATTTCCAGTTTCACACCACCCCGAATAACTGAGCCACAGACTTACTGTCTGAAAATCACCTTATATTGTGAAGGCTTTTTCATATTAAAAATAAAAAAAATCTCCTTTTGATAACCTTACTTCCTGTCATAGAGTAAGTATGTAACTCAAAAAAAGAAATTAGTAATAAGAAAGTCCATGAATCCGTGTAGTTCATCTAGTCTGTCACCCCACTGAGAGCTGTTTATGAAAATTTATTTTTGCCTAAAAAAGTAAAATCTATTTTTGCCTAAAAAAGTAAATCCTGCTTACTGCAGATGAAGACATTGCATCTTGATCTATACACTCTGGGTATGGAAAATGACTTGCACTTTTCTTTGCTACATCTACTTAAGAATTTTAAGAATACTAAGTTGTATTCTTCGTGTTTTCACATCAAAGTGCCTCCACTTTTCTCATAAAAGTGACATTAAAATGACATATTAAGCCTTCACTTAGTCTCTCTGATATTTTTTGAACCTTCTTCACTACTGTCCAGTTTTCTTGAGTTGGAAACCCAAAAATAGAAGCAGTACTGCAACCCAGGCTACAACATCACTGCATTTAGAAGAACCACTTCACATTTTAATGGCAATGTTCTTGATGGCATCTTAATCTCTGATTGGGAACATTTGTAAGTTCCTCCCAAAGCATATGAAATCTATATTTTTGCAGCAGCTGAGAAGTGATACACCTACTTTCTGTGCTCACTCTCCACCCTTGAGAGTTAATTTGCTGACCACAGATTTAGCTCATTTTATCTTTGTATTTTAAGGTTTCAATATTCTTTACAATCCTATGCTTTACATCTGGAGAGATTACATCTTTTTTAAAACCGCTGAAGCAAAATGTGTTTTTTCCTTCTTCCAGCACGTAATGAATTCCACCATCAGGAGCTCCAGAGTGTAACTATCTGCAATCTCCTGGTTATCCCACATTGATTTATTCATTGCATTTTTTGATTTAACTTTCAGCCTTTAAGGAGGGCTATATTAAACAAGTAGTTGTATGCAAACACAAAAATATTCATAGTATTTATTCATAAGCATTTTCATAAACAAATATTTATTTGCTAGACTAAGCATTGCAGATAGTCTTAAATATTCACAGGACTGAGGTTTTTAAAACTATTTTATAAAGCTTGCATTTTTGGTGAGATGGGATAAGGAGGAAAAAGAAGAAAAAGTGCAAATAGCAGTACAGCTTATTTCAAATAATTGACCTAAGGAATAACACTGTTAAGCCAGTTCTCATCTGAAAATGAACAATCACACAATATGAATGCAATGTAATGAGCTGCATTCACCAAATTTCTGTTATTAAAACTGTGACAAATGAAGTTTTAAAACGAAAATTATGTCTCAAAGCTTGTGAAATCACAACACAAGGATTAAAAAACATTATCTTTGTCTAATCTTCTATTTCTACTGAGTTATTCAATTAATCTTTCCAGTTAATTTTTTTCCTTTACTTAATGCTGTATGTTAAAAAATACTAATAATTACTGTTATTCAGAGCATCCTTTATGCATCACTCAGCCTCTGTAGAAAATAGATAGGAGACTCCAGTTCTGTGTGTTTGTTAATGACTTAACACGTACTGAAATGAATTTCAGAATCACGATAGACTCTGCATGACTTCTTCAAAGTGCAAACAAAAGACTGTACACTTTGTAAGCTGAATTCTTCACAGTGACCAGATCTGCAGCTTTTCTCTGGAATTATAACGTACTTCATTTACAGAATGCCACAGACGACTTTCAAGAATAGCTAATATGTTTCACATTCGAGGTAGCTGATATAGGATCATAGAACTAGAGAATCACCAACGTTGGAAAAGACCTCCAAGATCATCCAGTCCAACCATCCACCTACCACCAATATAACCCCACTAAACCATGTCCCTTAGTACCACATCTAAATGCTTTTAGAATGCTTCCAAGGACAGTGACTCAATCACCTCCCTGGCCAGCCCATTGCAGAAGAATTGTTTCCTAACATCTAACCTGAACCCGCCCTGGCACAATTTGAGGCCATTCCTTCTCATCCAATCATTAGTTACATGGGATAAGAGTCCAACCCCCCACCTCACAGCAAGCTCTCTTCAGGCGGCTTTAGAGAGTGATAAGATGTCCCTTGACCCTCCTCTTCTCCAGACTAAACAATTCCAGTTCCCTCAGTTGCTCCTCTTTAGACTTGTGCTCCAGAACACTCACCAGCTTTGCTGCCCTTCTCTGGACATGCTCCAGGGCCTCAGTGTCTTTCTTGTAGTGAGGGACCCAAAACTGAGCAGGGTGCTCAAGGTGCCTCACCAGAGCTGAGTTCAGGGGAACAATCACCTCCCTGCTCCTGCTTGCTACATTGTTTACAATACCAGATAAAATGCCAGTGGACTTCTCGGCCACCTGGGCACAATGCTGGCTCACCTTCAGCCAAATGTCAGTCAACACCCCAGGTCCATTTCTTCCACAGCCTTCCAGACATTCTGTCCCAAGCCTGTTAACATTGCGTACACCTGAAGTGTTGGACCCAGCACTTGCTCTTGTTGAACTTCATCCTATTGGCCTCAGCCTGTCCAGATCCTTCTCAAGAGCCTTCCTACAGCCAGGCAGATAAACATTTCCTTACATCTTGATATCATCTGCAAACTTACTGAGGGTACCCTGAATCACCTCATCTAGCTCACCCATAAAGATATGGAACAGAACATGCCCCAGTACTGTACCCTGAGGAATACCAGCCGTGGTTGATTGCTATCTGAATTTAACTCCATTCACCGCCACCCTCTGGGCCTGGCTCTCCAGCCTGTTCTTTACCCAGCAAAGAGTATATCTATCCAAACCACAGGCTGCCAACTTCTGTGGGAGAATACTGTGGGAAACAGGAAAGCTTTGCTGAAGTGAATCCAGACTATGTCAACAGCCTTCCTCTCATCCACCAGGTGGGTCACTCTGTCACAGAAGGAGATCAGGCTCGTCTAGCAGAACCTGCCTTTCATGAACTCATGCTGGCCCTGCCTGATCCCCTGACATCCCTCACATATTTGTAGCCTTAAATATGCATATGAACATTTTAATTTTATTTTTTAAACCGATAGCTGATCTTTAGGATGCTTTGATAAATTAATACTTAAATAAATAAATACTGTATTTTCTCTGAGATTTATAAGCCAGAATGGCACATATGATTAAAACAAAAAACTAATGTGTTGTAATGAACAAGAGTCTGCAGATTATACTTCCGTACTTTATATTCACATTTGAACAGGCTGAAACACTGATGATCCCATCTGTATTAACTTTTAAATTGCTTAAAAGTTAATTGGGTTGCACATTCATTTTCTACTCTGCCTCATTGGAAACAATAGAAATATGCACTGTCCTGTTTTCATTAGGACTATGCAAAAGTTGCGTTTTGCTTTTGTTTTCTGACCTCAACTAATGGGATAGATGAGTATTCTCCCATTCCTAATATTAATAGCATGGCAAACACAAAATTCCAACATATTTATCATTTTAAATCTGATTTCTGGATTTTTCTTTTTCACCAATTATTTGGAAAGAATGTTGTATGTATAAGCAAAACCAAACCCAAAGTTATTAGTATGCTAGAGCCTCTATTTGTTGGCTTACATCTTTTTGCCAGCAATAGATATGGGCATTAAACTTTTCGCTTGTACCATATTCTGTTGAAAATAATAGTGGAATTCCATTGCCTTTGATAGAGCTTGGATTTTGTCTTTAATTGTGAGTATGGTGATAAAATACTGTGATGAAATACTGCCATCAGAGTTTTTCACTGTAGACTGCATTGTTGTCCAAACTCTATTATTATCCTCCATTTAGAAATAAGTTCTGCTGAATTCATCTTAATGTTCTGGAGACATTTCTTTCTCTGATTTGAAAGCCTGAATGTGGTTCCATACATATACATATTCATGAACAGAGAAGTTGAAATAGCAGCATGAATGACATAAACTGTCCTTTCTTTTCCTAGTAGTCTAAAATGCAGAAATTCTATTCTGATATTGCTCTGTTTGGAGCAGAGGTAATGTTTAGGCAAATGGACTGTTTCTATTTTCACTTTCCTCTCTGAAGTGACTTGGAAAATAAATAGCTAGCATAACAGAGGCTACAGTTCAGCTAAAGCAATAAGAAAAATATTTTGTACTTTTCTATCCAAGAATCTTGAAAGTTCTTTACAAACGTTAATAAAAGGAGTCTAGTAACTTTGCTGTAATGCTAGCATTATTGTCCCACTTTACAAGCAGGGAATATGGAGATGATAAGATCACATGAAGCATTTTTTGGCAGGATCTTCACTGAAAGCCCATATATCACATGCATAACCTGCAGAAGACCCAGATTTTGGCTTTCTTAGCTCTGAATGGAAGCACAGCATCACTAGCAAATGGTGAACTCACAGAAGACAGAATTCACATGCCCCCAGAAACTGATTTGCAGAAGACAGCAACAATTTTATGGTCTCCTGCCAGAATTTGTGCAAGGTTTTGTATAGAAAGAGATTTCAGAATATTAGTAGCAGCATGAGCCCCAGAGAGCCAAAAATCATTGCACAGTGGACCCTGTCCGCCATAAGTGTCAAGCTGCCTCCATTCATACAAAACCACGTACCGATGCTCCTGTACAGAAACAACCGAGCAATTTAATAACAGGAATGGGGACGGCTCATTTATTTATTTTCATTTAAGGTGGGAAAATAGCAGGGTTTTTTTTTTGTGGGAAGTAGAGAGCAATTTAGCTTAAAGGTGTGGTTCCATCTTCCATTACAGAGGCTTTATAAAATGACAGCTTTTACAGAGATTTACTGCACTCAGTTCTGCCTTCCTGAGTTGTCTAGTAGGGATTTGAGTTGAGTGAAAGTAAAAGATGCTGCCTTCTTCTCTTGCAGGAAACTGCAAAATTTTGTTGAACATTTACAGCACAATGAAATATCAAGTATAACACAAATAAAGAACAGCTATTTAATTAGCAACTACTTTTGATTTTTTTTTTTTTTCCCAATAAGCACCCATTCAACTTTTTATTAAGTTTCTGCCCAATATGAATCTAATCACTGCAAAAGAAGAGGCTGGTTTAGAATGAACACATTAAAAAGTTTTCATTCTTCAAATCTCTCCATGCACCAGAAATACTTACAGTTTTTTCAGGACAAGTGGGGTACCAGAAGTGTCTGATAGGTATTTCAGGCATGAATAACATTTCAGATATATCTTTCATCAGGCAAAAATCATTAGCAATATCTGAAGAAATTCTTCTACTTTGACAAGATCATGTACAAAAGTCACTATCATTTAAGCAACAAAGTTGTACTGTTCTAATGGATTGTCTTATGTATAATCTCATTCTTGCATTAGCAGTTAAATTCTTCAAAAATGTAAAACTTGTATGAAATAAAGCTATTGGATATACAGTGCTTCTTAGAATAGATTTCTGACATTCAAGAGTAATTATTTTTTGCCCTAAAGAAGGAGAAGAAAAACCTGTGACAAGTACAACTTTGATCAACTTGTCTGGAACTTGCAGGAATTCTCAGTTTTCTACTCTTACAAAATGCTGACACATATAATCTCTGTATACCTTGGTATGTTCTTTCTGTCTTCATAATCCACAATGCTGACCCATTCTACATTGGTGTTTATGTTGCTGGTTGCAGTGAAATCCCATGCAGGAATATGTGATGTATTTTCACAGAAGCAGGAATATTGTTTCCAGTGTAGGCATATTTTTGGTCCTGTCTCTGTAAAAAACATAATTTCTCATCAACAGATGAAGTAGTAGGAATATAGGAGACCTATATGCTTTCCTCTACATTTCATCATTAGAGTTTGTCATGTTCTCAATTGGCAAGTCATTGTAATGTGATGTCTGAACTGCCCAGTTTGTAGCTGTCAGTATTATGTTTAGGATGACACAAATTCCAAACTAAAAAAAAAAAAAAAAAAAAAAAAGTTGAAGAATATAGCAGTTCTGTAATGAATATCTCTATACCCTAAGCTTATTCAGTAATTTTGCAAATGCAGTCTCTGCAACAGTAAACCTATATCTGATGTACCATCCATTCACTGCGAAAAAATTCACTATCTTCAAAATAATAATATTTCTTCCTTTTGATTGATAAGACAATTATTTAATGTAAATGAAGGATAGCTGTTCTTGTACTTTGTTCTAGGAAGCTGCACAGAAGTTTTGTATTTAATCTCAAACAAACAAAAAAATCACTTTGAGATGGACATTCAGCATACGTAAATGCAGTCTGTCCAAGTACTTGGATAGTGATGATTTTTTGCCAACCTAAATCTGCAAGGCTCAAGATACTGACTAGAAAAGATTTGATTTGTAGTTTTCTAAAATAATGCATATTTCATGACCTCTCTTCTACCCTCCATAAACTTCAGCAGGACTGATTTCATATTTGGAAAATCACTGTGGTGCTAGGAAGTGTATTACCTTGAGTGGGCTTAGTTGTGTTTTCATATTTAATTTTATTTCTGATGTTAAGAACTGTAGAATATAACTTATATTCTGTGTGGTCTTTATAGATATTCCCAAAATTTTAACTGCTGAACATTAAATAAAATAAATGTAGTCCATTGATCCTATATCTTTATTAGTATGAAAATATTTGTTGCCTGTGTTTTCCAACAGTTTAAAAAAATAGTAATAAAAATGGTAAATTTTTGCTTAATAAGTAAGGAGATATTTAAAAAAATATTTTTCTATGTGTTCTGATTTTATCAGTATTCCGTGCCGTAACATCATGTGGCAAAAAGTTTAGTGCTGAAACACAGTGCCAAGGAGCTGCAGTTCCTGGGTCATGTCCTACTAGAACTCTCAACTATTCTCACATGAGTTCTGGCTCTCTGAGAGGAAGATACACTGAGCAAGACCACATGATTTCCAGTTCCAGATGATGGGAAAGAATGCTCTGCCCTTCCAGGATGCCAGCTGTGAGGACATGGAGGTAAGGACTCAGACCCTCTCCTCCCATTTTTCGGTCATTTGACTTATTATTCCTAATTATTCCTTATATTCCTTATTATCTCACATTCATTTAATAAATTAGTTCTCTTATCTCAACTGAATCTTTTTTTTTTTTTTTCCTCCTATTTCCCCCTCTGCTTTTCCTGTGGTGAGGGAGATGTATGATTATCACCACAAATTGCTACACTAGCTAAACACACAAGAAAATACAGTACATCTCTAAAACCTCAAAATATACATGCTGTTTTTTTCTACTGAGTGCACTCAGTATTTCATCTTGTATGTTAAATGTATGGTAAGCCTCTTGAAAAACAGACTGTTTGAAATACATGAAATAATAATGCATGTTTAGTTAAATAGTGAGAAGAATTTGTTACAGAATCTGAATGATTAATCTATCCATGTGCTCATATTGGTTTTATTATTGTCCAGCTTTTTAGGAGTCTCCTACTGGATATTAATTTTTAACTGTTACATGGTAGTTATACACTATTGCAATTGATGAATTTTTAGAAATCAGAAGATTCTGTTGTTGTTTTTGAAAACTGGACGCTTGAATGGAAAACGTTCCCATAAAATCCTTACATTTGGTGATATATGAGCTGAATAATCGAACACTAATGTGAATTCAAAACTATCTGAATGGCAAGGCCCAGAGGACCTTGTTCAATAAAGTGTCATGATACTTAGTTGGAGTCCAGTAACTAGTGGTGTATCTTGGAGTCAGTACTGACTTCAGTCCTGTCAAATATTTTCATTAGTAATCTCGAAGATGGAGCAGTGTACCCTCATCATGTTTGCAGATGACGCAAGACTGTGAGGAGTGACAGCAGACTGTCACAGTGCCATCCAGAGGAACCTAGATAGGCTGGAGAAATAGGATGAAGGAAACTGCAAGAAGTTTAACGATGATAATTGTGAAGTCCTTCACCTGTATGAACAGCTTCAGGCACCAGGACATGCTGAGAGCCACCCATATAGAAAGGAGTTTGTCAGAAAAAGATTTGGGAGCTGCTCTGGAGAAGATTGAGTTGAATATGAACCAGAAATATGTCTTTGTTTCAAAGAAAACCAATAGTATCTTGGTCTGCATTAGGTAAGGTCAGCCAACAGCAGATCAAGAGGTGTGATCTTTCCCCTTTGCTCAGCACTGGTGAGGCACTGCTGGAATACTGTGTTCAGTTCAGAACTTGGTTCAGTTCTGTCAGTACAAGACAGACAGATTTATTGGAGAATCCAGCAAAGAGTCACATGGGATGAAGGAAGCAGAGCACCTCTTCTATGAAGGAAAGCTGAGAGAGCTGTGACTGTTTAGCCCAGACAGATGGCAGTACAGGGGTGAAGGATGGGTGTAATCATTAAAGTAAATAAAGGCATAAAAGAAAGGCAAAAGAGAGTGGAGCCAGGTTCTCTTAAGTGGTATCTCGTGATGGTAAGAGATGCATTAAATTTCCTCTGAGCATCAAGAAAATCTTTTATTGTGCAGTTTACAGAGTAATGAAATAAGCTGTCCAGAGAGGTTGTGGAGTTTCCCTTCTTGGAAATACAGAAAATCCATCTGGGTATTTCCTTGAGCAACTGGCTCAGGTGACCTGCTTGAGAAGGGGGACTGGGCCAGATGACCTCAAGAAGTCTCTTACAAATGAAACCATTCTGTGGTTCTGTGTTTCTGGGATTTGTAAACTCTCCCTGATAGTGTAGCAGGAGCAGGGTGAAGTCATCCTTACAATATTGCCATGGTTGAACAATTTCCTGTTTAGCATGGTTTGACTGAAGCAAAGAAGTTCAGAGATCAGACCTGCTTTTTGAAGCATTCAACTGCAACAGTGAGGGCCAAGTTTGGCTGATGATCCCAAGGTTCTTGCATACTGAGTTGGACTGTGAATATTCTTAGAAGCATTGTGGAGACTAACAATATTCTACGCTGCAGTTAAAAAACAATCTATGCAAAGTCAATGTAGTCTCACTGAATAGCTCTTCTTTTGTTATCAGAGTTTATCCAGTTACTGGTTTATTTATTAATAATGACGTTTTAATTATTATGTTTTAAACTTATGTCGAAGGATATTTTCTTTACGTACCACTCAGTACATACATTTGTATTTTTGGGAAGGTGTTTTTTCTTGAATTCCTGTTAAAGAAAGAAGGAGAAAGAGAGTACTTCTTGATCTTCTGAATTTCTGTCTGATGATCCTGCATTTTTCAACACTAAATTGCAATTAAATCCTTCTTACCTGTGTTACTATCTGGTCATATTTCCAGGATTATTATTAAGCATATTACATGTTGTGTCTCTCAATTAACCATCTGATGAAAGAACAGTCTAACTCTAACCAGTAATGCAACAGGACAGCTGAATTAGTAGGTAGCAGCTGGAGTTCCCAGGACAGTGCTCATTATGGTAAATAATAAGTTCTGTCTCTATTCTGTCCCTATATAAATACGTCAATTTTCTGACGTATTTTTGTGAAATATTTGAATATTCAGAAAGGTGCATAACGTTGATCTTATCAGACTTACCAGATCCGACTGGATATTCCAATATTCATTAATTGCTTTTGGAGTTACTGCAGGAAAATGTAGCTCCCAGTTTTGTGGCACTTCTTATAGATTTAGCATCGCAGATGTAATGCTGCAAGATTCCTGTTTCTCTGCAGCAAGTACCTTCCAAGAGAGAGGTGGCTTTATTTGATTAGAAGCACTCTGGAAAATCTGTCTTTGGCATAATCAGTTTTTCCTGTAACATTAACAGTAGTTTTATTTTCAGCACTTTAACACAATGTTAGTGGTAAAAGTATGAGAAATCACAGAATGAGATAACGACACTTTAATAGGTAGAGACAAAGCAGTATGTGCAAGCAAGATGAAGTGAATAATTCATTTATTGTTCCCCATCATCATGCAGGTGTTCAGCTATTCCAGGAAATCAGGATTCAAAAAAAGGGGACTTGGGAGCTTCCAGAAGTGGACACTGCTGAGACACTGAGTGGGAATTTGTTGGCTTACGGGAGGTGGGAAATGATTGCCTTCGTTTGTGTATTTTTTTCCTTCTGCCCTTCCCTTATTCAATTGTCTCTTGACTTACGAGTTATCTTCTGCTCTTGCTGTTCTTCCTCCTTTCCTGCTGCAGGGTAGAGGAGGAAGACCAAGTGGCTGTGTGGGTTTTTGACTGGTGGACCGGACCAACTTAACAAAAACTACAAATCAGCATTAGACAAACAGTCATTAATACAAGAATGAACATAGGCATGTGTGCAATCTATAAAAATCTTTAGATTGTTACTATTAGAAGCTCTTCACAAGGAGAAATCACAGTTCACTTGTAATGCAGAACAAGAGAACAGAGGAATTGGATTAGAGTCCCTGGACATGTCGGTGCATCTTTCCCTACTTCTATAACACATTTGACAAAAATGGTGCTATTTTTTTATAATCACTGACAGATCTCTTGCATATATACCATATTTGACATCTTGAACTGCAATGTTTGTTTGCTGGAAATAAGTGCAAATTAAAGAGCTGAAGAAACCAGATATTGTTATGTCTGGGTGTGTATGGATTAATTACTGCAGGCAAATTATTTTTGACCTTTAGAAAATCTGATTAAATTAAACAAATCTTCTCTCTTCATCTTCACTGGAAAAATGCAATAGTTTTCACATATAATTTTCTGAATAAATTTTATTAATAAGTCAGTTCTGTCCTGTTCTGCCATTATGCAGCTCGTAATTAAAATAATTATGTTTTATCTCAGAATTTTAAAAAAGGTTACAATAGTACATTAAATATATTGCATACCTGAATAAAGCTATTTTACATCTAAATGTGAAGACAAAGTAGGGGGTTCACTAAAATATAAAAGCTGTATCCTTCTTAATAGATGTAATCCATGATGGTTTTTTTTCACATTTGAGAGATTTTCCTTGAAGTGCCTGAGCATCCACTGCTATAGACACGAGCACTTGGCAAGTCTGACACAACTGCACTTGTCTGCAGTCCTAAAATGCAAACTTGGAGATACTGCTAGAGTACTGCTGTGTGTTGGATACATAACAGTGTCTCAGTGAACTGAATACTTAAAGTAATAAGATGGGGTGGAGAACATAAATTCTGGGGGAAAAAAGTGAGAGAATAAGAAAAAGGTACAGAAAATTACAGAGCTGGAAACCAAGGCACATAACAGGAAATTGTTATTCTTACAGCCAGAGACACAGCAATTGCTATGAATTAAGGTTAATAAGATAAAATAAATAAGTGACTTATGGGAAAAAAAAGAGCTTAAAAAATGGACTTTTACATGTTCTTGGCAATTGAAAATTTTATCTAAAGCTATATCTCAGTGAAGATTGTAAAGACCTTTTAAAGTAAATAATATTACTTAGGATTTAGTGAGTAGGAGTATTTCAGTCATCACTGCAGACCAGATTTTACAGCATTCAGGGACAGTTTATTCTATTTAAGTGTTCCCTTGCTTCCAAGTGTTCTGTGGCTCATGTTGTCTTGGGGAAATTTCGAGAAAGGTTACCAGAAACCACACTACTCAGTGGTGTAAAATCCAGTGTCCTTTTAGTAAGTAGAATGGACACAGTGGATAGATAGCAATCTCTATTTTAAAGTATTTGTTCTACCAGAAACATACAAGTCAAGGCTTTATCAGGTAAGCAATGCCTCATGAGGTGAGAAGGGAGATAAAAATCAGCTGGGAAACAGCACTGTAAAGGTCTTGAGATTTTAAATCTGAAGACAATTTAATTTCCTAATCTGAATTCTCAACTTGTGCTGCTTTCAAAAGGCAGGCTGTATTTTATATCAGAGTCATGAGAATCCTATTTTGAGGAGGAGTCAAAAGTGAGTGATAAGGGTTTACCTGAGTTCATATAGGCCTATTCTTGCCATCGTGGTTAAGTACCCCTGCTACCACAGCCCATGGAGCGCAAGAGTTGTACAGCTGGACCTGGATCACTACCATGGTTGACTCCTTAAATTTAGTAATGATTATCCGTCAATAGATAATACAGATGAGGAGATTCTTTGGCTGAAGCTGTCAATGCAGCCCAGATTGGCAAGGTAGGAGCCGCCTCAAGGTGTCTCCACTTCATCAGCAAGATAATTCTCTACATTAGGAATTCATAGAAGAATAAAATGATAAAGATCCTTCAGTAATTTGAACTCTCAGTGTACAGGCCAGGCAATTTTTAGCAAGTTTTAGTTTCATCCAGGTGTGTTATACTTCATCTTGACCAGAAATAAAAGCAGGTCAACAGAATCTTTTGTGCTGTAAAAGCTGCCTTATCTGTTTTGATGATCTCTGAAGTCTCCTTTGTGGCAAAACAAGGTCACAATTGCTGTGTCTGTAATGAGAAATAGTTCTAACAGGATAAATCAAGAGTTTGGACAAGTCTTTCTCTTCTCATTTGTCTCTACAGTGATTCTCCAAGACACTTCTACCTTTCAGTTCTGCCCTTCATAGGAAAAAATATCTTTGTTTTTCAGCTAAGAATTATTCAGTGACAGTGCTAAGAGCTTCAGACAAGCTCTTGTAGTGGAGACAATATTCATTAAGAATTCCAGCAAAACAGTGGAAAAGAGTATAAACTTGATGAATAAAAATAATCAGTAGTAATTGGGTGGCAGTGGTGATTTACATAAAATAATAATATTCCCAGTGGTGATAGTAAGTTGGGAATTTGGACCTAGTGGAAAAGATTTTTTCTACATTGATGACTATGATATATTCCAGCAATTATTTATTGCATAAGATAGGAAGGAAAGGAAAATTAAATAAGGATATAAAAGTACAATCCAAAGATGTAGTCTGATTGAAGGACAAACGAAGTAATTTTACCATATCAACATTCATTTTTTTTGAGTTGAAACAAAAAGAAAAAAGTTGAAGAGGTCAGAATTTGTGTTGAAATATTTTCAAAATATTGTCAGATTATTTCTTTGTCTCATTCCAATTTGTGTGTATGTGCGTATTAATATATTCTGCATTTTATTTAAACTGGGAAAATATATACTAGAAATATAAGACTCTTTTCCAATCTTTAGACTATTCAAAAGAATAAAGATTCTTACAAGTAAACAATATCTCTGTAATATCCCCTGTGAAGAAAAAATCAAAAGTAGTTATAGCCTTTTGCTTATAAATCATAGGAATATTGTAGTCATAACCTGACCACATTTCTGGGCTGAAACATGTTTTCTTGTAGTTAAATTATGAAAAGGTTTATCTACCCTTTTTTCTAGTTACATTACTCAAAATATCTCTTCATAGCATTCTTTACATCTACTGACAGTTTTTCTGAAAGCTATTTCAAATAACCTGTTAGACAACTGTGGAGGGAAGTGGGTCTGTGAACAGAGCCAAGTTTGTATCTCTGAATGTTGCAAAAGACCATTATTAAGCTATTACTGAACTGAGGTGCTGCATCCCTTGGCAGCATGTGGTTCCATGCAGTGATACTATCTGAAGTCTCAAAGGCTACGTGGCTGCATCAGTGCTGTGCAACCATTCTCTATGGTTTGGGGGAGCAAAGGATTGAATTGCTCCCATCCTCACTGAAGGAGTTTCAGCTAGATCAATATTTCAGCAGGGCATCCCATTATGCACTGCAGATGTGCTCAGAGTCTGTTGCAAGCTTCTTCCATTAATCTTCTGACTTTCTGTTGACAACTGTGAATATAGTTAGTATCCTATGTAAAAATAGTAAAAGAGAGGTGTTGATGGATTTTAAAAATGCAGAGGAGATAACTGAACTGAAAAATAAGTGATCCAAGATCGAGATTTGTGTAGTTTGAAAGTGTGCAGGGCACTCTCTCATTGCTTTACTCACAAATGTCAGTGCGTCTCCTCTCTCTTTTTTTCTTATGTTCTATAGGTAACTGGAAAGACATTTCACTATATACCTAATTTGTTGATATTTGAAGACGCTGACATTTACTCAGTACTTCTTATTTGAAAACAGAAAACTTTTCAGCTGAGGTCTTCTTGCAGGCATGTGTTTATGACTTGCTTCCAAACAAACAAACAAACAAACAAATAAGCAAATAAATAAATAAAAGAAATAAAAGAAATAAAAATCAGATGAAATATAATGGAAATTTGGCAAAGAATTTTTGTTGTCATGGTTGAGACCATATATTAATCCTGTTATCCACACCGAGTTACAGTGAAATCAATGAATCTTCATTGATGTGGATGAAGATACAGGATATAACTTTTGTCTATGCATTGTGAGTGAGTTTAGTTTTGATAATTTTGTGTTAACATTTGTGTGCCTTACTTATATTTTAGACACCTATTTTGGCTTCATTTTCCTGTTACTTTTTATTTACTTTCTTACAATAAACAATTATTGCAATTATTTTATAAAGCATATTTTCAATATTAACTCAGATCTTTAGAGGGCCAAGCAGAAATGCTAATAGATTCAGTACTAACACATTTCTCTCTGGATAGTGTTTTATATAAGATTGATTATAAAGCATATAAGGCACAATGAGGTTTGACATCAAGATGGTGCCCAGATAGTGAACCAAATAAAGCCAGTATTCAAAGCCAATCACCATAAATGTCACAAATGCAATTAGAAAAGGCAATTCTGATGGATAGCTCTATGACAGGAAAATAAAAGTTGCCTATAGGAAGTTCCCACAAACTGAAACTGTAATTAAGATGAATAATTTGTTGTTTGCAAAACAACAAAGGACTATAGAAATATTACTCTTGGAGACAGTGTCAGCTGCACACAGCTAAAGCAAAGTGACTGTTACCATAGGACCAAGCAGTGGATCTGTAAGGAACATTACATATTGTGACATTCAGACAGGAAGCAAAATATCTTGATTCATACTGACACCTATCCTGACAGAGATTAAAATAATATTGCCATTATCCAACGCTACAAAGAAGCAGGCCAGAGGTTCAATTTTCCCTTTCAGTTTCTGAAAGCTGTGAAATGCACAGAAAAGAAAGATCTGAAGGATCAGAAAGAGCCAAATCTGATACACACTGATTCTGCCTTAGGATACTGACAGTGATTTTCCTTCTGGTTTCTCAAGCTTTTTTTACTTCTAGTGCAGAACCACTATATATGTATAATATGCAGGGTTCTAGAGAAGCCCTGTTCTGCTTCTCTCTCAGATATCTGCTATCAACACTATGCCAAGCAAAATCTTCTCCTGTTTCCATTTTCGAAATCCAAAAGCCTTGCCTTCCACAAAAAAAAAATAAAAATGAAGAGGTTGAAGAGGTTGTGTGGTCGATTCCCTGTAATGTGAGAGTTATTGGTCTCGTCTGTTTGAAGAGGGCTCAGCACTGAGGTATTCAAAATAAAGCATTCTGTGCATGGCATGCTGTATTCCTCATAATATTGCTTGTGTTTATTTCATTTGGCATGAAATAGTGTTAGCAGGCTGATATGGTTAAAACTGACAAGTCACTGATTCTTATCCAAGAAAACAATTAACATGATGGTTTTTCTTCCAGTCTGCTGTGATGATAAATTAATTAACATCTTTCATGTCACAGGACAGTAAAATTGTGACTACGATGCATCTGACACTTAAAGCAGTTTGTTCATCCAAATTACACTACTTTTTATTTCTGTATTTCTAACATCATTTTAATCATACATAGGCACATCTTCTTAATGAACTTCTTTGTGCTGCAAGTATAAGCATTCTTGTTAACAAAAGCCAAATGGGACAGAAAAGTAAACCTTGCAATATTAATTCATATTATCTAATACCACTCCCCTCCCTCTTTTCTTCCCCCCCCCCTCCGTTTTATTTCAAATTGCTGTTACGAATAGATTTAAGTAATGATACAAAGAGTATCTATTTCTGAATAAAACTGTAATCAAAATTAAAATCACAAAAGAAAAAGAATAAAATCAAAGATCATAGGAACCAGTAGACAAAATAAACAGAAGATGCTGGCATTTGGTATATTAAAAACAAAAACAAAACAAGAAACAAAACAAACAAAAAGGACCATGACCCTGTGTCATTGTGTCTGGCAGGCATTATGGACCTCATGTTTAAGATACTTATATCTTATATTCAATGGGCATAATACGACTCCATATAGATGTAATAGTTAAAGGCCAGTGGGCTACTTTCAACTAGCGTCAGTCTGGCAACAGTGACATATATCCTGCCGTTCTGAAGGATGTGTCATTCAAGGCAGAAGAATGAATTATTCCTTGGGTTTTTAATTGTATTCCAAAGCATTCTCTGATTTACATTTGGAAAAAAAAAAAAAAAAAAAAAAAGTTTGGATATTTTCAGGTTATTTAAATGAAAGTTCATCGAAAGTAGCTACTAGGGAAAAACGTCCTGTCAAGCAGGTATTCCTTTATTACACAGCTCAGTGCATGGGGCACCTCTTGACCAAACATGAACACCAATGACACCAATGGGAGAAACGTCTGCATATTTAAAGCATAGCATATGTATATTCATTGCATTCTAAGAAAACAGGCTGAAATTCAGAGAAATAATTAACATACTGTCCCACCCACCCTTCTGAGCATATTCTCAGTATGTGAGGGGGGTCTCTGGTGGTCATGGGATGAGTCATGGGTAGTCAACTAGTAATCATCCTCACTGTGAATTTCCAACATTTCCCATCCTCTTATGGGGGGATAGCCCAAACCAGTTCTCACTGATGTTGCCTTGAACTGAGGCATCTGTTTTGTTGTCTTATCTTCAAAACAGGTCACCTATTCTAATTTCTTATCTTAATTTGTCAGCATGCTCCACAGCCTCCTCCTCAATCTGTTCTTAACCCTGCATTTAAGCAGGCCTCCTGTCTTTCAGGCTGTATCCACTCAGGTTATGAGAAAGGCTGTTCTCAAAATATAGAAAACCTGTTCTATGATTCAAGTTAAATAGCAGTAAAAACCAGAATGGATTTTTACTATCTGTGTCTCACATATAAGTTTATTAATTTCACATTGATTTTTAAGACTTTCTTTAAGGTCATAGGTACTGTAAACACTCAGAGAGGCAACAGACTTCTAGTTAGTAGAGATGTGCTGTAATAGGTACTCAACACTAACATTTTGGAATCTGAAGATTTCACAAGACAGTTCAGGAGTTGCTTTGCAGCTGCTGAATTCTACGTGTTTTGAGAGATATTTTGCTACCTTCATGCATCACTATCTTACAAAACAGACATAAAGAGAGTTGGAGAGTGAATGGATTAATCACTGGAAAATTACAATATCCTACAAAATTTTGGAAGCAAAACCACCAACCGGCCCACCCACTGCAAGAAACATACCGAGTTGCTGGCACATGCTCAGAGAATAGCAACAAATGTGGTAAAGGGACTGGAAAACAAAACCTATGAGGAACATCTGAGGATGTGGGATTGAGTAGCCCGGAGAAGAGAAGGCTCAGGGGAGACCTCATTTCTCTCTATAGCTACAACTTCAGAAAGGGGGTTGTAGCAAAGTGGGCATCAGTCTCTTCTCTCAGGTAACAATTGGTAGGGTATAAAGCAATGACCTTGCATTGTCCCACAGAGGTTTAGGTTGGATATTAACAGGAATTTATTCATGAAAAGAGCGTTTTGACACAGGAAAGAGCTGCCAAGTGAAGCAGTGGACTTGCCATCCCTGGAGGTTTTTAAGAGAGATGTGAACACGGCACTTAGACATGGTTTATTGGTGGACTTGGCAGTGTTCAGTTGATGATTGGACTTGATCATATCAAGAGATTTGTCCAACCTAAAGAGATCTACTATTCTGAGACTCCACATAGCATATCAATTTTGAAAAAGATTCAGTTACTATAAAACTTTTTCAATACAGTCTATGTATTTACCTCTGATTTTTATTCATTGTCTTGTGGTATGCATGATATATTGAACAGATACAGAGTAATCGCGGAACTGAAAAACCAGGGAAATGAAAAACACTTACAACTGTAGTTGTTGAAATATATATATATATATATATATATATATATATATATATATATATATATATATATATATATATATTATTACTTCCAAAGCTGTCAAACATAACACAGCCCCAGCAACAACTTACTTGGCATTTTTCTGACCATTGATATATTGGCATCCTATGTGACACAGGCAAGTGGAAGCATATTTCTATCCACCCCAAAAACATATGGTCTTCTACTCAAGAAGATTCCTTGCCTTAAGCCATGTTGCCCACCACCACTATTTTAACTTCTGAGAAGGAAAGAAACAGATATATAAAAATATTCATCAGATATTTAATGACAATTCAGAGACAGAAGTTTAAAAGCTATTGTGCACATGAGAAGAAATGAATGGAATTTACTTAATATGTGAGTACCCACGCAAAAGGTCTTAAGTACTTTAGTGATAACAACCACTTACATAAAAACTACCACCTAAATGGTAATGGCTACAGAAAATGAATAATTTTATTGCAACTTATCTGAAAAGCTTTTCATGTCAGTGATATTTCATTCTGGAAAGCAACTTCTCCAACATTTGAATCTGGATTTTGTCAAAGAACAACAAGAAACTTGCACTGAATTGCAATTTTAGTGCAGATTGTTACCTTGCTGTCTGACTTTTATCTTTTTAGGTAAACCCTGCTTACTCACTCTGATGGATTCCAGTTCAAGACTGTGGTTATATTGGTGCTATAACTCCTAATAAGTTGAGCAGACGTGGCTCACATAGTACGTCTTTGATCACATTCCCTTTCATGCTGAACAGAGATTAATGGTTTATATCACTATTACCACATTTTCCAAATGTATTCTTCTAACTCCCAATACATCTTTGGCATCGTCTGAAAGACAAATAAGAGCAAAGACTGCTTGTGTTTTTTCTGGTTTAGGGTATCTGTGTGGCTGATCAATTATGATGATAAATTTGAACCAGATTTAACATGATCTCTGTGATAACTTGGGGTTTGGTGGTATTCAGGAAAGAACTAACCGACCATATTTGCAGCCAAACAAAACCAGGCCACACAGCAGCAAAAAAGCAGTTGTTTCTTCAAAGGTCTCCTTTGATAATGTGGTATAATTGTGTGTGTTGTCAATGACTATGAGATAATTCCCTCAGAAATTTGTGCAGTACATGTGTGTGTGTGCACATTTATTATTGTTTACATCATATAAATATGGATTAATAAATTTTGATTTCTACTCATGCATGAACGAGCAACATGATCTCATTCTAGATGTCCCTGTTCATTGCAGGGGAGTAGGTCTAGACAACGTTTAAGGGTCTCTTCCAACTCAACTGCATCTATGACTCTATGAACGGTCATCTGTTTCTTCACACTTTTCCTAGCTGTTGTCTACAATTAGATATGTGCTTTAAAATGGCAGGAAGTCTTTATGTGTGTTCCAGTGAGGGCTATAGTCCTAGCTTTACAATTCAGGTACTAATGAGTTGTTGAAAATATGCACATATTTTGTGGTGGGGAATTTTTTAGACAGAAGTATTCATTTCTCATTCACAGTGTTGTACGTCTCTTATTAGTTAACATTAGCAGACTAAAAAATTAAGACATTGACAAGGCTATTTTCTTAAGTTTTTAGAAACTCTAATTTCACACACTGTGTGAATATCATCAAGGCTTTTCTTAAAATTCCTTCTTAAAGGAAGAGTTATATATTTCCTCTGCTGTGACTAACAGTATGTAGAATGTAAAAAAATAAAGATAGATGTTGTTGCATAATAGAGAACTGTACGTTATAAAATTTATTTTTAATGAAATAAGCCTTCATTATAGAAGAATTTCTATAGAAGAAGAATTCATTATAGAAGAATTATAACAGAAAATACTATTACATATCTTTGCTGGTGACATGATACTAGGACTCGTAGAGGAAGGCCCATGTGAAGCTCATGAGTCAGAGTCAGAATCATTTGAGTTGGAAAAGACCCTTAAAGGTTATCTAAAAAGCTCCTCTTCAATAAATAGGGACATCTACAGCTAGATTAGAGTCTGAAGCAAGCCTGAGCGTGGAGTTCAACGTGGCCAAGCACAAGATATCGTGCTTGGATTAGGGCAATCCCAAGCAAAAATAAAACCTGACATAGAGAATGAGTTGAGTTCTGAGAAGAAAGACTTGACAATGCTGATTAATGAGAAACTGAGCATGAGCTGCCAACATGCACTTGCAGCCCAGAAAGCCAACCATAGACTGGGTTGAATCTGAAGAAGCACAAGGGAAGTGACTTTCTGCACTACTTCACTCTACTGACACCCCAGAGTACTAGAGTACTACATTCAGATCTAGGGCTCCCACAATAAGAAAGGCATGGATTCTTTGACGCTAGCCCAGAGGAGAGTCATGAGAACGATCAGCACCTGTCTGCTGAGATAGCTGGGGTTGTTCAGCCTAGATAAGAGGCCTCTTTGTGACCTTTCAATATCTGAAGAGGCCTACAAGAAAGCTGGAGAGGGACTCTATCAGGGAGCTCAGTGATAGAACAAGCGGTAATAGCTTTAAACTAGAGGAAGGTGGATATATAGCAGATATTAGGAAGAAATTCTTCCTATAGGAAGTGAGGATGGCAAAGCACTGGAAGTGGCTGCCCACTTCCTGGAAGCATTCAAGCCAGTTTGGTCTAATGGAATTTAAACCTTCCCTCAAAAAAAGAGTGGAAATGAGATGTTTTTTAATATTCTTCCCAACCCATTCCAACATCCATCTTATAATTAATATCAGTTTGCTGTAAGAAAGTTAAGCACCTCTGGTAGTTGCCTCCAAATAACTTCTGCATGGTGATATGACAGATCTTTTCCATAGACCACATATAAGGACATATGCCAATACTATTTGCATGGAGACCTATGTGGGTAAAATATGATTTTTTTTTTCTTAACTGCATTCTTGCTTTACACAGAAATGAATTCAGAATTTATAGAAGTGATTTCTTATTCCAATAATTGATAGGAATTGATAGGCTGTCTGAACTATACTTTTTAAATTTTAAATACTTAGCTGTGTTTCTAATTAACAATTTTAATGTCCAAAGAGCATGACCTGTGAATAATGAAAATAATCCTTCTATTAATTATGAATAAAAATTGCCTGTAGATTATTTATCTAATAATTAGCATCTATTTTTGGAGATATATGTGAAAAGTAATAAGGAAAAAGGGAGGATTAAATCAGATCTAATTTTAAGCAATCAATTTTATTCATTAGAAAGAAAAACTCTTAATCTCACCGTTACTTATCAGATTCTTCAACTCTGTTCATAAGTGCTGACCTCTTACATAGTAAGGGATTGTGTGGTGAACAGTGAGGCTGCATGGGAAAAAAAACTGAAAATTTTTACATTTTTATTTTACATGAACACAAGTACCATTCAAAAAGTATAGTACTGAGGTGAATTCCTGGGAATATATAGTGCATTATTTTCTGAGGCCTCATGCATGAGCCATGCTTAAATTCCACCTGAAAACTGTGCCATCATATTAAATGTAGTATGTCAGAAATCTGTTTTCTCTTCTACAGATGTCGTATTTCCTACATCAACAGGTTATGTAAAAAGTTGATGCAGTGATAAAATCCCTTTGACAGAGTATCTTGCCAGCTAGCAAGTTAAATGTACTGACATCCGTAAAATCATCCTGCTAGTTTGCTGCTCTTTTCATAGGAGTGAAAAAAAGAAAAAGAAAACCATGAGATTAGTCCCTTAGTCTTAAGTCACAGCCTGCTTTGGAAGACAACCCTTATGTTTACCTAATTCCTCTGTAACACAGCATCCAAAATGTTCAGATGCTACTGGTGGCATGCTGCAATCTGACACATCAGTGAAAGAAGAGAATAAATATGCTTCCTCCTCAGATTATCCTTTTTTTATGGAATTAGTTTATGGAATAATTCTGGCCTGTTCAAGAGCAGAAGAGGGGATTTGCTGACTAGCAAATGATGATTATTCAGTTTAAATTATTCTACACATCAATAATGAAAACAATTAGGCTGGCCAGGGAGGAAGTATAAAAGGATCCCAGTTAAGAACTGGGAAAGAACTCTGAAGTTTTATCATCTTCTGTGTACTGACAGTACAGTATTTCTGTCAATATTACTTCACTGTTTGATATTTTTTTTCAGCAATATCTGAAAACACTGCCTGGTTCATACCAGTCAATGAAGCAAAACAGTAGCCCATTTTCACTGACATATGCTGCATTTCTCAAGAAAAAAGCCTCTCTGGAGGCAATTCAGATTTCACATTAAAATTTGTTCTCTTTTCACCATTTTTTCTTAAAGAAGACAATTCACACAACATTTCTGAAGATCTTCCACTGACTCCTGTTTTGAGTGTAGCAAGTAAGATTTTCATTTTCCTTTATAAATGCAGTGCTAATTTTGATGTATTATTAGAAGCTTCCTGTATAAAACCTTCATCCCAAGTGAGCTACGCTATACTTCATGAAGGTGAAAGCACAGTCACAACTATGAAATTAATAGTTTGTTCTGACTTTTCTGCATTCCTATCCCAATTCAAAGGAACCATCAGCCATTGTTCATATGCATTTAAGGCTATTTTGCATAACCAGAGTGATAAAACTGGACAGATTTCACTCGTGAGCCTTCTCCATTAATAACACTACATTAAATTCTCTTTCCAAAATTGGGATTACAGGATTTTTCTGTGATGGTCCTTTAAGTGAACACTGATTTTAAGAGCCCTTGGATATCTTCATGTGGTATCCATCATCATACATTTATTTTTATGTCTGGTTTATGCTTATAGCAATTTCAAACAAAATGTTTAAAAATGTTCCCAGTGGGAAATGTCTCTACATATGGTGCTTTGTCCATTGCTTACAGATACCATTGTAATTTTTCAATGGGCTACTGAACTAGTTTCACAGATTTTTTGCTCAAAGCATCTGAGAAAGCAGTAATAATGATAGCTTATATTAGTCACTTGTGTCTCAGCCAGTTCTCATGGCATGCAGATCATGAATTCTTGCTTATATTTTATTCATGTCCTTAGAGCATGGATGATGGATACAGTTAAGATCTCTGTGAATAAATACAAACAACAAATGGAAGGCATATTCTTCAGACTGAATTTAACTTGTTAACAACTCATGTTGTCTGTTGGTTCAGAAAAAACATCATACAATTATTGTTTAATGCACAAAATCTCTTAGGCTGAAATGGCAGGATTTTGATAATGGATGATGATGACTCCTAAATTAGCATAAAAAGGAAGAATATACAAAGAGACTACTCCTGCACTGCATTTTTGGAAAGTCTTGTTTGTTTGTTTGTTTGTTTGAGCAAAAAAAAAAGCATGAATTTTCTGAGGTGTCAATTCTACCTTTGGAAATTTTGAATCTTGTGGAAGTGGAGAAAGACAATGGTGAATTTTCAGCTGATGTGCAGATGCTATTGGAGAGTTAATTGTCTGCTTGTTCTCCTGGTCCATGTGTCAAATCTCTGGAAACTATGATACAGTGAAGGGCAATTTCTTTTCATTTTCTCCTGATACTACAGCGGCTGCTATAATAAGGAGCCTTGGTGCTGTTGGATAGTCACCTCTAGTTTGTAGTATACTTCTAGCAGCAGATGCAGTTATTTTAATATTTACACAGACATATATTTAAGGCTAGAAATTGTCATCAGCTTGGCATAAGGACATATATACATTCCACTCCCTAAATACCAACAGCTTTTCTCTGCAGTAACCAAGGAAAGGTTAGGAGAGGCACTGGTACTGCATCACAAGGAAAATATGTAATTAGTTAGTCAGTGTCCTTTTTATACTAATAATGCATAACTTGTCTGAATTTTACCTTTCTCTTTGCAGATTCTTGGGTATCTTTTGCATAACTATAGACAATCTCTGTTTCTTACTGAGGATACATAACATAGTATCAGGATGGGGGGTTTCCTCCCTTCCTCCCTTCCTCCCTTCCTCCCTCCCTTCAAAGATCTGCACACCATTTCAAGTGATCTGAAGGCAGAAAACTCTGACTAAGCTTATATCAGAGATGTGAACTATAGATAAAGCTCAGTGTGATGTGCTGGCTTTTCACAGTAGGTGTTGCTATACAGACCAAAAAGCATCAAAAAAAAAAAAAAAAAAAAAAAAAAGATTTGTTTTGATAAATGATTGTGCTACTCTATCCAAAAACAGGTATTTACTCTAAATATGGAAAAACTGAGAAATCTACATTCCTAATCCTATAGCATGGGAATAGCCAGTTTGTTTTTGTTTTCAGAAAGTACCACAAAAATACCCATCCCTATTATTTGATGACAGATACACTCTGATCTTTGAACTTAATCGTCACTAGGAGATACACTGAACTAATCCACAGTTTTAATGTTTATCTTCATTTCTTGGTTATTTGACTGACCTGCAGTGAAAAGGTTAACTGAATGTTGAATATTTTTATTCTAAGTGGTTAGCTAAATGCTAGATATTTTATCACCGAAATTCATGTTTTTTTTCTAACCAAATGAATATCTGAATAAACATCCCCTGCCTTGATGGAAAGAAAAGCTAAACAGTTGGAAAAAACTCTTTAAGATAACTGCTTGCTATGAAGCTAGCATCTAGAGCATCCTGGGTGCTCTAAGCGATTGTAGTTATTGATAACAGAGCCATCTCACTGCCTGAAGATAAAAAGGTAACTTTTCTTTATCAGAATAAATCGTAAATTTTAGCACACTCTTGAATTAGATCTTGAGAGGATATAAATCAAAGGGATCTTCTTTACGATGCTAAGCTTCTTTACGATGCTAAAGCAGTACCTCATAGCAGTAAGCTGTACAAAATGAACTATGGAATCTGATTTTTTTTTTTGCCCCACCATGTTTCCATCTTGCAGTGGCAAGAGCCGCACACTACTCAGAGTTTTTCATCATGAATTACACTGGAACTTTTTGTACTGACAAAGGGTGAAGGATTGAGTAAGTCACTTCAGTATTACTGGGCTTCTTGCTGCATGCTTGTCTTGAGTGCTACAGTGTGTTTGTGTTGGTGCTAAACCTGTATTTCTCTCTCCCCTTTTATTCAGCCCACAGCACATTACAGAAACAAAAGATTCTAATGAATATCTTTGACTTGCAAAAGTCAAATCACAGATGTATAAATTGACTGTTTTGTAGCAGCAGCGGCAAGAGATTTATTACATATTTCTTTGAATTTAGAGAAACATGAATAATTATGACTATAGCATTTGAAGATGAAAATTAGAATAAAAGAAAGCTGGACTTTAGAAACACAAACTGGAAAAAACATGTTGATGGAAACTGGAAGAACACTTTTGAGACTGTGCCATACCCCTTTAATATAAATGTAATACATAACCATTCAAATAACTGTGAATTATTTATTTTTTTGTTTATAAGTTCCAAAAGTTTTCATTCTCTTGTATCATTTAAACCACTATGTAGATGTGCATAAAAATTCATAGTACTTCACCCAGACTTGGAAATCTATAGTTGCCTATTTGTTAGATGGTGTAGCCTCCCTTTCATTGAAATCGGGCTCAGCTTACACCAAAATATTAAAAAAAAACCGAAAAACTTAAGGTGCTACAGGGAGAAGGAGCTTTGACAACACACAAGATGATTTTTTTAGTCTTCATATTTTGGTAATCACATCTTTTTGAGGTGTATCTATTTGTGGAGTATATCTTAGAAACAGAGTGGTAGATATTCATGTTAATGTGTGCAGTTATGACTTGGACACTTAAATGTCATTAAGAAATAGTAATTCTTTATAGCAAAACACACACAAGAATGTGTGCTTTTGGTACAAAGAAAGGCAGACACGGTTAGACATAGAAGAATATGGGGACATGAATCCCAGAGGCAAGCTATTTCCCACATATTTATTGCTTTTCCTTTTTTTTTCCTTTTTCCTCCTGGCTTGGATGGGAAGAAACTTCAAGGATCATCAAGCTCCAACCCCCCTGCCACAAGGAGGGTTGCCAGCCCCTAGATCAAGTACTAGATCAGATCGCTCACGGCCCCAACCAACTCAGCCTTAAACATCTCCAGGGATGGGGCATCCACAATCTCTCTGAGCAACCTGTTCCAGCACCTCACCACTCTCAGTAAAAAGCTTTGCCTGACATCTAATCTAAATCTCCCTTTTGTCAGTTTAAAACTATTCCTCCTTGTCTTATCACTATCTGTCTGCATAAAGAAATCAGTTTCCCTCATGTTTATAAACTCCCTTGAAATACTGGAAAGCCACAATGAGGTCTCCTCACAGCCTTCTCTTTTCCAGGCTGTCCAGTTCCTTTAACCTGCCTCATAGAAGATGTGCTCCACACCTTGATCATCTTCGCTGCCCTCTTCTGGATTCTCTCCAAAAGCTCCACATATTTTTTATTCTGGCGGGCCCCAGGCTTGGACACAGTACTCCAGATGGAGTATGCCCTTATTATTATTATTATTATGCCCTCAGAAGGGCATAATGGAGGGGAAGAATCACCTCCCTTGTCCTGAAGGCCATTCCTCTTCTGATGGAAGGACACCAGGACACCACTGGTCTTCCAGGCTGCAAGTGCATGCTGCTGGCTTATGTTAAGTTTCTTATTAACCAGAACCCCTAAGTCCTTCTCAGTAGGGTTACTCTCAAGGAATTCTTCTCCCAGTCTGTGTACATATTTGGGCTTACCTTCACGCAAGCACAAAACCTAGTTCTTTGCTTTGTTGAAACCCATTAGGTTCACAAGGACATGCCTTTTGAGTTAATCAAGGTCCCTCTGGATGACATCCCTTCATTCATCTCTATCAACTACACCTCTCAACTTGCTGTCATCAGAAAACTTGCTGTGGGTGCATTCAATCCCATCATTTCTAGCCATTCTTTAACACAGAGGGCAACTCTCCCACCCCTCATATATTGCCTATCCCTTCTAAAAAATTTATAGGCTTCAATGGTGGTGTTCCAGTTCTATGAATCATCCCATCATGCTTCTGTGATGGCAATAAGATGAAAGGTTTCCAAGGACACCACGGTTTCCAGCACTCCTTTCTTACTCCTCTTGATGTGTGCTTTGGTATAGAAGCACTTTATCTGGTTTTCCAGATGCTCTGCCTTCCTAGAGGAGTTGTCTCTGGGACAAGTCTGAGGTTTTCCCCTGCTTCTTCCTAGAGTGGCAGCATTCCCTGGCTCTTCTCTGTCACTCAGCGGTACATCCCCTTCCACCAGCAGCTTTAGTTAGAAACCATTTTATGTTTCTCTCTTTCTATTTCTTTCCTTTTCTTCAGCATAACTTTTAAAAGAAAGCTCTTGAGTTTTCAGCAATGGAATATGGTATCAGGAAGTGTACCCTAGTATATGGTATCAGAAAGTTGTTGGAAGATGAGATAGGAACTTCTTTAAATTAATCAGCCTTTTTTTCTAGCACAACTCATGATGATCTTGTAGGTAAACACAAGGAAGCCATAGAAAGCATTGTATGGAAAACTAGGGAGTGTTTGGTACTTTCAACTGATGTATTACTAAAACAGTGTTAAAAATTAAATAAAAAAAAAAAAAAAAGAGATTATGCATGTTCCCACTGGGGAGAGCCACCATGGTTTCTTACATTTCTATGAACATGATTAACTATTTTTAATGTAGACATAGAGAGCAAAAGAGGTACGATTTAACTAAGACCTTTTCTACAGGCAGAAAGTTTTAGCATTTAGTCTTTCTGAGTTGTTGACAGTGGCTCCTAAAGACCTCTCGATATTATCACTCTCATTTCAGATTTTCTCTTTGCATTCCTACTGCCTAATAAAACGGAGTGAATGTAATAGGTATAAGTAGCAAGGCTTTTGTAACAGTGTGCTGAAGGGGTAAAGTCCACTGGTAGTAACCTTCAAAGAGGCCAAAGGTTGCCACTAAGTACTAGATGCAGGACACAGCTGAGCCCATCAGCAAAGCTGATGGCATCTCTGGGTAAACAAATTCAGTAAATGGCAAAACACCGCACACCAAAGAGAAACAAGGAAAAACAATGTGAGAAACAGCCTCACCTGCAGACACCAAGCTCAAGGAGGAGCAAAGGGAAGAGGTTTTTCCGAAGCTGGAGCACAAATTCTCTTGCAGCCTCTGGAGAGGACTGTGGTGGAGTAGGATGTCCCACTGCATCCTGTAAGGAAAGGCAATAGCAGATAACCATTTCTAAATTATCTCAAAAAGGGTAAGAGTCACAATCCATTTAAAGACAGATTTACTTACCTGTCCCAAGGATCAGGGCTTATCAAATACTCCAAAAGGAGGAATCTACAGGTAGAGACCCTTCCCTGGTGGCAATCAGCCCTCAAGTGAAGCTTAGGGAGGGGTAGAACCAGGTCACACAGTTTAAATCCCATCAGCAGTATTCCCAGCTCCAGTTGCGTCCCTTTACCAGGTTCTTAATCATTGTTCAGTCTGTGACTTAGCAACTCCCATGCAGTAGCCTATGGAGAAAGCCACACTGGAGCAGATATTTGCACTGCAGCAAGTGAATAGTTCCTGAAGGAAGCTGTATCTTTCAGAGATTTCCCCCCACTGACTAAGATGAAAAGTGTGAGAATGAGCAAGCAAGAGGGAAGAGCGGAAGTCTGAACAGAATACTTCCCTGTTTCTCATCACCCTTGTGCTACTTGGCTGGGGACAAAAAGAAGCTGGCCAAGAAAGAAGTTGAGTTTGAGAAAAAACTGGGAGGATGGTTGGAATACTTCTTCAGGTATTTCCTTTGTTTAATTAACTTAATGTTCTCCAACTTTGTTTTGTTTGTGCTGGCAAATAACCCACGTAGTTTCTTTAACTTAATTTCTTATCCCATCCTGTTGAGAAAGGGAAGTGAGAGACTTGCTGGACGGACCTATGGCAGCTGGCCAATATCAACCTGCCACATTTCATGATATCAAGTTTGACTTGGTTTATTTCTAGATCTGTATGTGGATTCCCAGACTGAGGAAAAAAACGGCATAACTTAGCAATAAAGATGATAGGTTTTAAAATGAGTGTGTGCCAATCACCATACATTTAAAGATGTACAATATTATGCAATACCTGTACAATATTTATCTGTATATATTGAGACTGGATAGGATTTAAGGCATGGGTGGGGACAGAAGGTGATAAGAATTACAACACAGTTACTAACATACAAAATGTCAAATGAGTTTTTGTTTATAACGTTGTTATAGCAGAAGAAAGTTATTCTTCTTTTTACAAAAATATTGTTACAATGTTCAATGCTATGCAATCGCGTCTTATGTAAAGATACCCATGCTTTCTTCTGGAGCAGAGATAACAGAAATAAAGGGTTTTGAATCATACTTTCTCTTGCACTAGTGGAAGCCAATTATTTCAAATGTGAGTCTGCAGAAGTGTCACTGATTAGCACTTTGTTGTGCAAATAACACTGTCACAGGAAATCTGGCATCCTTTTTTCTAAGTATCTTACATTGATTGTGATGGGTCCCAAGCATAACAGCAAGGAAAAAGTAAACTAATTCTGAAGAATTAAAATCACTTCAATATATAGAAGTAAAAACTATACAAATACTCTGTTTTTACATGGTAATTCTCAGCATTGTGTTGGAACTCCTGTGTTAGCAGAGAAAATGGCTACTACTAGTTGGTCCTCATGGAAAGTTTACTTCAGCAGTGTCTGTTCCAGACCAATTATGTTATGATCAATACTAATAATTTTCTGCTGTGACAGACTATTCCCGCTCTCTTCATTCACATGCTGCAGTAGTGAGTGAGTAGAAGAGAAGTGGGAGTGGGTCCTGCCTTTAGGTGGACATGTATCTTTTAATTTTAATCTTTTTCAGCCTTGTGTGTGAGTGAGCAAATCGGTATGCATGAAAACAAGTAGGGTAAGCTGATACCAAAACTGAAAAATGCACCTATTAAAATTCAAATTGAGAAGATGGGAGGTGGATCTAATTGCAACTTCATAAGTATTTTAAGTATGACAAGTGCATATTCTCTGTTCATAAAAGAAAAAGCAATAAGGTATTTGAACGTGAACTCAGGGGACCAGTTCTTTCCGGGGCAAATACTATCATTCATTCTGAGGAGACATTCACTCCCCAAGCTTCCAATTCCCTTCTAGTGGCCTGCTCAGTTTTAAAATATCGTGGTGAAAAATACTGCCAAACTTTCAGACATTCTTCTTTATTTCCCCCTCCATATTTTATGTCCTGTCCAATCTTCATGCCCTGTCTCGTTTCATGCCCAAGGAACCTAGATTCCAAAATAACTATCAGTTTTGAAAACAGTATTGAGTGTTCAAAGCCTCCTACAGGCAAGTCTTCAAATTTCTTTAGACACTTGAGGGGCTAACTGTATGATTAGTTATTGTGATTTAATTGGGATGGGAAATAAAGAACATCAGTGTCTCCCAGTACAAATGTTGACTGTTGGGAAGCAGCTTATCACTCGGGGGCAGTGACGGTAGCCCAAACTGCTCTCTCTGTCGCTGTGAAGGACTAGGGTTAATCTCTTATTGTATTCTACCCCTTTATTATTGTCAGTTTCAACAACTGTATGTGTATGTATGTATGGTATTATAAATTATAAATTTATTTTTATTATATTATATATTATATTTATATATATATATTATATATTATATATTATATATAAATATATTATATTTATATATTTAATAATATATAAATTATAAATGTATGTATGTTGGTATTGGCCTTGATGTATACATGAATGTGAAATAAAATATATAAACGAATAGTTCTAAAGCAATGAGAAAGACAGAGAATATTATTCAGCATTTTCCACTTTCCATGGAATGCATGTTCAAGAACATGCACGTAATGGAACACAAAGGGGAAGCATAAGAATTATGTAAATAAATGCTTCTTTTTCTAATGCATGATTTCATTTTATTTACTCATTTTTTGTAGAGTCAAAGAAGAGGTAAATATTTATAATTTTTATAAGGTAATTAGGATATCAAAAATTTTATTGGATAGGGAAGTTAACGGGGGTTCTGATAGAGAAGGTAAAGAAAACATCAGGGGACTGTAGAAAACCATCACAGAAATGCACATTATGCTGTAATTTCAAAGATCACTCTACAAGAACTTTGTAGTTTGCTCTGTAAAGCTGACAGCAGCAGAAACAGATCTAAACAGATCCCATGTTGAGACTCCTATGGTGTTTTTTTCATTTGTTTGTATAGCAGATTCATCATTTCATAATCAAACTGCTGAATTTTAAAATGATTGAACTTTTTACAGCTATCTACATTGCTCACTCACTGTATTAGGGTTATACTTGTAAGAAGCACTTTGGTAAAGTGAACATGCAGTCTATTTGTAGGAGCCCTGTATAGTGATTTCCCTGTGAGAAAAAGGAATTACTTCTCTGAGTCTGAATGACATCTTTGCCAGTATTTTTTTTTTTTTTTAATAAGAAAAAATAAGATAAAGACAATAAAAAGTCTCAGGTGATTTTCGGATCATCTGACACTTTCTCCTGATGAAGTATGACACTTCCATTTTGTTCAGACCCAGAAGAAAAAAAAATAAAAACAAAAACAAAAACAAAAACAAAAACAAAAAAAACCAATAGAGTTTGAATATTTAGTTACTCATTGAATAATTCACCAAATACTTCTTTTTTTAAAGAAGAAATCTGTGCAGTACCGTATGAATGTCAGCATTTCAGAACCATATCACTGACTGTTAAGTTTTTAACCATGTAGGAACTGCCTTTTTATCATTTATCTAACATAGTTTTCAACTGAATTTTCTTCCCCTGTTCTTCCCCTTCCTGCTCCCAATATGCACAAAACAGTGCAAAGCCAACACAATTCTCCTGCATTTTCAAGATGCCTGAGTAATGCGGCAAATAAACTGTAATGCAGTGACACCGTAATACTTATGTGTTCATTTAACTGCACTGGCAGTTAGTCCAGTCTACACATAAACATTCTAAGTCAAAATCCCAAAGATTCAGACTAACATTTTTCTTTTCCCAGTGAGATGATGGAAAGCTCTGGTTTTGGTGAGCTCTCCATACCCACTTTGCAGTGCAACCTGAATTACCAACTCCAGAATACACTTCAGCAGCAACTTATGCTTTTCTTATCCTGTATTATTATACACGTGCAAAATGCCACCCAAAGCCACCCAAGTAAGGCCTTTTAGTTAACTGACTTTTTTTTTTTTTTTTTTTTTTTTTTTGGCAGTAAAGTTATGGAGGCTGTGCATCAAGCTGCAACCCAACATATCTGTGGTGATTAAAATTCTACACGGTACAGCTAATGATCTGAGTGCCCTCGTCTCAAAAAACAGATGAGCTCTCTAAATGCAATATCTGGTTCACAGTTTTCACAGTTCTTTAAATCAAAGAGAACGTAGAGTTTATTCTTCCATTAATATGAAGTAAAATGAAAAAAATCTTTTTAGTCATTGATTTATATTATGACACAAAATTATTTTTCTATCAAAATGAAAATCAAAATAAAGCTTCAGCATTTCACACTGTGATTTTGCTGAGCACTTCTGCCCTCTGCTGATTAAATAGTTATACCCAATTTAGCCAAGGAAAAATGATCCATCACAGCACATAGTATCACACAGTTATGTTACCTGGACTAGAACGTATTCACTGGAGGACTGCATAGGTAGAGGTGGTTAGAAAATGCTCAGCTCTGTTGTTTGGCCAATTTTGGCAGTTTAAATAGAGCAGCTCCTGCAGAATTCTGAAGAGAGGAATGAAATGAGAATTACTACTCAAGCCCCAGAAGGCTGGTGAGGAGGTGAGCTTTACCCTGCGTAACTGCACTGCAGTTCCTCCCTGTGGCATGTCAGGAGAGGGCAGAGCTGTTCTGTGGGGTGTCAACACACTCCTTCTAAAACACTCCTTCTTGTGCTTTATCTCTTAAGTATACTTGATTTAGAACCCTTTTTGATAAGATTCTATTTTTTGGTTTATTTCTTTTGTTTGCTTTGCTTGTTTTCATTGTTTTACCCCCTTTACTTGTCAGTTAGGTTCCTAGCAATTTACAAATGCTGACAATTGGGTAGAAATGATATGATGGCTTTTCCTATTGTCATGAGGCTCAGAGATTCCATTTAGAGTCTCAATGATAAGTAATTAAGTTCAACCAATCTTTGGTCACACGAAATTCAGCATTATCTGCATAGTGGTGGTAGAATCCCAGAAGTGGAGTTTAATTAGGTCCGTAGTATAACCAAAGCTAGACTACAACTGATTGAGGCTGAGTTTGGAGAGCCTAAATTCCTGATCACATAACAAAAGACCAAGATCTATTTTACAGCAGAGGACTGCCCAAGATAAAAGCAAAACTTATGCTATGATCTTGAGCAATGACAGCACAGAAGAAATATATTTGCGTGTATGTATGCGTACACACATATAAATCTATAAATGTATTTCAAAATTTCATTTTCTACATGGATGGGGGGGTGTGGGGGGGTGTGTATTCTGAGAAATTTGGCATTTAGGAACATTTTCCTGCATAGCTCAGTTCCTAAAGACTAAGGTATGTACACAGGTGTTCTGTGCTGAATATATGCCTTATTCAGATACAAAACATTTATTGTCTGATATTTGCTCTAAAAGGTAAAGGGAATGTGCAGATGATTCATTTTACTGTTTTTGTTAACTGAAAGGAGAAACATCAAGCAGCTGTTTTGTTCAGGTTTAAAGCTATAGCCAGTTACACTAATTTATCCACAGTACAGCACAGATTTCATAGCTTGCTTTCTCCTGTGTCTTTTTAACATGACTTTTAGATTTTAAGTAATACCTGGTATATGTTGCAGTTCTTATTGACATTATAATTCTCTCATCTTGCAATGATACCTGTATCAAATCTGCACCTTCACATGGATAGATTGGTTTGTATTCAGTGACAGGTTATGATTACTTTTAAGTTCCATCTCTCTTCTTTGACAGATATTGAAAATCAGTTATTGTGACCTTTAAATATTGTTGGCCTGCTCCATAGCGCATTTGTGACAAATAGTGGTTACTGCTGTTGGGTAAGAGTCCAGCATAAAATGTAGCTTATTTTAGTTCTTTCAGTAGGACTGTTAAAACTATTTATGGCTGTTTAGAGACATGTTTTTGAATGAAGTTGAGAAGAGGGATAGTGAAGCAAAACTAAGATTTTTCCTGTCACTGTAGTTCAGTAATGATTGGTTGTGTTTCTGAGGGGCTATTGGTGTTTCTCTTGGATAGATGACTGTAACAACACCCAGAAGCTAATGAACAAGGTTTTAGAACTAATTGTCTTCCCTTCTGTTTGTTCAAAGATCTTCCCTTTTGGCGACACTGTCCTGTTTGACAGCAGTTAAGATGCATGCTTTCATTTTCAAGATTTGCTTTCTCTTTTCCTTCATTAGCAATTGCTTTTAATTGATAAAAATCCTGATACAGCCCAGAGGCTACTAGATCTGTTTCCACAGATCGATTTCTATCCCTTCCAGAACTCAAATGAAGATTTTTCATAGGACAGAGCTTCTAAAAGGACGGTAGTTTTTTTGAGGCGTATAGGAAATATTCACACTATTTACACATACAGTATTTATATACACAGAGATTGTGTAAACTAGGGGGAAAAAAGTTTCCTTCCAACTCCTTTTCCACTATTCCATATGGTTGTAGTTACCACTGATTGTAGTTAATGCTATTCTACAGGGGTGTTCAGTATTGTACAATATGCTCACTCCAACTTGCCACTGAGACTAAGATCAGTATTTTCATCATTTTTTTCTGTTCTCTATAATTTCCCAAGAAGTACTGATACAACTGGTGTTTACAATAGTTGTAAAGTGCTCGTGGACAGCAGTCTCTTTCAAATCACAGGTGGACCAAGGTCACACTGATGCACTAGCTTTCCAGGTAGAGATGGGCTTCTGGGTGATGTAAAACTATTGCTAAAACTGAAGAAAACATTTGTCTCAGTATAAACAGGAAATTAGCTGAAATAAAATCTTGAATGCCACATGCATATAGTGCACATAGACTCAATCTTGTCTCAGTTCACTGTAGAGATGCCCGAAGTGGATCAAACAGATTTGCATATATTCCAGCAGCCTTCCAGCTGTTCAGTGTTATCCTATCTCCAGCTTATCCCCATCTTAACTTTACTTTGTTTCTGGAGTGCTTTTGAAGTTCAGTTCAGATATTCCTTGCAATTGGACAACATGCAATGTAGGCATCCTCATTTAAATTATATTCAAGTGCTGCTTTCACTCATAAGGCTAACAGCAGCAGCATTAAATTCTTTTCTTCTTTTTCCCTTCTACCACCTTTTTTGCAGCCTTTAGAGACTCTTCTTCTTATAGATATTTCTGCAAAACTTTTAAAGGATCTGCAGGCTTTATGCTGACATTGGTAGCTTTTTTCCACTACCAGTAGTGCTATAGCTCCAGCTATTTCTGTTCAAGTCTCATCTCCAGAGACTGAAAAGTTCTGGAGGACAAAAATGACCTCTATTTCAAAATTTGTTTAAGAAACAGATTTTGAACTGCTTACTGAGACAGAAACGTTACTGACAGCTACCCTTCTTTATCCTAGAAGATTGCTGCAAAAGCATTTCTTAGAGATTTTGTAATCTCCTTTGCCTCTGCGAAGCATAAAGGAATTAATCAGTCTTTCAGAACTTAAAGGATAGCATAAAGGAATTTAAGGCATTACTTCTGGTGTAGGAATAAATCTGGCTTAAATGATGCCAGGTGAGCATTTAAGGGTCTGACTGATATGAAAAAATGGTAATGTATTACCATTTTTACAGTATAGAATTTGTCACTGTATCCTGACCAAGGCAGGCAGACCTGTTTGGGGAGACAGAACAGAGATGAAGGTACATAAGAAATTAAGACTATGTTTATGTACTTCAAACAGTGCAATTCCATTTACAGACAGTGGAACTGAAATCCATCTACTTTTAAACAGTCATAACAATCCTTGTAATATTCATTCTTTTATTTCTTCTAAGCCTGTGTCAGCTATGGCATTGTCCTCATTTTCCTGCAAGTGCCTTGGAAGTTAGTGTGGGATAGGAGGCAATTAATAGTGAGCAGCCTTATTAAAGAGAGCTTAGTGGTGGTGCAGACACAGGATGTTCAGTGCTGGTTGGCCTCAGTGCTAAGAAGTGGTCTTGTGGTCAGTTTGCTAATACAGCAAATTAGCATTTAGCATGTCCTCGAATATTTAACATCGGAACACAGATGGGATTCTCACTGCAACTCCTCATATATTCTTGAGTGTGCAACAGTGCAAAATTCTTTCCCTCATGAAGAACTCTTCCTGGAATTACAGAAGTATCTATAAACACACAAATGAAACTGCACTCTTTCTGTCAATGACTTGAACTAAACATTCAGTTATGGGAAATTGTTCGAGTGGTATGGCATGACAAGATGCAAAACTCTGGCACAATCACAGGGAACTGTTCACAGCAGAATTGGACTCATCTTTCTACACTGACAATAGAGTTGTAAACAGGGCAAAGAATGCAAAGAATAAGACATATTTTATTTGAGTGCACTTGAAAATTCAAATGTGCCCAAGTTCCTTGAGAGAGATGAGGTCAGCGATGGAAGCTGAAAAATTCCTGAGAGGAACTGAACTATCTCACTGTAAATTGACAAGCAAAGCAGTAGACAGCTAGTGGATGGTGCTGGAAAATTAAACTCAAAATTTAAATGTGACAGAAGGGAACAGGCATATCTAGATTTCATAAAGGTTATCTTAGATTGTTAATAAGAGAAAGCTACAGCTTGACCTTTCGAGGGATGTTGCTACTGCTGAAGGAATAGCAGTAAGGAGGCCGCTGAAATTACAGCCTAGAAAATAAATACATTGTAATTACAATTTTTGTAATTTGATAAAGGACTTAATTACCAGAAGGAAAGCTTGTTCTCATCTCCTCCTTGGAAAGTCATGCTCCTTCCAGCATTTTGGTTCGAGAAGCTGGCAATATTTATAGTGAAATTATGTTATCATGTGACGAAACTGAGGATGGTGGATTGTCAGTTTCTAGGGTCACTGCAATAGCTACAGGTGAGTCCTTCAAACTGCCACTGGGTTACTACCCTGTAACTCCAGCATCACTATACAGTGCTGCATTTAACATTCTTGCCAGTGTACTTGAAAATGTATGCCAAGCTTTGTACATGTCCTTTTTAGACTAGGATTTAAGTTTTCTTTAGAAGATTGAAGTTTGTTCACAGGAATTGAGGATGCATTTTTGCACATGTATTTCTCAGTATGTTTTCCAATAATGGAATAGCATACCCTGCTGTACTACAGGGAATGCAATTATTTTCTACTGTTTTCTGATCTAGAAACTGAGTTTAGCAGTGTAGAACTATATTACTCTTTATGTGCACTAGTTAAACTGTGGTATAAAAACAACAAAAATCTCTAACTCATTTGTACACGCTTAAAAGATAGTATATTGGCCTTTAGTTGCACACCTTCTGATTTGCAGTGTATTTAACAATTACTATCCACAAGCATTCTGGTGGTTTTTTTCTATTTGTTGCTAATTTTTTGTAAAGATGAGATTCTCAGTTTGCAATTGGTGACGGGCAAGTAGGTGATAGCCTTTGGAGGATCTGGGCATAATTAACTTTCCTGAAGCCAAGCAGAACTTTTTGACACAGCAAAGAAATGAGCATTCCCAGAGTCTAACAAAGGCCCCCCACGTGTTCACTTCTCATTTATCCTGGTTAAACCAGTAATACTAAATAACTGATATGTTGTTCATATTTATGAAGAGGGAGTGGTGGGAGCAAAGTTGATTGGATTCATATTCATTTTGGGTCCTTAGTGATACAATCCTAGGAAAAAACGATTGAATCATGCTAGTTTCAGTTCACACTCAAAATTAAGCTCGGACTTCCAGTGTCTTCTAAACTGTGGCCTCTTCAGTTACTAACAGTGTTGTTAATAGGACTCCAAAAGTAATTGCGATTTTATTGTTGGCCTATGGTGTCAGAGGCAAATGTGGGATAGCTCTAGGGTTGAACCTTCCCACCAGCATGCCATTCCATGTTATTGCCATGTGACAGATGGCAGCAGAGGGGCAGTCTGACAGAACTGTGTCAGACATGGAAAGGTGGGTGAAGCAAAGTTGTGTCACTGCATTACTCCTTATAGAAAAAAATGGCACTCCTTGGCATTCATCAATGGTTGCTGAACATTGATGGAAATGAAACAATAGACATGACAGTGAGGAGGTGGGTGGTGTGTTTCAGCAGTGGTGACAGTGGCAGTAGGTCAAATTTACTGGTGCAGATTGTTATAAGCATGGCATGCAGGCTCTTGCTAATCACTGGTGAAAATGCAGAGCTAATGGCGGTGTCTATATTGAAAACCAGTAGCGGAGAATTTGCTCTATCAAGTAGTGTTACTGCTCTCCATACCTGTTGTAGTTGTAGGAATTAGTTCTAGAGAGACTTTTGCATTTGCCGATTGATTAATGGTCTCAGACCCAATGGAGAAAAAATGAAAAATCATGAGTGTCTAAACACACTTCGCTGGCCTAAAGCACGATATATGTATATATATATTTATTCATATAAAAAAAATCTCATCCTCGTATAAAATTGTAAGTTGCTCCTTATCATCACAACACAAAAAGGAAAAATAAAGTCTCATCAGAGTGAAATGAGAGTTTTATTCAAAACAACAACAACAAAAAACCCATGTCTCTAGCTCCTCTCAGAATTTGCGTTAAAATTCTATATTCCAAATGTTATTTAAAAGTCTGACAAAGTAGAAATATTTAGAAAGAGAACATTAGCCTGGAAAATAACAGGTAATTTTTTTTTTTTTTCCAATTTCGAAGTATTTTTAGATGCTAAAAGTCTAGACTTTTAAGTCAGTGAAAGAGCTGAGCTTAAAAAGCTATCACACTACACAACTTTGAGTGACATAGCAAGAAAGCTGTTGATTAAGATGCTCATATATGTTGTGAAGATTGGGGGTTAAATTAATTTAAAAACAAACAAAAATAAATCAAAACAAAAACGAGAAAACAAAACAGCAAAAAAGAAAGGAAAACAACAACAACAACAAACAGAGATGCTCTTAGCTTGGAATCATTTTTTCACATGCCTGATAAAGTATCTGTTTCTGAAGAAATTTGATGAGAAGATTTAAGTATGTTTACTACCAGATGAAATCAACCTAATTGTTGATTAGAATAGAATTGAATAGGGCTGAAGGAAGAAACTGTCTCCAGAGAAAGCTCAATGAAGTTCCTAGCAAAGAGGCTATCAGAGTTTACATGAAAACATGAAGAATCCACCCTGGAATGACCAAGAGAGCAGATCTTATTATCTGTTTAATCTTACCATTTAATGGTCTTCTTTATCTTGAAATAGATTTAGATAGCAAAACCTTAGCTTTTTATAAGGGCCTGAGGCACAAAGCTTTCTAATTCTTACTTTGTATTCTCAGAGGTTCTTTCACTTGTATCATTCTAGCTTAATTCTTGCTTACCCATTTTTTTTACTGAAATTAACAGAACACTGTCAATACCTATTAGCAAGAAAACTGGCTTTCTGAAAAGCGAGAATAGAATTGCTTCACTATTCTTTTTCTTAATGGTTCTGCAATGCTATAAGCATTTACAGTACCGTTTTGGGTCAGTAGATGGGGAGACATGAGTTGTGCTGAATGCCAAATTAACATTTGTTTACATAAACACTTTTTCTTATAATTACAGCTCCTACAGATGCTTCCTAGAAAAGATTGAGCACCCAAAAATAAGGATGCCAAACGGAAAAATGATTCTGCTTCCTACAGTTAAAGATTTCAGCTAGTAAACAACCAGTTAGCGTAAGTATCAAAAGTAAACCTGACTATTTTACAAATGTCAAAGTCCACATTTAGAGATGCCTTTCAATGGATTAATTGCACAGGTTTTCCCTAAGCTAGGTAGAAAATATTATCCAAAGCAACTTTTGGTGTCTTTTGTTTTCTTTAGCGAAAATATTCATTTAACTTGAACTTACTTTCAGTTTTGTGAAATTGTCTCAATTTTAACCAGAAACTTCTCAAATGGACAGATCTAAAGTGTCTGGTGTGACTTTTAGATTAAAGTTGGCTTTGGAATCTTTTCAAATTTTGTATTAGTGTGTGGATTCGGTTTTTAATTTTATTTTAAGCTATTTTGATTTTAACATTACACTGGTTCATTAAATCACATTAAATCATTTAGTTATCACAAAGACTTCTGAAATGAAACAAATTGCTGCATGAAAATTGAACTTTGTCAAATTACCATTTGTTAGATATTCCTAACTACTTATAAGCTCTATCATGAAAAAGCTGAAATGCTATCTGGTACAAGATGGAAATTCTGCATTTTGAACAGCTTTTTTTTTAATTTAGAAAAATATAATTTTTGAAATAACTTTTATCAGTTGTAAGGCAGAAACTTTAGACTGCACGAAAAGTGCTGTGAAAACATCTTAAAGTAGTTGTAATGACTAAGACTTTTACACAAGGAAGAAAATCGTGTTGTTGTTATTATGTTTTTTTTTCTTACAAATTATGATTTTCCACTTTACATTTGATCCTCTCTGTGACACAATAACCTTTCCCTATTGAGGTCTCTTTGGCTGTGATTCAGCACTGAATATTATTGAATCTTTACTAAAATTACTTTTAAAATAAAAGTAGGCTATACTTTCACATTTTAAAGAGAACTCCAGCAGAGAGCATAGTTTGATATGCAGTGAGATGACATGGCTAAATCCTTTTATTGTTGAATCTTTCAGGTATGAAATCAATGGCAGATTTACGATAAGAGCATTTGTTATTGTTTAAATATTGTACTTTGAAACGGTTTTATGACAGGCTTCACAAGAGTACTTCTAAATCTGCATTACCTCTTGTTTACCAGATTCTTTTCCCTAACTAAGTGTATTTTTGATCTAAGGCAAATTATTGACTTTCTGTTTTTTCTGACACTGTTAACTATTCCATTTCCAATGCAGCCTAATATTCTGAAAAAAATTAAAAGAAAAGCATTTTTATTGGAACTAAGTATTCAGCACAATAGGTAGTTTGAATCCCAGTTATCGAGTGCAAATGTAGTTGATCAAATGCCTCTTCTCAAGCTGGCATGTCTTTACTAAAATTAGTGTTTTAGTTGTGTTAAGCTTGCTTAGTAAAAAAAAGCACAGAATTATTAAAAGAAAATTGATATTTCAGAATAAACCACTTGAAAGTTAGGAAACAGCAGAATGAATATTGACAATGGAAACATAGGTTTCCTGATTGAGTACGCATATTATACTTTCCTCAGGCCTTCCCATTTCCTTCAGTGTTTCACAGTGGATAATGTTCACTTTATGATCTCCAGTTCAAACTGTGCTCTGTAGACAGTGTAAATAGCCTTCTCTTGATATTATTGTGGTATTTTTCTTTATGATTTAATGCTAAGTAACTATTTTTTATAGCATAAATTTGGCATGTGAGATTGATATTAATCCTATTTTGCAAAGATATCAGAACTTGGACACTAAATTTAGCTACTCAGGTTCAGGTACTTGTTTATTGCATATAATGGTGTTCATATATCTGGAGTAAAATTCCTGCTGACTTTAGCTCCATTCATAAGAGGCTGCACTCTACAGATATTAATCCGTTCGTTTTGGGTTTAAAATTCCGTGCTAGCAGCCCTCAGCTGCCTTCCAGTTTTTCGCACCTTCCAAGAAAGCAGAAAAAAATTAACAACAAAAGCCACGAAGGTGCCTTCTTCCCTGACTTGTGCTTTCTTTTGGGCATTGAGCCTATGCCGAAATCCACAAGAGATTATGACAGCAGCCTTGTATCACAGGACAATTCATGACACGACCCTGGGAATTTGTACGTATTTTATACTGAAATATTCACAGGATCTTCACTGCAACTGCCAGGAAATAACTATGGTTGCATGAAGGAATCTGAGGACAAAAAGAAAGGTAGGATCTCAATTTCCAGGATTGTTATTTTCACCACATCTTAGCCTATTTCTTGTTTCATTCTCACATAATATTCTAGTCTACATTTATTCCATTATTCTGTGAGACCAAGACACACAGAATAAGGCAAGATAAAAGTCAGGGAGTAAATAGAAATATTAATGGCCTGTTTTAAATAAATGGGAATTAAATAAAGGTGTAAATAGAATCTTAGAGTCACAGAATAACCAAGGATGGAAAAGACCTGCAAGATCATTCAAACCAGTCGTCCACTTATCACTAATATTTCCCACTAAACCTTGTCCCTTAGGACAACATCTAAATGTTTCTTGGATATAGTGACTTCCTAATGATATTTTCTAATATTAGAGAGCTTATCATTACAAAAACAAAAATACTTTCAAAATACTGATAATTTTATTTCAACATTTCTTTCTTTGATGAGGGAAATTGTTTTCTGTGACTATTGTGCATTGGAAAGACAGCGAAATGGCTGCTGGATGCTAGCAATTTTGCCATTTTTCTGACAGGTGAAGTTTTGGAATTACTTCACTGGTAGTTAATATAATACTTGATCATCATAAGCTCTAGTACCTTTGCCATTCAATTAATTTTCTTTCAGAGCTAGGAACATAGCTATATTCTAATGGATATAAAAGATGGCTTACATTACACCTTCCAAGAGGCAGTTAAAACAAACAAAAATACCCAGGCAACTGTTAAAAAATGGTTCAGATGATATTTTACAATATATTTTGAGATGATATATTTTGAGTAAGTTTTTCAAACTTACATTTACGTACATAAAATGAAAAGTGAAAGGAATGATATTCAATTTTTTTAAAATGTCATACAAAATGTCATAAAATGTCATAAATCATTAATATTTTCAGGTTTCTTGCTAGTAAACTAGAATTATTGAAGGAACTTTTGTTAAAAAATCTTTGCTATGTAGTCAAACACTGAAGGCTTTGATTTCCTTATCAAGAATCATCCCAGAGAGATTTGGGTTGAATGGAAATTAAATTAAATGCCTTTTAAAAAAATATTTTTTATCTCTTTTCAAATACACTGTACACCAGCATTGCAGGGGATTGCTCTCACAGCTGATGCCTGTTTCTTTGTCTTTTCCTCAAAGGAAAGTTCATTACAAGCTCTTTGCATCCCATACACAGTGAAATCTGCAGCTTAATTTTTAACTTGAAAAAATGTAAGAACCAGAAAGAAAATAATGAAATAAAAAATGATTACCTGGTACTCACTTTAGCATAGAAAGGGAATCCAGCCTGAGTACAGACTGTGAGACTGCAATCTGTTTTAACAAAAAAAAAGAAGAAAAAAAAAAAAAAAGAAAAGCACTAAATTTAACTATAAAAGCGTATCAGCATAAAAATGGTGTTAATATCTAATTAGGAGGGGAATGTATTTTCCCGATATCGTACCTAGCTTAAAAAATTCCTTCATCACAAAACTGCAAATAATGCCAGCCTTATCTACCCTGTTTTGGACACTGCAATCCTGACTACATCTTTAATATGGAGATTTGCTGTATCACAGAATTACAGAATCACAGGCTCACAGAGTAGTTGAGTTTGGAAGTGAACTCTGGACGTCATTTGGCACAATTCCCTGCTCCATCAGGAACACAAAGACTATGTTGCCCAAGACCACGGCCAAGAAGCTTCTGAGCATCTCTCCTAGTGATGAGCCTCCATGGCCCCTATGGGCAGCCTGTGGTAGTGCTCAGTCACCCACACAGTACAGAAGTGTTTCCTGATCTTCAGACAGTAGCTCCCATCTTTCATTGTGTGCCCAGTGTGTCTTCTCTTACTGCACAACTCTGAAGAGTCTGGATCTTTGTACTTCCTCCTCATGCCTTTGTAAACATCTATGAGGTCCTCCTGAAACTTCTGCGCACTGAACAGGCACAGCTCTCATGTCTTTCCTTGTAGAAGAGATGTTTCATTCCCTTTGTCACATTTGTGACCTTTCACTGGTCTATCTCCAGTTTGTCCATATCTCTCTTGTACTATTTTCCTGATACACCAGTCTGCATTACAGCTAGGTAGACCCCAGTTTCCTGGCGTTACTTGACTTTAAGATAATCACATAAATTTTCAGTGAAAGCAGTAGTACTTTTTTGCATAGAAAAGAATATATTTACATGCTGCATTTCATAAGCTTAAACTCAAATAGAAAGAAGGAAGCATTTACCAAAATCTCTTGAAATCCCTGTAGCCCAACAAATGTTTGTATCTCTGTTTTTTTACTCACTACAGGGCATCAGAAGGCATGTAATTTCTTTTCCTATGTAAGATCTGGCATTTTGTTCTGTGTAAAAAATACAAGCAAATATATTTATATACACATATACATGTATATGTATGTATGTACATATGTAAGTGTGTGTGCATATGTACTTGCATATGTACATATATGTAGCCACATAACGTTCAAACTTCAGCATCTGTGTAGAAATAGGAACAAATCCTGCATCGTAGTGAGCTGAAAATACAAAAAACTAGTATTTCATGAAAAATGATGACACTCCAGTGTCCTGCTTTGGAACTTAGAACCACGCCAGATGTAACTGTAAATGGAGGCAAGAGATGTAGCTAAGATGTTTAAAAGTTTGTTCCGAAGTATCAACATTGTACATATTGTTTTTATAAAACAAACTATAAATGTTTTTCCCTAGTATACACTCATCCCCAAGGAGGATAATTCTTCATTTGATGAAGAATGATTGATTATCTTCTTGTATTTTGCATTGTCATAGCTTTCTGTAATGTCCACAGCAGGGTTGGTAATTTATTTTATTGCTTCTAGCTGGAGTGCACATTTACATTAACATAATCTGTTTATTTTTAATATAATTCGTGCACATACTTTGTTGTGCAGGTAATAAAATGAATAGCTGGAGTCGTTTTCTTGAAAAAAAAAAAAAATCATAGTAAAACCTGCACAAAGTATATACAAATGTATATCATCCAGAGGGAGGATCGGGTGCTCCCTGTCCTTTACTTGCGCATACAGACACCCCTAGAGAGGAATCTAGATTTGAAGTAGTAGTAACTGCCAAATCAGTATTGATGTTACTAAATAAAGTTGCCCCACAATTTGAATACAAATCTCCACAGGAGGCATACTCGTGCCTCTCATGCCCCTCTCTTTACATTTCTTGTTGTAAACTGTTTGGTAAACTGTGTATGTTTAAAGATGTCTAAACTAAGCATGACAGCGTTCCAGTTTTCTTTGACAGATAAAAAAGTCCTTCTGGAAATGGTCCTTAACCCTCTTGATAGGCCTATCTGACTTGATTCAGCCAGATGTGATGAATGAGAGAGTAAGTTTGGGTCAATTTTAAAATAACTAGTGTACTCCAATACTGACTCTGTTGAACACTTGAGCTCAGTCTGAAGCACCATTTTAAGCTTTCTTGTTATCAGAGGGTTTACAATGTTGGCTGCTGTTGACTCCACTAAGCTCTGTGCTTATCAGCTTTTGAAGACTTACGATATCTTCAGTATTTCATTGCTCTTTTGTGGAACCACAAGGACCAGAATTTTTATTTCTGTATTGCACAGTATGCTAGGCTACATTTCTTTTCTCACGGGATATTTTAAACCTTAAAGATACAAAGGAATGAGGGGAATCTAACATGTGCTTTACAGTAAACAAAATAATTGACCAACAGCAGAACCCAGGATGAGCTGTGTTCAGAAGTACATTGACAAAAGTCTTTGTATTTATGGATATTCCAGGCTGCAAGGTTTAACAAAGTGTTTATCCTGGGTTATAATGCATTAAGGGGAGGACTGATGAAAGAAGGAGCACTGAAGACATCAGAGTGAAAGGATAAGGTATTTGAAATCTCTTTAGAGCAAATAAAGCTGTATTCACCAACCTTAAAAAAGGCTGTAGAAGAATCAAGGGATCTATACGTCATTGAGTCTAGTTTCCATACCTGAAAAATTTTCTGAAATAAAGAAAAAAATAGCGAGACAGAGCAGAATTGACATAAAAATACAATTGGTTAGTTCTTTTGTAAGTTAAAATTATACTCTATAAGTCTATGACCAGTCTTTCTATGGAGACAATGATTATGCAGTTAAGGATGATCTGGACAACTTACTGTTCCTATATTAAAGCAAATTTTAATATATTTAGAACTAAAGACACTTATGAAAACTCTTACTAGTCATAGGATGAAAAGATGATCATATATATTAACAAGACATTAGGAGTCATTATAAATGACATGTCTGCACATTGTAAGATATGTACAGCCTTTACAAAAGGAGTTTCCCTGTGGTCTGTATCATTATTGTCTATGAAATTTCAATGCACTCTTTGAAGCAGGTAAGACCTTTAGAGGAAAAGTTGGGCCATGTGTTGACCTCACCTGGCTGCAAAACACCCACAGAGCCACCTATCCACTCTCTGCATTCCTGTTCCATGGGAAGTATGAGAAAACAGAAAACACAACTGAAAAACTTGTAGGTCAAAATATAGACAGGGAGATTACTTACTAATTTCTGTAGATGGCAAAAAAAAAGCTAGATTTTAAGAAATTTTATTGCCAATTCACTTATGTAATTACTGATTTTGGTACAGGGAAACAAAAAGACAATCATTAAAACATATAGGGAGAAAAACACCTCCCAGGGCTGGGGAACCTGCAACAAAGAGGTGGATTAAACTGTCTGCTGCTTTAAAATTATTCAGTGCAGTCAAAAAACAAAGATTGACTAAAAATAGAGATACCATCTAACTACACAATAGCATGGCAGCTGAAATACAGACTTCATACCTGCACAACACAAGCAACAAAAAGCAGTTTGCGCAACTGTTTGACAATGAAGATCTCTAGATAAAAGGACATTCTTTATCAGCCACAAAGAGACTACGGGAAGTTTGTGGGCAGCCTGACCCTAAGTCCAGAAACCTATGGCAGGGACAAATCAGAAAATGCCACTATTTCACATCTTGAATTGCATATAAAGGCAGGCTATGGAGCCCTATTTCTAAATACTGAGTTACAAAAATAGAGGGAATAGTAACAAGGATGATGGAAGTTAGGGGATGATTTTTACAGGAAAAGAGACTAATTAGGCTAGGATCTTCAACTTGGAATAGCAAAGACAAAAGCAGGGGATGACAAGACCCTGAAAAAAAAGAAGACATGATGAGGAGAAGGTAAATATAGACTATTCATCACTCCTTTTAGCACAAAAACTGGCAGGCATCCATTGAAATTAGCAGGCAGAAATTTTTTTCAGTGCTCTCTTGAAGAGAAATGCTTCTTCACAGTCTGCTTAACATTAAGTTGCATAGAACTAATTTCCACAAAAGATTGTAAAGACCAAAAGGGTAAATAAATTTGAAAACAAACAAACAAACAAACAAAAACCAAACAAACAAATAAACAAACAAAAAGAGACAAATTAATGTAAGGTCTATTGGAGACAGTTATTTGACTAGTATGTCACGAAACCAGTGATTCCTGAGAAAGCATGCCAGGAGACATATCACTCTACATTTACCTTAGACAATGGATATTGGTGGCCACTGACAAAGGCAAGATGTTGTCAGTGGTCTGAACAAATATGACACGATACCTGAAACAATAGGTAGGGAGTGACCTGACCTGGCTTAACTCCACTGAAGTACATGTGTTCTAAAATGAATTTTAACTCTTTTCCTCTTATTCTTCTCCTAGTGGTAAGTTACAGGCCTTAGTAATACATTTTATTTGCATTATATTTTCCTCCAGAGAATGCATGAGAAGGAAGAATGAAAATAAAATTCCATGACTACCTCTACAGTCACTCTAGATCACACACCCCTTGAAACCACCTAGCTGATGAAACTTGCCAAGCAGCCAGTTATACTTGAGGAATATTTCAAAGCATTTATGTTTCTCTGCAAATAATCTGACGCAGCATGTGTTAGTTCCAGTTTGGATGCATTTGCAGAAGCAGTATTAACTGCAACAGTACACTTCCATTTATACAGTCTGATGGTTGATGTACATATATTGTATGAACAAAACAATAAAAGAGAATTTGAATCTTTTTTGCACATCTGTTTTGTCATTTATTGCAAAAACAAAGCTCAGGTCACTCTATCTACTCTGTCCTTTTCTTATTTCACAGCTGTCTAATTGTTACCCAATATAATGAGCTTTTCAATCCCCTTCATTCACATAGTTGTACTCCAGGCACTCAAATTTTATTCTTAAATGCCAATCATATCCACCTTTTCATTTTCTAGGTAGTTTTAGAACTGACGAACTGCTGAGCCCTCTGATAATCTTAGTATGTTTTGAAAATGTGTTTTCTGCAAGATGTAGTACTTCTCTTCGGCAGTTAGTTGCCTGTTGATGTCTTCTGAATTCCTAAATTTCATTTCCACAATTTAACCTAAAATCTGTAATTAAATTGAGGATACCTACCTTTACTTTCATCTTTAACTTTCATCCTTTTTTTGACTAAACAATTTAATGAATAAGTAAGCTCAAAATAGTTGCCATTTTGGTGCATAATTTACCTTTGCATAGCCCATCTAGTGTGCAGCTACTGCTGAGCATATGAATTGATTCATCTGTTTTATTTACTTGATATGCAAATATACCATTTCTACTGGAAGATATTAGGGTTATTATTAATAAATATGCAGTTTCAAGGTGATGACCAATATGCTTGAATTTTACTAGCACTAACACGCAGAGTTATGACGGCAGTGAAATTTAAATTTTGATTTGTAATTCAAGGTTGCATTCACTCAGCTCTAAAGGTTGACAGAGATATTAACTTCCTTGCTGAGAGAAAGCGTGGGCATGTATAATGTGTATGTAATGGAACAAAACCTATAGTTCTAAAGCATAAGAAGGACATGCATTCTTTTCAGCCACTTCATGTTTGTTTCATAAATGTCAGCCTTTTCCTTCAGTAAATGGAAAGCAGAAAGAATGAAGGTGTCATGCTGAGGTTATCACCAGCATTCTTTTGAAACTGCTCACTTGCCTCTGACTGTACTTCAATTACATAAGCTATATAGTTAAGATACATAAATATATAGTTGTATGCATGTACATTTTCCTCTTTGTATTACAGATTTGTTCCACCCTGCTCCAAAGTGAACTGGAATTTTTTTCTCAATGTTCTATGATTGTAGAACATTATATTTGAAAAATAATGATTGTCAGGTGAAATCCCCAGTGACTGGAAAAGGGGAAATATTTCTCTCATTCTTTAAGAAAGGGAGAAAAAGTGCAGGGGATCTACAGGCAGGTGAACCTCATCTCTATGCCTGCGAAGATCATGGAGCAGATCCTCCTGGTTTCCATGTAAGAGCACATAAGAGATGAAGAAATGATCCGAGACAGCCAGAATGGCTTCCCCAAGTGCAGATCTTGCCTGACCGAGCTGGTGGCCTTCTATAGTGGTGATGGCATCAGTGGACAGAGGAAGGGCGATGGATGTCATCTACCTGGATTTCTGCAAAGCCTTTGACGTGATCCTTTATCACATCTTTCTCTCTAGATTGGAGAGGTACGGATTTGAAAGATGGGCTGTGGATGCCCCATCCCTGGAGGCATTCAAGGCCAGGCTGGATGTGGCTCTGGGCAGCCTGGTCTGGTGGCTGGAGACCCTGTACGTAGCAGGAGGTTGAAACTAGATGATCACTGTGCTCCTTTTCAACCGAGATCATTCTACAATTCTACAGTTTTATGAACATACATAGCCAAACTTTTTTTTCCAAACTTACATGAGGTTTAGTCCTGAGATGAAATGAACCAGGAACATCCATTCATCCTTGCAAGGGCAAGTCTATTTTGGGACAAAACCTGACATCAGATGCATTGCTGTCAGATCTCCCTCATCCTGGCTATAACAGGTTACGTTACATTTTCCCATTATAATCACCACAGTTCTGCTCCCCCGCCTTTGCACTGATGCTTGCCATTTTTATAGATAAAATAGTTGGTGTGAGCTTGAAAGGCTTTTTAAAAGTTAATAATTGATCACATAATTATATGTAGCCATTCAGTTTATGCTGCCTTTGATTCTACAGCTTAGTCTCAGCTTAAAACCATTAAGTTCCTAGAACACGATAAATTTTTCCACTTTGGAAATGATAATAAATCTCTCGGAGAAAACCTCATAACCACAGAAAGATTTTTTTTTCGTTTTTTATTTTCAATCTCTCTGTATTCATTTATTCCAAGAACTTTGCCATTATATTGCTTCACTTATTCTCACTGCCTGCATGTTTTCTGTTTCTGTACTCATAGACTTTGTGTTCCCAAAATCTATTTGTAGAGTTTATTTCCCCTTTAGTAACTAATTTCTTGAAGACCTTTTGTTATTAAGTTTCATCAGTCTAGCAAATAAATTGTCAATTGTAAATTGTAAATTGTAAATTGTTTTTTATTATTTTTAATTTCTCTGTATTCTTCCTTAAGATGAGCACTTGACATTTCACTCAATCTTCTATCTGAGAAATCACTACAATTACATATTTTTCACTTCTTCCTACCCTATCATTTCTATTCCCTTCCGTATCTTTATATTATGAAATTTTATTTTAATATTTATAAACTTAATTTATCCTGTTTTTAAAAACAGATAACACTATTCAAGCTTGACACAATTGAATTATTTCCATCAAAGTTTTTGTTTATTTGTTTACTTGCTTATTTGTTTTAACCCCTGAAATGATTTTCAGCTACTGGGACTCCCTTTCAAAAATTACTTTGTAATGCAGATGATGTCAGCTCTCTGGCAACAAAATGAACAAATCGCTGTGAAATGAACAATAGCACTGAAGAAAGTTCTTTTTGATAATTATCATCACTGAAAGCACCTGTGCATGATATTTTTCAATGAATATATTCTTTTTTAAACCAGACTGTATCTCTAACAGAATAGAAGAAACAGACTTTAAAACTGCAACACAGTGACTTAGAAAGATAGAACGTGGCATGATGTAGAAGCAGCCATTCAGGTCAGCAAATTTTGATCACACAGGACAGTAATAGCAATGACAAATAAAGTTTACATCAGATACTACAAAAACATTTCCAAAGAGGGATTTTCTCAATGTGTTTTGAAATACTTTTTTTTTCTGTACACAATTAAAAAAAAAAAAAAATAGCGGAAAAAAAAAAAAAAAGGAAAAAAGAAAACAAACAAGAAAGTGAAAACTGCATAGAATATATCTTTTTTCCCAGCATTTTTCATTCACTATGGCAATTATCATTCACGTAGCCCTGAGCACCAGCCACGAATATCTTTAATGCTCAAAATGCATGTCATACTCCTATTGTACTAACTTTCAATGACAGTATAAAGAGAATATTTACCAGAATGCATTAACTTTATGACATATTGTTATATGAAAGTAAATCAATTGAATTGTTTCAGGACTGTGCATCCTATCAAGTTGCAACTCTCAAGCAGATGTTTTACTGCACTCAATCTGCTTATACTTCATTGTCATGGAAATAAATGAAGTTTTTAAAATGTGAATTGTATAAGAAACATAAAAAGGATTATTACAGACTTTAAAATATCACTTCATGGATAGTTAACTTGGTAAGTGACGACATAATGACAAATCTCAATTTTTGTAGAGTGCTCATTTATTAAAATACTCTACAAACCTCCCTGTACCTGGCATAAAAACACCAGCAAAACAAAACAAAATAAACAACAAAGAAAAGTCTTTCTTAGGCTGATATATATTTGTTTTATTTCAAAGCAAACTCAAATGAATACTTATCGACTTGTGCTAGTGGCACAAGTAAAATAGCACAGGCATTTACATGTTTTTGGTACAACCTAGTTTCAGAGATTCTTGTGTGGTGTCCATGTTTCCATTCTCAAACTGTATACAAGTGGATACAGTGCCAAACTGCACTGGCAACAGAGTGAGAATTCTGCTGAGAATAGGATTCTATTCCTGGAATAGGAAAAGTAGATTGAAAAGACTATTTGGGGCAAGATAGATGCGTTCAGATTGGTTGAGGTTGACATTTAAAGACCTGACCATATCTTGTATTCAGAGTAGGCCATGCAGAGAAAAGCTTTGGCACAGTAGGGATGGTAAAATACCCCTGGTTGGCTTCAGGAGCTGAATCAGTCTGGTTGTAAGCCTGCTTTGTTTGCATTATGACGTGCTTCCTCTGGTAGCAACACTCTGTCAGTCCCTTAATTCTTCAGTAATGTTACAATTTCAAAAACAAATTCAGAGACGTTAAAATTATTTTCACAGAAATGAAAGGCAAACTAGTTCCCAAACCAGGTATTGTTCTGTCTTTAGAAGGTATGTTACTTGATAACTTATTACAATAACAACTAAGAATAATTGAGGCCCTGACAATTTATAAAACGACTGGCCTGCTTTATGTACTCTTCAGACAAAGTGATAGTATTTTAAATTTACAGCAAGAATAAATCTACTTTTTTTTTTCATTCACTGAAGATAGACTTAATGACTTAAATGCTACTGCTAATACCATTTCTGATTCTCAGCTAAGGTTTAAAACAGCTCTTTTGTTTTGTTTGTCAATGTGTATACATATTGTCATGTTTCCACACTTACATGGAGGGAAGAAAAAACTTGCAGCATTTTTAGCAAATAAAGGAAGGAGTGACTTACAGAAGATATGGTATTAGAGATCATTTTAATCCAAAACGAGAATTTGTACTTAATTTTAGATTTACATGTAAGTTGAAGTTTATTAATAAAGTCAAATATATACGCTTCACTTTTTGTCTTTTCTTCCTCTGTTTTCGAACATCAAGAACTAGATAGTGTCTAGAGGATGTGACCTACCAGAAAACTCATGATTCTGTGATTGGAAAAATAGAATGACGATTCTTTTTTGCAGTTCTTAGACAGATAAGGATAACAAAGGGAGAGACCTTTCTCCCTTTCCTGTTTTACTTCTTGAAAGTTTACTATAGCAGTTTCATCTGCAGGTGTCCAAAATTTTTTCTTTTTTCATTAGGATAAAGCTATTTATTGACATTCTAATTCATATTATCAGTCTAAAAATTAATAATATATAGATAGAAAACATGATTACACTCAGAAGTACATTTTCTGAACAGATGTTATAGCTTAGGTTAGGTATGTTTAGCGCACAGGCATGTAGTTCATTCATTTACTAAAAAGTAAATCATTTATCTTGATTTTTAGGGTCTGAGATAGCAGATATTCTTGGAGAATGCTGTATTGAAAATTGTTTATATGGAATGCAGTATTGAATCACAGAATCACAGAATGGCCCAGGTTGGAAGGGACCTTTTAGGGTCATGAATCTCCAAACCCCTGCAACAGGTAGGGCCATCAGCCTCCATATGTAATAGTAAACCAGGCTGCCCAATGCCCCATCCAACCTGGCCTTGAACACCTTCAGGGACGGGGCACATACAGTCTGGTTAGCAACATCCCACATGTACTTCTGTATTTCTTTTTTTTTTCTTTGAAGCTGTATTTATATAATGGGATTAACAGAAATATGTGATCATACAAAAAAAGTTGTAGTATTTGTATTGCATTCCCTCATCAGCAGAAGTTTTTTTTTTCTGAAACTAAGGTACAACAGCATAACTTCAGAATATTGTTCATCCTTCAGCCTTTAATTTAAGTGACAGAATAGACCAACGAAGCGTCCAAAACTGATCTGTAGGTACTTTAGATAAAATCCAAACAGGAAATGAATTGATTCTGCCCTTTGAGAGCCAGATGATAGGAGGCGGTGCAGACTGAGCCAGTTTTCTGTAGTGCTGTCTCTGTGCTGCTCTACTTTGGAGCCTTGATTTTTTCAGTAGATTAATTGAACCTACTGAAATTTTAGCTATTTTAGCTATTTTAGCTTTTTTAGCTTTTTAGTTTTTTTTGTTTTGTTTTGTTTTTTGTTTTTTGTTTTAGCTATTTTAGCTATTTTAGCTTTTTAAAACTTCTGTGGAAAAACAGTATAAGATATCACATGTCTGCATCCTGAGACTGAATGTTGTCCTTAAGTGCAGCCTATGAAAATAATATTCAGTGACTGTAGTCTCCTGTCTCCTTCAGAGTATTAATTAGATGTATGATTCCTTTCTTCTAACACAAAACTTGATTATGGATTTTACCGATTCAAAAAACTTTCAAGATCGGGCACTTTTTCTTAATCTGTGTTAATTTCGATAAATATTAGTCAACATGCAAACTCTACTAGTAATATTAGATTGTGAATAGAAATATACAATTTTAGAAACATCTCCATCTGTTCTTGAGTGTATTCCAAAAGTGGAATTAATCTGAAAAAAACACAGAAACATACAAATAATAACTGTAAGAACTAGATAGTAACCTAGACGTGGGTAGACAGAAATCCTTCCAAAACATTTGTGATTAAAAAAATCCCTCTATCCAAAACACAGACAAGTTATTATGAATATTATTTCTGAAGTAATATAAAAGGCAACTGCAGTGCTTGGGGTAGTGTCCCTCGATGTCTTTGCTATTTTTACAAATCTAACCGTAAGTCCTCAGAAATTCCTGAGCAAGACCCTCTCTACTGATGATTATTTTATTCCACTTTTCTCTGCTGCCTCTACAGAGCGGTGGAGTCCTCTCCAGGGAAGAACCTTATGCACTTTGAATTGGAAGAGAAGACATCTGCTACCATAGTGATCATAGTCCAACAATAAACATGAGAAAATTATTTATGTTGACATTGAATCAATCCACAAAGCAAGCTTGCACATACTAGTCAATATAAAATATCTAGCAATTGTGTTTGATAAATGTTTTCAAGTCCATAGATATGCTGTTAATCTAATTCCTAGGGATAGGTAAGCACTTTCATAAAGCCAGTCATCAGAAAATGTCTTTAAAAAAAATGTTTTAATAGGCGTTGCATGTGTGCAGGAGTGTGGTGGTATGACTTTTTGTTTTTCAGTTTAATAAATTTGATTACCATTAGTCTAAAACCCTTCTGATTCCTCTCTGAGAATCCCAACAAAAAGGTGAGAAAATTGAGTTGATCAGGGCAATATTACAGCCATGTCAGATGTTATAGATTCAGTTACTGCTCAGACTAAAAATCAATTTGAATAAATGTTGAGTAAAAGTTACTCTGTGTTTTACTATATAGACGAATATGAAGATATTACTTAGTGGGATAATGGATTAAATTTGTCAGATGGGCCAAATATAATAGTTACATGAATTTAGTGTGAGGCACTTATTTAAACAGAACTTTTCTAATTGTGCATTGTCTTCAATTCTTTGTGTGGCAAACTGATTTGCTGCTGTAAGAAATTATTTGACTGGGCTTCGGTCTAGAAAACAAGGTTTGTTTTGCCCAAAATGTTAAATAATTCTGAAACACAGCGTGATAAAACAGCTCAATCTGCTACCAAAAAGAAAAACACATCCAGGAGAAAAAGAACTTTAAGTATTGACTCTGTTTAAATTCCTGAGAACCCAGAATGACTCCCAAACTTCTTAAAATGGACTTGAGTGTATGTATAGTATCATCTTAGGACAGCACATATTTTATATCAAGGAGAATAGACCTCTCTCTCTCTCTCTTTTTTTTTTTTTTCCTTTAAAATATGTAACGAGTCTGACAAACAACACTCTGCATCATGACCAACCTCAAATTCTTTATTTCATCAGCAGGTTTTTTTTCTAAGAGCATACTGTCAATGTTGTTGTTACTGTCTGCATAATCTAATGCCTCTTGTCCTTCACACCTGGGCATTTTGTATTAAGAAACATTTACTGCACTGACAGCTTATTTCAGTCGGTGATTTTCCCTTTTATGTTTCTTTCAGTGTTATCTGCATTTAATAAAATCGAGTTTCTACTTCTGATTGCTAACAAAAACATTTGTGAAACACAGTTTCCACTGGTCCTGAAGATCTTCTTTAGACTTTGCAGGGTAACTCTCCTTTCTCACAGTAACTGTGAATGTGGCTTTTTATGTCACGTGGAATGTGAACACTGTTTAGCTCCTGACTGGAATATTCACATGCACACAAACTAGCTTTGTTAGAGGCCTGTAATAACATTGCCCTGCAGTTTCTCAGGATATTCTGTAATCTTCTCAAAATCAGCACTTCAGATATGAATTAATTGCTTAAATTCTACATAACATAGTCTAGCAGTTTTTTCTGATCCCGGTGAACACATCTTAGCTTCCTGAAACTTTCAAACGTGGAGAATTTCACAGATGTGATTTCTTTGTCCTCAGGTTTGCTTAAAGAAGAAAACAAAAGCTTTACAGAGATTTGTAACATTGGATAGGATAGATCATAGAGGCTTTACTTCACTTTTGGTACATTATTGATTTATTTTTAAATTTCTCAAATCACATAATAGAAATGTGATGTACAAAAGTGATGGTAAGAGAAAAAAAATCTATTTTCTTTCTCAGATGTCTTGTGACTTAAGATGTCAATTAAAACTACTGGCTTTAACATCTACTCCTACAGGCCTCCAGAGCTGAACATTCTACAGTCTTAGTGAGAAAGGAATCATAAATTTTCCTTTATTTGGATATACTCAAGTACATCACAAGGCAGTTGAAGTAAGCTTTATAGATTAAGGAACTGTGTTTTCATATCCAGCTTCCATTTATTTTTAGAATAAAGCAGAAGTAGCCCAGACATTCACTTTGGCTTCTGTTGTGAAACCTCCCCTTCCATTTAAACCTCAGTTAAACAGCTGGGAAGACTAATAGCTGGCAGACAGGTACAGCTTCAACATGAAACTCTCATTTTAAACTGTTGCACATATCAGATGCAGAATCTCTGAGGAAAGGTGTCATCAACTTCTGTGTTACAGAGAGACGGGTAAATGTAGGTCACTGCATGACAAAGGTCAGCGAAGCCGAGGCCACAAGTGAGGACTGACTACTCTCAGAAGATCATTCCATAAGGGTACATAGAAAATAAAGTCTTTGGAAGGAGGGGTCAGATATTCATTCCAATTGAGATAAGATGAGGTGATTGTAGGGAATTTACTGAAGTGGTGGCTTCAGTTGATATTCACTTAGGCCTGAGACAAAAATCGATGATCAGCATGAGTTAATATGAAAGTGGAACATACAGAAGTAATAGAGTTTAACTGCAAAGCCCAGAATAAGTGCAACTAGAGAGTAGTAAGTCTTATAGTCTTTAATAAAATGAGTCCTTTCTCAGTGAGATAATAGTAGATAGAATCTGGAGCAACAAATTGATTAAAAACCTGGAGACTTACTGGACCAAGAACAAACCTGGAGATAAGAATGAAGAGTAGTTTGATACAGTGATTGCAAATTCAAGTTGCTTTAGATAATAAAAACTTGATCCAGAAATGTAAATGTCAGAATCAAGAACACAAAGCTATATGCTGTGAAAACTAGAAGAAGCCAAGGCATTACCTGGCATTTGGTGAAAAAATGCAAGAAATGCAGCAGGGTTTGCATGAACTGATGAGTACCCATAAAGGATGCGTTATGTGGGTAAAAAGAAGGAAAGCTGAAGAGTAAGATCAAGTGCAAGATTTTTACTTCTATTTTCGTCTCCCTTTTAGAATGTAAGAACAAGATGTGCTTAAATAAAGGAATGTACTGACAAGGAATGTTATTCAGTGTACTTTTAAAATGAAAATACTACTTTCATTTTAACAATAAGGGGTCAAATTCATTTTATGGGAGTTTTAAGTCATTTTCCAGCACTTGGGAAGCCCTCAATAAGAAAAAATATGAAGCCAAAAGTAAGTGACACACAATTTAATTGTTAGAAAAACTTCCAGTGTAGTAAAGCAGACAAAGCAAAACAAATAGGTAATGCTTTGGGTAATTGACGGGATTGTGATGGCGGGGGAAGTGTGAGGGGAGGGAGGAACAGTGGAGAAGTGTCAGGGAAACAATACAAAATCAAACAGAAAACATTCCCTACACAAACTCAAAGAATTGACGGCCTGTGGGAAAGATGTATCTACTGCGGCAAAAAAAATAAGGATCATTGTGTGGCAAAGGATTTGTCAGCAGAGAAAAAGTCTGTGAACATGTAGCAATGAAAGGTTCCATTTCCTCCGATTGCTTTTTGAGTCACCCTATGGAAAAACTTTCACAGGTAAATAAAACAGAATAGCACAGCTGGGATAAAAATTAATCTTACAAGGAAGAAGGAATATTTGCAGTAAGCCTTAGCTCATTCATCATGAACTTGCTTGCTTCCCTAGACTGTCAAAGTACAAAGCTCCTTGCCAATAAGCACACATTTTTCTTGACAATCATCCACCTCAATTCTAAAATCATCACTCTAGGAACGCTGCATTGCCAGATGCACACCTCAGAACTTGATAATCTGGGATATGACAGAAGTGCTTGGAGGAGTCCTAAATTTGAACTATGTCCAACACTTAGTTATCCAAACACTGAGAAAGGTGCTACTAAACTCATTTGCAATGGTGTGATCAAAATCTGTTAATGCATCACAGCTGCTTACAAAAGCTGAAGGTCAATAGTTTCAAATGAAGAAAGACTCACATATACTACTAAGAAATCTGCAAATCATTTATTTTTGGAAAGGCACTGCCACCTGAAACTCATCACAAATGGCATAGTATTATTGCCAGAAGTGCTTCCCAAGCTCTTCCTCCATCCTGAGAATGGAATATGCCTGCACTCTGCACTGGAGCTTGAGTTTCAGAATCATAGAATAGCCTAGGTTGAAAGGAATCTTAAAGATCACCCAGTTCCAAATCCCTGCCATGGACAGGGTGTCCATTCACCAAATCAGGCTGCCCAAGGCCCCATCCAACCCCTCCTTGAGCACCTCCAGGGACACCCACAGCTTCTCTTGGCAGCCTGTGCAAGGGCCTTATTGCCCTCTGAGTAAAGAACTTTGCCTTAACATTTAATCTGAATTCCCTCTCCTTTAGTTTAGAGCCTTTTCCTCTTGTCTTATTACCATCTCCCTGCATAAAAAGTTGGTTCCCATTCTTCTTGTAAGCTTCCCTCAAGTACTGGACACACACAGCATGGTCTTGGAGCCTCTCTAAAGGTTAGTGTGACCTGGCCCAAGAGCAGTTTTAGCCCCTGCCAAAGGAGGACTGACATTGTACACATCCCCAGAGATCTTCTGTCTCATCTTCTGTCTTCTTGGCATGCTTTTTGTTTCGGTTTTGGAGGTAAGGAGGTGGAGAACAGAATGAAGAAACACAGATCTTGATATGGTTCATCTCTGCTTTGCACTGTGAGCATTCTCCTCAGGAAGCACATCAATAGAGCACAGCACTTTACAGCAGCTCAGCAAAGCCATTTTAAATGACCTGTTTATGGTCACAAATCTATATTAATCATGCACTTTTGTCCAGCCTAGGACCAAGAAAGATTTTTGTATTCTTCAGCTGAAATATTTTGCCTAAATTCTGCTCAGGTAGGTGCTGATTCCCTGTTAAGCACTTCAAACTCAGATTTGTCACTTCTTCTGTAATTAGAGTGTTTTATACCTTCTAATTTATGGCATCTCATGTGTATGTGTGTGCTTATGCACATATATACACATATCTATAATCTCACACAACGCTAGATTTCAGAAACAATTAAAACTGATTTAAGATTGAACATCTTTTCCACTTTAACATTAAAGTTCACAGTTGCTAATAAGCTGGGTAAATCAAATTTACATTCAAACAACATGTTACCTAAATTATAAAAATATTTATAGTGCTATTCATTTTCATTAAAAATAGCTATGTTGTTTTGTGTTGGCTTATATTTGTGACATAATTTGCTTTAAAGAGCACTAAAATTCAAAGTACGCTAAGCAAAAATAAAAAGTTATCTGCATTTTATTTTATGCAAATCATATTTTTAAAAGTCAAAAGCAGAAGTCTCTGAAGTTGATACAGTGCTTACATTTCTTCAGATGAAAATTTTGTAGAATTGTAAAGGTTTTTAAAGACTTGTATAAGTGTGACCAGTTAAGATTTTGTATGCTCTTCCTGAGTCATCAAAATATGGAAAAAATTATTTTCCTCTATACTGTTTTTGAATATGAGTAATACTATTAGGTTATTAATGCAATTTCTATGATATATATTTGTACTTTTTGACATTAAAAAATAAATAAATATCCTGAGACATAATATTTAATGAAATGTATTTTAGTTGTTCCGAAAGTAATGTCTCCTATTTATTTCCATGGAAACAGACAACAGACACAAAGAGCACAATAGCACTGCTTGATAGAGCAAATTCTCAGCTATAAAACACTATTTTTCAATGCAATCACCACCATTTGCTGTGAATTTTCACCAGCAATGAACAGCAGCCTGCAGACCACACTTGTATCAACCTGCACCAGCAGTGGTGACACTGCTGCTTTTTCCCCTGTTGAAAAGCACCACCCAGAGACTCACTGTGCTCACATTCACTGTTTGGTCTTAAGAAATTCCAGCAAGAGCTGATGACTATTTGTCACTGGGTGCCATTTTTTTTCCAGAAGGAGAAATTCAATGACACACATTTGCTTCATCCGCGCTTCCATGTCAGATGCCATTCTGCCTGATTGTCCTCTGCTGCCACCTGTAACATGGCAATAAAATGGAATGAGGTATTAGTGGGAAGATATACGACTTCTACTGCCATACCACCAACATCCACTTCTGACATGTACACTGTTATACAGAAAATGAGCAGATACTCTTATCAGCAACAAACAGAAGAGCATTTTGAAGTAGTTTAACCTCAAGAAGTCAAGAAATAGGGGTGGCCTGTTTGTCTGTACATACAAGGCCTATAAGCTGCTGGTGAAACAGGTGGAGAATCTTCTCAAGAAGGAGATTTTTGTTCAAATCCTTTGTATGCCGGATGAGTGTAAAATATACTAAATTACTTGTAAGAGTAACCTCTCCCATCAATCAGAAATTCAGTTTTGGATATAGCAAGCATTTCCTTTTGCTGAAGTACAAAGATGTCATAAAAATTTTCCAATTGGGAAAAAAAATTTAAAAAAAGTTCACAACAAGCTGTGGTCTTGATTTCAGCACATTCCTCAAAGTGCTGCTGTCAAACAGAGATAAGTAAGAAAATACAGCTTAAGGCATATAGGAAATGTTTTGTGTTGTTTTGATTTTTTTGTTCCTATCAGAGAGCAAGAAAATTCAGGTGGTTTTGTAGTATCTTTTTATATACAGTTTAACCACCATTAAATTAAGCAAAATTAAAAATAGCAATAGTAAAAATGGGAATTAATTCCCAAAGAGTGAATGGCTCCTGCTATGACTTGAATTCAGATCAAGCTTCCTTTTCTTCCTCCAAATCTATAACGCTTAGCTGGAAATCCTGCTGGAAACTATTAGGAAAATGATGGTTCCCACTCAGAGGTTGTTAAAATATAGTAGAATCTTACAAATCTGTGTATCTCATAAGCAGAAAAAAAAAATATTTCCAGTTGTCAGACATGGAAAATCAATGCAGTAATCTCTCACATTATGTTTTCTCCATAACGTGTAGGAAATATATTGCTCTGCATGTCATTAATAATGAGTTAAGAAATGTTACAAATTAATGAAACTGAAGCGTAGCATTTCAAATATATGAAACAGTCACGTAATGTTGTAGCTGCCTTGCTTCTATAATTGTGATTACTCAGGTAAGGAAAAAAAAAACAGCGAAATAATTTTCACCATGCAAGCTCTGCATTACTGGATGCACTAATATGTCTTTCAGATATTGCCTTAAGCTCCATTTCTTCTGTCACAACTGAAGAGTATTCTAGTAGCTGGTGTGCTGACAATATGCCTTAGTTACAGTTAGGACGACTGAGCTCTTCCTGTCCCACATAGAAAGGGTCCATACTGGGATCCCTAAGCTGAGGCTACTGCAGCTTAGTTAGAGATGTTTTGGAGCCTGTTTGAACTTAAGCTTTATTTGTATGCATGAGCAAGAACAAAGGATCAGGACTACATCAACGCCAGTATTGGTCATTTCCCCTTCTGCAATATGAGCAGGTCAATTAGCACCTTAAGAAGGTGTTCACTGTCTCTTCACTCTTGTCAGGAAATTCCTATGTCTCATAAGGAAATTCTCTGAAGAATGGTACTGTAATGTAGGTTTTCTTGATTAACTCATACAGTCTTCCTTGTCGGATACTTAAACCACAAGCTTGGGTTTAGAACTGATAGAAAAGATGTCTCATTCCCTTTATCGTGAAAGGAGCTGGACATTTGGTGTAATTAGAAAGAGGCCTTTTACTGTAGTTGCAATTGTTTTAATTGTATTTGCAATATACATATTGCTGAACTACAATGATGGACATACAACCAGACGTTTTCTTGGCCATCATTTATTTGAATGAAAAGGAATTTTTACATAGACAGCAGTATCCTAGCTGAACCAAAGCAAAATTGTATCTAAACGGTTAAGAGAACCTGGGACTAGAGCACAGGCTTAAGTGCATTCAAGCAAAGTAGATAACTGTTTGTTCTTCACTTTAAAAAACAGTTTTTCCTTTGACTAGCACAGGAAGGACAAATGAAGGAAATAGACAAGTCTGTGCATTTCTTACCTGAGTTTCTTCAGTACATGAGTTAGTTGTGCTCTTGCATTCAAGAGGTTTCTTGTTCCTTCTCTAGACTGTTTTTTCTCTCTCTCTTTTATTGGACTATATACACAGCTGTTTCCTTCTTTGCCAGTTCCCAAAACACTAATCTCTTCATCCTCTGCCTCCTTCTCTATCTCTTTTTCTCTCCTTTTTTTCTACTACTTTCCTAGTGGTCCCTAATCCTTATTTCTGCTTCCTGATTTTTTTCTGTTCATCCCAATCATAAAAAATATAGGATGATCACTTTCCCTGAAGGCAGACTGTCTTGAGTATCACTGAAAACAAAATATGGGAGGTCGTGCTCATCATTATTGAATTTCATGCATACAGCCTCTAGGAATACGATAGCCATTTTGATTTAAAGCAGTGTGGTTTTAGCTTTTCTGAAAGGTGCAGTAGCTGATAGACATTTTAAATTATCAGAAATTTGCATATATATGCCAAGGTCTATGGGAAATTTGGAATATCACACATCACAAAAAGGTAATGAGGTAATGACACCTGAAAATGTCCTGTTTTAGGTTGGCAGGTTGACCTCTCCCTGCACGATCACTCTACTTGAAATGTTAATCTGATTTATATTTTACAGTCATAAAGAAATTGTGCCTGGATCAGGGAAGTCTGTACACAATAACGTGCGCCCCTAAATTAAACAACCTTACTTGCTGTTACACTGCAACTTCAGCTAGGAGCCTCTGCACTGGATGAATACCTGATGCACAATAAAATGTAAAACAGAGAATACGACCTCAGTGGGATTTAGTTCTAACATGTCTAAGGAGCTGCTGTAGCATTTCTTTGCAAAAGAACTTCTCTTCCTGTCATACACACACACAGAACTTCTCAGAGATTCATGTAAGTTTATTATAGCTGTCTCCGCATTATTGATCCTGAGGTTGTTCTGTAAGGCAACTGCAAACAGTAAGTCACCATTGCATGTTAGTCACAATAACAAAAGTGGAAGTGAATCTGAATATAGATTCTGAACTGCTTTTTATGTCTCTGAACATTAAGAGAAATTTAAGCATCACTAACCCAAACCTTGAATCTTATACAGTGGAATAAACGCACTTAGCAGTGTAAAAATGTAATTCATTGGATCATCTTTAATTCCGCTGCATATAGAAAAGCAATTGCTCTATAAAGCTGATGTATTTGAAATGATGCTATTTCCAATGCCACTAATGCTAAAAATGTAATACAGAACTGTTTCTAGTACAATAGCATGTAGATTACATTCCAAAGAGAAAGACATCTTAACAAAAGTATGTGTAGATAACGGCAAATAGAAGCACAGAAGATATTCAGATTTTGACTGTGAGAATATTTCTTTTTGCAAAGTATTAGTGGTTTGTGAACATTAAACAAACAATGGGGATGTCTGCTATCTTTGCTGGAGTCATCAATGAAAATATTAAAAGATATTGATGTCTGGAAGGAATCAGATCTAAGTATCAGCTTTACATAATATTCCTCATTTTTCATTTTTTCATTTTTTATC